>NC_058376.1:12158750-12467500 GCF_018350175.1 Felis catus
TCTGCTGGACGTGTGTGGTGTTTTGAGGAGCCGGGGAATGGTGGGCTGGGTCTCCTGCGCTCATCTCCCACGGGAGCGTGGTCCCATGAACGAGCCTGGCTCTCTGGGGCTGCAGGGTGGCCAGCGCACGAGGCAACCACTGGACATTTGCTCTGCTCTGTGCCCCGGGGTGGGGGGGGAGGCGGGCGCAGATAACTCTCTGCGCTCGATCCGCCAAGTCGCGAAGGGCCGTCCAGACATTCCTCTGTGGGCGTCCCGTGTCTGAGGGTTGGTGAGAGAGAAGGGGTGATACATGTGCCCAGGATGACTTACTCACAGTACAAAACCAAACCCATCTTGGGGGCCTTTAGGAAACGGCAGCTGGCTGCTGACTTCCAATCTGTCGCTGTTTCTCGTGGTCTCTGACTTGTAGCACAAAAGGTCAGTTTTACTGAAAAGGCCAAGTGCCGGCATCCAGAGCTGGCTCTT
This sequence comes from Felis catus, assembly GCF_018350175.1. Classification (NCBI taxonomy): domain Eukaryota; kingdom Metazoa; phylum Chordata; class Mammalia; order Carnivora; family Felidae; genus Felis; species Felis catus. The sequence goes on from NC_058376.1 coordinate 12,159,219, forward strand.
CGGTGGGATATTCCTAAACGACCACAGCGAGACGTACAGCAGGAAGTCGGGGCGAAACAGAGAGAGGTGCTGGCGGGCCTCCTGTCTGGACCACTGAACACCCCAGGTGGTCCTTCCCGTGGCAGGAATCCACACCCTCCTGGCTGGTCTTTTATTCCGCTTTGTTCTACTGGGTCAAACTTTAAAAAAGAGAAATACCCCTTCTGGTTGTCCGGGGCGGGGAGGGGGGGTGCGTGGAGACAGAAAGGGGTGGAGGCAAGAAGATATTGAAAGACGAGATTGCGGAGACAGATGAAGACAAGTGATGGCTGGCGGCTCTGTCCGGCAGAAGGACGGGAGGAGGGGAGCATAAACAGAGGCATCTGGTCCCCCAGCATGGAGCGGCGGGTCCGTGAACCGTGGCAGATGCAGGCTCAGCTGTGATTGGGCACGAGGCATCGGTGTCCAAGCCTGGGTCACGCGCAGGGCCCGTTTTAACTGTGACGTGCTGTGTCAAACTGCCATTCTTTCTTTCTCGGGTGGTTTTTTTTTTTTTTTTCCTCTGAAATCTGCCAGCTCTCGGAAGCAGCATAGACTAGGCCTCTCGGGTTCGCAGGCTGGAGGAAGCGAGCAGGGAAAAAGCAGTGAGTGACATCCAGAGGGAGACGCCGCGGGGACGGGGCGGGGGGGGGGGCGCAGGCGAGACAGTGGCCAACGGGGAAAGATGTGAAAAGAGGGCCTCTTCAGGGTTTGCGTCGTGGGCAGAATTAAGCGTGGGGACGAGGCCCAAGGGCGTGGTTAGTAAATTACGCAGAAGGACATTTTAAGGCTTTGCCTGTGAGGGTGAGCCTGAACTCCGGGAAGACTGTCAAGTGTCCTCTATGAAAACTTAGGGAGAAAATCAGGGTTTCTCCAAAATCACGTGATGTATTCGTGAAGGGAGCCAAAAGAATACCAAAGAGAATACGCGTGCGTTTGGGTCAGAGACTCTGTGTTCTGGCCAAAATGTAACTTTGCTCTCCCAGCTCTCTGGGGTGTGTAATGGATACGACTGCCCTCAGTGTGATGTTTGCGGGGAAGTTGAAATGGACCCTTTTCTGAAGGGGGTGCCTGTGCCCTTAACGATTGTAAAAGCTCTCTGGAAGATATTCACAATACCCTGCCTTTTTCCACTTCAGGGTTTGCTCACTTTTTCTCCCTCTCCTTAGGAAGGAAAGACTTCTTCTTCTTCTCCTCTTATTAGTTTAAAAAATTTATTTATTTTGAGAGAGAGACAGAGAAAGTGCGTGGAGGAGGGACAGAGATAGAGACACAGAATCCGAAACAGGCTCCAGGCTCCGAGCTGTCAGCACCGAGCCCGACGCGGGGCTCGAACCCATGAACAGTGAGATCGTGACCTGAGCTGAAGTCGGACGCTTGACCAACTGAACCACCCGGGCGCCCCGGGAAGGAGAGTCTTGTTGACCTAACTTGGTTTATTTGAGAAACCGTGTTACCAGGTCAGGTTGGTTTCCATTTGTCTCTGAAAGCCTCGAGTTGGAGAGTGAGGAGACCTTGTTACCGTCTGGTTCTCAGAGTGTTGTTTTTTTATCGGTTGGCTGAGTCCGTGTCGGTGAAGGCCACGTGTGGCCCCTACCTTCCCTTCTGTCATCGAAGCTTTTGTGTTTAGCTTTTTCTCTTCTTCTTCTTCTTCTTTTTTTTTTTTTTTTTTTTGCTTTAGTGTCGTGTCCCTTGTGGGGTTCCTTACGGGTTTTTCTTAATTCTTTGCCTGTCCCTCAACCAGCAGGGAGAGAATAATAAGGCAGACAGGTCTTGGAAATCTCTAGGCAAGAATTACTTCCCCGTTCTTGGCGGGGGAGACCTGACAAGTGCCATGGTGCTGGGGCACCCATCCCCCGCCTCCATGGACCCCAAGACCTCGTCTCTGAATCCCAGGGGCTGTGCTTACAGTTGAAAAACAAGCAATCAAACAAACAGGCAAAACCCTCATCCCATTTGTCACCATAGTCTGGTTTCCTTTTTTTTTTTAAGTTTATTTATTTATTTTGAGAGAGAGCTAGTGGGGGAAGGGCAGAGAGAGAGTGCGAGAGAGAGAGAGACTCCCGAGCAGGCTCCGCACCGTCAGCACAGAGCCCAAAGTGGGGCTCGAATTGTCGAAACCACGAGATCACGACCTGAGCGGAAATCAAGAGTCAGATGCTTAACCAACTGAGCCAACCAGGCGCCCCCATAGTCTGATTTCTATTTGGCCTAGATTGATTCCTTAGGGATGTGGATTCCTGGGCTCCAAAATCCTAGAAATTTCCTGTAATGACCGAACCTTCCCCTTTCCCTTCTTCCTGATTTTCTGTCTTTATATGCAGTTCTCACACCCTCTGTCTTAGACTCTGTTTCCATCTGTATTCCTTCCGTACCTACACCGAAGTCCCGCCCGGCTCTTTAGCTCAAGGACACCGTTTCCCCATCTGTGTCTTCATCTCTGCGTGCTCCGTGCTCTTTCTCTGGTCCTGCCGTGTCTCCTTCCCTACATCCCTCTCCGCTCCTAAGGGGCTGGATCAGTCGTTGGTACTCCGTTCCGCACCTTTTCCCACTCAGACTCTTTGGAAACGGGACGTGGCGACAGTGCTCTGACACCCTGGGCATTTCTTGGTCTCCGAACAGGAGAAAGCCAACAAATGCACGGGCTCACCTTGCGCGCCGATAAGCACGCTGTTCGTGTGCCCTGAACAGAGTCTCCCTGAGAAGACCATCTCTACGCTTCTCCTCCCGGAGAGTATAATAAACAGCAAACTTCCGCACCGTTTCTTGGCGCGAGGTGCCTCTCTTCCCCGCACATCTGGCCCCTTGATAAATTGTTACAGTGCTCCTGGACCAGCGCAGAGCCTGCCCACGCTGCTCGGGATCTGTTCTCAAGTTGTTGCGGGGACCCCGCCGTATGATGACAATTAGGAGCTGTTAGTGTGCAGATGAGGCCCACGAGTGGCAGGTGGCGGGAACGGGCCTCAATTAACTAACAGGCACCAAATCCCTTCCTAATGAGGCTGGGCCACCCAGATGAGCCAGGAGGCATGTGTCAGTGACAGCAACAGAGGATTTGAACTGGAGGGTGGGGGGGGGGGGAGGCTGGTCAACAGGTACCTGGCTCAGCCACAGAAACAGCCCTTTTGGTTTTGTTGGCTCAGAAAGACGAGCCGTCCTCAGCCAGCCGGACACAGCGGAAGGGCCGGGAGCAGGAGTCGTGGGCATGGAGTGTGGCGGGCTCAGTTTCGTGCATCTCATCTCCCTGGGTGGCCCCCGGGTGAGTGCAACTCCTTAGCGTGTGGGGGTGAAGAATTAGTCCATCTCCCAAGATAAGCAGAACGTGAGATATGGCCAGCCAGCGAGCGGGGTAATGACTGGCAGAAACTTAATAAAGGGCCACTGTCTTGAGTGGCATTTGAATTCCAAATCAGACACCGTAATAACGCGGCGAGCGTCACATTGGATTCTGCACTTAAGGACCACTTGTCATTTCCATTGCAAATCTTCTGGGGCTTTGTGTGGACACATCATCTGAATTTATATAGGATTGAAACTTGCCTGGCTCACTGGGAGCTTTTCAGAATTAAAAAAAAAAAAAAGAAGAAGAAGAAAAAACTTTCAGGAACATGCAGCGTGTTAGCAGGGTGGCATCGTTGGAAGAATCCGGCGCTTTCTTGGTGGCTCCAATCCCTTGTCCTAAGTGGCTCACCAGAAAGCGTGGACACTCCCAGCAGCGTGACCCATGGCCCAAAAGTATGAATCTCCCCAGTGTTTCAAGACCCAGAAACAAACCAGGATCTCTCGCTAGGTGTACATTCCTCGTCCTGCTGAGGTGTGAAGGACGGTGCCCCTAAGACACGCGTCTTCCTGGGGCCACAGCTCATGTCCCCTTGAGAGGGGGCTTTGTGTGTGCACAGACCTCTAGTCATAAAGCCAGATTCCGGAGTGGGGGTTAGAGCCGTGTTTGAAACTGGTTACTTGCAATTCTCCCCCCACAACCCCCTTCATTTCTTGCAGCGCAAAAGTCGTGTTGAAAAGGGTATGGCACCTCAAAAGTAAGGCACAGAATCAGAATTGGGGAGGTGGTCGCCCCTCTGTCCCCATGTGTGACAGCGTTTGGATGGTTTTACGAACCATACGTGCCAGGCTGCGGAGCCCAGAGACAATGGGGTAAACCAAGAACCCACCCGGGACCGCCACCCGTGTCCCTCGAACTGCCGTTTCTGATCCAAATAGTATTCGATGGAACATTCTGGTGTTCTTTCTCTAGTTTTGTTGGTAGAACGGCATATGTTTCAAAAGAGGACTCTCCTTTTAAAGGGGGGAGTTTTTCCGTTTTTATACATCCAGTCAGCTTTATCTTTGTGCAGACCCTGTTTCTACTCTTTTTGCCACCGGCTGTCCTGAGTGTCACTCGTGCCCCCCGGTCTTCATCGTGTCTTTTGGGGGCCGTCCAGAAACACCAGTGACTGTTGGGCCGCAAGCCTGGAAGAGGGTACCAATTTCGTTTTCTCCTCCTTTCCTCCTCTCTCTCTCTCATCCTCTCTTTCTTCGGCAAGATCCAGCTGCAAAACCACATTTAGTCAAATACGTCTTTGCTCTTCCGGAAGCTCTGTAGGAAATGAAATCCCTCTTTCTCGGTGACATCGAGTGTCTTCCAAAGCAGCACGGACGTCTCCTGCGGTGTCTGCTCTGACTTCTCTTAGGCCCCGATGCTTCTACGATCTCATAGCCCCCTTGCATCATCCCTGTGAGGGAGGCAAAGGGCACTCGGTCTCATGGGCAGGCCTCAGACAGGCGAGCAATTTGCTTAAAGCTTCACGGCGCGTTTTTAGAACCCTGATGTTTTCATTCGGATTCCTCTAGAAGCCGACTCGGAGACAAAGAGTTGAGGCAGGTAGCTTATCTGGGAGATAGTCCCAGGAAACTCTGCAGGAGAGTGGGGGCCTGAGATGGGGAAAGAGAAGGTAGCCAATTAAAAATGCATTATTTAGCAAGTTACCTGGTTGGGGGAGGGGGTGCGGCGGGGAGACTAGACTAGTGCAACTCTCTGGGGGGACTTGGGGCAGAGAAGTCCCCAGAGTTATTCCAACCAAGGGGCAACCAGTCTTCGTTGGTTGGTTGAACCTACTTCTGGGGGGTTCGTGTTCCAGTGCGTGTAGGCAAAGTGTGGCCTCAAGGTCAGAAAAAAACCTTCGATGAAAGGAATAGTCTTTGCAGGAAGCTCCAAAAGAGGGAATTTTGGTGGGGATCCGGCAGTTCCTGCCACACCAGCCTCCTGGATTCCTTGCCTGGTTTTATTTCTCGCCATAACCTTTGGTGTGCATCTCAAGTGTTGGAGGTGCAGGAGAGGGGAGGAAGATGCAGACACGGTGGGGAGGGAGGAATCTTTGGTACATTTTCTTTTTTAAATGTTTTTATTATTTTTGAGAGAGAGAGAGAGAGAGAGAGAGAGAGAGTGAGTGGGGGAGGAGCAGAGAGAGGGAGACACAGAATCCAAAGCAGGATCCAGGCTCCGAGCTGTCAGCCCAGAGCCCGACGCGGGGCTCGAACTCACGAACCGTGAGACCGTGACCTGAGCCGAAGTCGGACGCTTAACCGACTGAGCCACCCAGGCGCCCCTGGTACATTTTCTTAGTGTGATACACACAAAATAGAGACCCTATATTTCCCAGTGCCCCCAAACTTCGAATTTGATGAATGAATACATCTGGATCATTTTCATTACTCACACTTGTGGACAAGGCCAGTGGTGTGGCCAGTGGGGTTCCTCGTGTGGTATTAGTTAACTCTCCATGCACGGATGTATATCGTTAGAATCTTAAGTTTTAGCAAAAAAAAAAAAAAAAAAAAAATTGGCCTGGTTCTGAAATAAGATGGGGATTTTCCTTATTGTACTGATGAAGCTCTGAAAACTACAAAAGCTACCTGCACAAGACCCCGTAGCATATGGTGTCGTGTGTCATTGTGTCCCTATTCTCAGGTTCCTAACACTAGAGCCAAGGGAAGTGCCCGGCCAAACGCTTAGGTTTGCTTTCTTCTCTCCAGCTTAGGTTCTGTGTTTGCTCCCTTCTCTTGCCCTCTGAACCCTCACTTGATTGATCTAGAACTCGGCGATCCAAGACTCTCAAGCTAAAAGTTCCCTTCAGCCGGTGGTGTGCGTGAAGATTTAATTAACGCTGGCTTTCCGGGAGCGAGAGCCCTAATGTTTGGCATATACTGATTTGGTATAAATACTCCCACCCTGGATTTTTTTTTTGTTTGTTTTTTTTTGAGCCTTCAATGGCGTGTCACTAAATTACAGTTGGGAAGCGATGCTCACAATTGGTTCCAGTGCAAGCCGGCTCCACATAACACGGCCGCAGTCCCCAAGGAGCTGAAGTGGCTATCTACCTGGGAAATCTCCCAGCCCCAAACATCTGCAGGCACCCCACCCCCATGATCCCAGCCTACCCCCCCGGCAACCTCACAACTCCAGTCCTTCATTCCCTCCAGCGCTTCTAGATCGGGACTTGGTGCCTTGGGAATGTTCACCTAGGACAGCTGCCTGGGGAGGGGGGAGCGAGGGAGGTGTCCCCTGCCTCCCTCTCACTGTGTGGTGACTGCAGGTCTATGATGGGTGATGGGTGATGCGTGCAGCTCAGGTGACGGGTCTGCGGGTCGGGTTTGTCTCTTTCAGCCTATTAGGTCTCATGGGGTTGCCTCGACCTCCCTCCGCATCTTTCTGCGAGGTACGTCTTTGTTCACCACTGACAACGCCGGAACAGGAAGAGGATGTGAAACTGACCCTGCTCATATTTTGTACTTAACTGGGCTTGCTCACGTATAGCCGGGACTGTGCCCAGGACTCCTCCTCAGGGAAGCCTTCGGTGACTTCCCCCAGGACAGATTTCTCTGTGGTTGCTGTCCCAACCCCGGGTTCTTTACCATCGGAGCCCTTTGCTAATTCTTCAGTGCGATGACTTGATTGTCCCGCTCCTGCATTAAGATCAGGGAGAGAAGAGTCTGCCCATTCTGGTGGACTGTGGTGTCACCAGTCCCCAGCACGATGCCTGGCACCTGGTGTTAACGAATGTTTGTGTCATGAATGAGGGAGCTCAAAGACAAAACGAATGGGACCAGGGAGCCACTGTCCCCACCCCTGGCCACCCATCAGCACCAGCGGGGTGCTTTTAAGAAATAAAATGCTGGGGGAGGGTGTCTCTGGCTTTGGGAGTTTTGAAAAACTCTGGAGGTGATTCTCATGTGCGGCCGGGGGTGAGAGCCACTGTCCTTGAGGAAGGCTCTGAGGAGTCTTTAAGGAGTGCTTTTCAAACTCACTGTGTCTTGTGACCCTGTTACCAAGGTTGCACCCCAGAACAGCCTTTGAGGTGGGGCCCACACATCCATAACTTTGAAACTTCTCCAGGTGATTGCAAAGTGCAAAGATGAGAAACACTGCAAAACATCCTATTTCTCTAAGCCTCTCCCTCGCTCTCATCATGATCAAGGAGATCAGAAACCTACCGTTGAGAAATATTAACCCTTCCCCCACCTCCACGGTCGCCCACCCTTTGACGGTAGGCTTGGCAATGGAGGTGGCCTTCTGACTTTGGCGGATGGGATATTGATGGACCTTAGGCGATCAAGGGCCTTGAAAAGCCCCTGAAGGATCAGGCTTGCTCCCTTGTGCTTTTGTGAACAGTAAAAAAAAGAAAAAACAAAAACAAACCCATGTCACATAATAATAAAAATGGTAATACTGGTAAGAAGAACGTGTATGGCCAGTCTGTTGGTTCAAGGAGGATGAGGGACAGAGGGACAGAGGGACACGTGGATCAGAGCTGCTTCTGCTGAATCCCAGACCTGCAGGAGAGACACAGAGTCACCCCAAGTGCTGCTGCCTGGGACTCAGTCACCCAGGAGAACAGCCCAGATCAGCCAACCCCAGCCCACCCCCACACAGGCAGGCATGCAGGTGATCATAGTTGGCCATTTTGTAAAGCCACTGCGTTTTTGATTCCTTACGCAGCCATGGCAGACGGATGCACTCAATGTTTCACAATAGTTTAAATATTCACCAAGGGCAGAACTTCTATGAAGTCGGGGTCTTCACTGCTTCTAGAACAGCTCCAAAAAAGGAAAGATTACAAATCGGCAGACTTTCAGTTGGTTTATAAAGTTGCACTCTATATGCATCCCGTATGTCATACAGGTTGATCTTCCCAACTCCCTCCGTTAAGTTCACCGGCTGGGGGCTGTGTGACCTCGGGCAAAGAGGATTATGGGATTACAGAATCGACACTCTCCATGTGAGATATGACTATTGTCACACCAGTGCCTCATATAATCAGAACTTTCCAGTGTCATCGAATAAGGCCCTCATGTTGAAAAAGTAAGGCTCCCTTCTTCCTATCAGCACCAATCACTCATATGTTTGTACTTTACCCCTTTCCCGAACTAAACGGCATGGTTTAACAGGATGTTCGTTAATCTTGTTGGAGTACATTGTATCTGAAAATTGTCATCAAATAAAATTTTTTTTAAATGTTTATTTTTGAGAGAGAGAGAAAGAGAATAAGCATGAGCAGGGGAGGAGCAGAGAGAGAGAGGGAGACACAGAATTTGAAGCAGGCTCCAGGCTCTGAGCTGTCAGCACACAGCCCGACACAGGGCTTGAACTCACAAACCGCGAGATCATGACCTGAGCCGAAGTCGGATGCTCAACCGACTGAGCCACCCAGGCGTCCCATTTTCATTGGATTCTTAAAGAAATCAGTAGCTTCCTAGCAGGTGAAGAACCATCACCCTAGCAGAAAGTCCAGTGCAAAAGAGGATCTTACCCTCCAAGCAATTTTCCTTCAACTTCTATAATTCCAGGGGCCCTAAGGATGAGGCATGTTAGTGGTGTTAGCATTTCCTGGGTGTATGTGTGTTATGTCTGAATTAACGCCATTTACAGATAGACCTTGTGAGGTTTAGAAACGAGGACTGCCTTGAAGCTTGAGCTTTTTTTCTTTTTAATGTTTGTTTATTTATGTGCGGGGGAGGGGGGTGGCGGGCAGAGAGAGAGCGAGAAAGAATCCCAAGCAGGCTCCTCACTGTCAGTGCAGAGAGCCCAACGCGGGGCTTGATCTCACAACCTTGAGATCGTGACCTGAGCCAAAAGCAAAGTCAGATGCTTAACCAACGGAGCCACCCAGGCGCCCCAACGCTTCCTATTATAAAGCCACTAATTTAGGTGTATTTTAGCAACTTCTGCCCCAACCCCTAAGTGAAAACACATACACACACACACACACACACATACACACCACCCCACTGTTGTAGCAACTCTCTCTGGGTTACAGGTATGCGTTTTCAATGCCATGATAATCCTGCTTCTTACCCCTTCCCTCCTCACCCTCTTCCTTTGTTCGCAGCCACTGTCCCAAGTTTCTCTCGCCCTGAAGCTGTGGGTTCCCAAGCTGACGAGAGCTTTCCGAAGACCAGGTTGAAGGCACTTAATTACAGAACCCACGAGCCTGAGGGACACATGTGGCTTGGGGGGTGCATGTGGGCGCTTAGGGACGTGCCGTCCTGTGCCTTCACGTGGTCTGGTGCCCCCTCTCCTCCCCGGCACGGAGGGGCAGGTCCTGTGCCTGCCAACATCCTCGTGGACAGTGGTGACTTCCACACGTGTTCTCAGTGAGAAAGAACTCAGAAAGTCTCGTTTGGACTAACTTAGGGGCGGCATCGGGCGTTGATAAGCGGTGAAAACAGCACGCAGCAAAGAACTGGGAGCAGCCACGTAAAGACGTCAGGTGCACTCCTGTCCCAGAGTGTGGAGGCCCCACTGAGGTCAGTGTGGGGTGTCCTGCTCATGCATACAAGCTGCTTTGTTGTCTTCCCCAGGGCACCCCAGAGTGCAGCCAGGAACAATTTCCCTGCGGCCTGTGACCGGGGCAGGCGAGGGCAGTCACGGCCCTCTCCCACTCCTAAATTCCGCAGCTCCAGGGCCCGGCACCTCCCTCTCTCTTTCTGTGCTCCCCGTGGAGGCTTCTGGGCCGCTCCCCAGAATCACGTTTCCCAGGGCCTGAAAAAGAAATACTCAGGATTACAAAGGAAACCAATTCTCCTGAAAGATAGTGACGAGAACGTTCTGCAAAGCCACATCCGTGTTATGTAATTACGTGTTTCTCTGAAAACACGCATTAAGTAAAGATCCGTTCGCAAGTCTCCTAGGCATGTAACTTTGAAACGGCGACGAGTAAACAGTATTTCGAGAGACTTCCGACACCTGCAACATGACTTGAATGTATTTGCCATTTTGGTTGGTGACGCACATTACGGCGGCTTGTGCCCTGCATTTGTAATCAGATGCAACATTTCAGTCGGGGGATAGTGAAAAAGAATATGGGGTTTCTCTCCCCAGCTAAGTTCACGCAGCCGGCTGAAGGCCTAGGAGGCCTGACATGGGTCAAATTGTGCCCTCCCAAATTAGTATGTCAAAGTCCTAACTCCAAGTCCCTCAGGATGTGACTTTATTTTATTTTTTTAAGTTTATTTATTAATTGAGAGAGACAGGGAGGGAGAGAGAGAGAGAACGAATTGGGGGAGGGGCGGGGAGAGGGAGAGAGAGAGAGGATCCCAAGCAGGCTCTGCACCGTCAGCATGGAGCCTGACGTGGGGCTTGAACCCACAAACCGTGAGATTATGACCTGAGCCGAAATCAAGAGACGCTTAACCGACTGAGCCACCCAGGCGCCCCCAGAATGTGATTTTAATTGGAAATAGGGTTGTTGCAGGTGTCATTCGTTAAGATGAGGTCATGCCGGAGGAGATTGGGCCCCTAATCCCAAATTCCTGCCGTCCTTATAAAAAGGAGAAATTTAGGCGCAGAGACACGCACACAGGGATAACAGCGTGTGACACTGGAGACAGAGATCGGGGTGACACTTCTAAGAGCCGGAGAACAGCCAAGAATGCCAGCAAACCACCTGAAGCCCGGGGAGAGCCATGGGTAGATTTTCTCACAGCCTCAGAGGGAACCAGCCCTGCCCGACACCTCCATCTCAGACCCCCTCGTCTCCAGGACCGTGCGACAAAACACAATACACGGGGGCGCCTGCGTGGCTCACTCGGTTACGGATCCGACTTCGGCTCAGGTCATGATCTCGCGGTCAGTGAGTTCGAGCCCCACGACGGGCTCTGTGCTGACCGCTCGGAGCCTGGAGCCTGCTTCGGATTCTGTGTCTCCCTCTCTCTTGGCTCCTCCCCCTCTCACGCTCTGCCTCTCTCTCAAAAATAAAGTAAACATTAAAAAATTAAAAAAAAAACCCCACAATACACAATGGTTTTGAGAAAGACTGAAAATGGAATCAATCCTTCCAATCCTTGCCCCCAGATCTTCTGCCAAAGAGCTTTGGTTTCAATACCTATGCCATCTTTCCTCCTTCCCCAAACCTCTCGTTTAGGTGCACCGTGGATTCCCAGGAAGCCCACGCTCCCCGCAATTTTTAAACGACATCTGCGAGGCAGTTGTAGAATTCCGGGCACCAAAACAGAGACGTTGTGCTTAATCGCGGGGCCGAGGCATGATTTTGACAGTTACAATACCTGGTCCAACCTCGCCGCTAGCCAAAAGTCACCCGTGAAACATGTTTTCTTAAACATGACTGATAAATTGTTACCTTCTAGCTTCTGCTGCTAATTAGACAACATGAGTCAAAGTTAATTTGGTGGAAAACATTTCTCAACTTAATGACATTTATGGGCAATTAGGCGCGGGTGGAAGGGAACGCACATTTACATTTCGGCCCCATTTCCAGGGCTTAACAAGAATCTCCTTTTTCCCGGCTGGAGATTTCTCATTCTCTGAGGAATATGTTGGGTACAGACACCATGGGTCTCCTTGTTATGCTAGAAACCGGCAATTGTTTGCACGAAACAAGCTACCACCCAGTAATGAGGTGCGGGCGGAATTAGGCTCAGTGAAGGCTTTTGTGTTGTTGAGACCCGCGTCTCGCAGCAAGAGGTTGTGAGCTGTGTGCGTGGGGAAAACCACAGCGGCAGACTCACACGGCTGATAAATGTGGGCCACGTTCGTATTTCTCAGCCCAGGGTCAGAAATGGCTTCTAGTATCGCTATCAACCCCGTTCGAAAAGCAGCTATGTAACACGCAGCATTCCTAGCGTTTGAGATTACACGCCTTTGCCGCTGGGTCTTTTTTTTTTTTAGGTCAGAACATTCCCAGTGGGTCATTTTGTCCTAATGAACCGATCCAACCTCTTGCCTGCACTCACCACGTGGAAATCCAGCGTGGGCTGAGAAGCAAAAACTCCTGTGAATGTACAGGTTGTTTTCCTTTGGAACGGAAGGGTCGTTTTTAGGCACATGCGTAAACACACACACACACACACACACACACACACAGATAGTAAATGGTGGGGATTCCTTCCCCGCCTCCCTGGCAGGATGGTTTCTGGGCATAAAGAACGAAGAGTGAGGGAGAGCACACCATTCTAGTAGTTCCAAAGCAATGCAGTGGGCTAGGGTGCCGAATCGAGTCAGACCTTCTCGTAATTAACCACGTTCCCAATGCAAGAGTCTTTCACAGGAGGCCAGGAATTCACAGTTCTATAAAACCTGGACTATGAGATGCCCTTGTTGCCTCGAGATTTATAAATTTCTCATGCTTCACTTAAATATTTAAAAATGTTTACTTTGTTTAATGTGCAACATACATAGACAGTATATATCCAAACATTAAAAAAAAAATCATTGTTTGGTTGGCGAAGGGTTGGGTAAGCCTTTACGTAACAACCAATAATGAAAACTTTGGAGAAGCCTTGCTCTATACTTTAGTTGTTATAAACTAAAACAAAACAAAATGAAACCCTCTAACATATTAATAATGTTTTAATATATGCATGTTATTATAATATATAAGTATGTATGGAAGTTGTAAATAATATTAAAAGAAGAGGAAGGTAAAAAATAAAATAATGATCAGGTGACAACTTTTTTAAGTTTATTTATTTATTTTGCAGGGGAAGGGGCAGTGGGAAAAGGAGAGACATAATTCCAAGCAGGCTCCGTGCTCACAGCCAATTCAGGGCTCCGTCTCAACAAACCACGAGATCATGACGTGAGCCGAAATCAAGAGGCGGATGCTCAACGGACTGAGCCATCCAGGCGCCCCATGATCTGGTTAAAACTTTACAAATCAACAAGATAAATAGCACTCTATTTTAAGAAAGCTTCCCAGAAGACCTGTGTGATTTTCCTGATGGTCTGCATTTCAACGGAGAAGATTACAATTTAATGAGACCCAAATGTCCCAAAGAACCAAGGCAGTAAAGAGACCCAGCCCATCTCAGGGGGAAAGTCCACCCGGAAACCCTTGGGCAGGTCTTCGTGGGTGCTGCAGACTGGAAGCCGAGTCGGAGGAGTGTGAAATAGTGGGCCAGGCCTCCAGGTGCCAGCTGCAACAACAGCTTGGGGATGCCAAAAGGACTTCTCCATGGAGAATGTCCTTGTGCGGTGTCTCATCTGGATCGCCGGGCGCTTGGTCAAACCCTTGCTGGCTGCCTGATTTGGGGCAAGCTCCTGATCCTATCGCTTTCTTCATCTGCAAAATGAAGATAATAATCGTACTGACATAGTATCGTTGTTATGGAGAGTAAATGAGCTTGCGTATGTAAGCTGCCTCCAACCGTGCGGGCACATCATGGTGGCAGCACTTGTGACGATGGTAACGATACCGATCACGGCTAACGCTTGCAGTAGTGCTAAATGCCAGCTCTCCCTCGTGGTGCGCAGACGCCAGTTGTGCTAAGAACGCCAAACGGGGAATCAGAAGACCCCAATTTGAGTCCTGGTTAGCTGCTTGATATTCACCGAAAGCCTTGAGGTCCAGTCTCCTGTCTGTAAAACGGAGCTAATGACACCCACCTCGCAAAGTTGTTGCCATCAAACTGTGCATACTGAGGGCCGTGTTGTGTTGACCTGCCTTGGAGCGAGTAGTCAAAAGAGAAGTGCGACCGCGACTTGCTTTTCCTTTGGACTTGGGGCTGACCGCAGCCTCGCCTGGGCGTGGCCCTGGACCACACACCGTTCTCCTGGCTTTTCCCACTCTTCTTCTCCATCACAATATGCCTGACTGGTGTCCTTCTCTGCAGGATCCTGCTTCCTGCCAGGTGACAGCAAGATGATCCAGCCATACTTCTTGCTAATGGGGATTAGGATGTTAATGGATTCTCCCTCTAGGTTAACATATGGACTTCCACAGCGGGGCCTTCTGCAGACGATGCTTTTGCCAGAAGAGTGACTCTCATGGACTGAGTTTGTAGGCAATGGGGCGGGGGGGGGAAGACCCTTGCAGTCATGTCACTTACGTGCTCTGTCAGCAGCCCCCTGTTTAACTCTACACAAAAGTCGGGCCCAAGCTCTTCCAATATGCCCATCCCTCAATTCCATTCCCCACTCACAAAACTCAGAAAGCTTTTCTTGGGAGGACAGAAAATATAGCTCTTAGTGAATGAATCAATTCATCCAATGTTTCCCGAGCACCTTGCAAAACCATAAGGATCGTTGTCACTCATTAAGCACCTGCCACGTACTGAACTTTGTGCTTGGTGCTTTATGTATATTATTTTATTCAATTTCATGACCACCTTACAATTGAAGAGATAAGTTGTTGTTTTTTTTTAATTGTGGTAAAACGTTGGGGAGGATGGGTGATGGGTATCGAGGAGGGCACCTTTTGGGATGAGCACTGGGTGTTGTATGGAAACCAATTTGACAATAAATTTCATATATTGAAAAAAAAAGAAAAAAAAGAAATTGTGGTAAAATGCACATAGCATTTGCCACCTTGACCATTTTTAAGGGGGCAGGTCATTGGCACTGAGTACATTCATACTGTTGTGTGAGCGACACGGTCATCCATTCACAGAGCTCTTTTCGTCTTGCAGAACTGAAACTGTGTCTCCATTAAACAATAACTACCCATTCTCCTCTTCCCCCCGTCCCTGGCTACAGCCATTCTACTTTGGTTTTGTTTTTTTTTTTGTTTGTTTGTTTGTTGTTTTTTGGTCCTTTGTTTATTTTGCATTTTTTGAAAATTAATTTATTTTTTAAAATTGACACCCAAGTTAGTTAACGTATATAGTGCAATAATGATTTCAGGAGGAGAATCCAGCGATTCACCCCCTATGCACAACACCTGGTGCTCAACCTAACAAATGTCCTCCCTAATGCCTCTTGCCCAATTAGCCCATTCCCCCACCCCACACCCCTCCAGCAGCCCTCAGTTTGTTCTCCGTGATAAAGAATCTCTTGTAGTTTGTCCCCCTCCCTGTTTTTATATTATTTTTGCTTCCCTTCCCTTATGTTCATCTGTTTTGTATCTTAAATTCTATCATACGACTTCACGCATATGATATGTCTTTCTCCGACAGACTAATTTCACTTAGCATAATCCCCTCCAGTTCCATCCATGTTGTTGCAAATGGCAAGATTTCATTTTTTTTTTTTTGTTTGCTGAGTAGTATCTATATCTATATCCGTCTATCTGTACCACATCTTCTTTATCCATTCATCCATCGATGGACATTTGGGCTCTTTCCATACTTTGGCTGTTGTCGATAGAGCTGCTCTAAACATGGGGGTGCATGTGCCCCTTCGAAACAACACTCCTGTATCCTTTGGATAAATTCCTGTCTACTTTCTGTCTTTATGTATTTGGCTACTCTAGGGGCCTTGTTTTAAGTGGAATCATGCAGTATTTTGGGTCTGGTTAATTTCACTTCACATAATATCCTTAAGTTTCATCCATGTTATAGCATATGTCAGAATTTCCTTCTTTTTAAAGGCTGAATTATATATATATATGTTATATATATATATATACACATTTTATTTATTCATAATAAATAATTACATATATTCTATATTATATAATATGTATATACATATATACATAATATATATATGTACCTATATACACACATTTATCTATTCATCCATGGATGGATGCTTGGGTTGCTTCCACCTTTTGGCTGTCATAAATAATGCTGCTGTGGGGCGCCTGGGTGGCGCAGTCGGTTAAGCGTCCGACTTCAGCCAGGTCAAGATCTCGCGGTCCGGGAGTTCGAGCCCCGAGTCAGGCTCTGGGCTGATGGCTCGGAGCCTGGAGCCTGCTTCCGATTCTGTGTCTCCCTCTCTCTCTGCCCCTCCCCCGTTCATGCTCTGTCTCTCTCTGTCCCAAAAATAAATAAATGTTGAAAAAAATTAAAAAAAAAAATAATGCTGCTGTGAGCATGCATAGGATCTCTTTGGATCCCTGCTTTCAATTCTTTCAGGTGCACACACAACAGTGGAATTGCTGGATCATATGGTAACCCTATTTTTAACTTTTTGAGAAACTGCCAACCGTTCTCCCCAGCAGCCATACCATTTTACGTTCCCTCCAACAGGACACAAAGATTCCAATTTTTCCGCATCCTCGCCAGCACGTGTTATTTTGTGTTCTGTTTGGTTTTTTGACGGTCGCCCTTCTAGGGGGCACGGAGGAGACAGCGTTTGGCCAGATGCTGTGGGCGTTGTAAAGCAGTCTCATCCTTAGGATGTAGCGAAGCACTTATAGAGGCTGCTGCACTCATACCTCCGATGCAGAGAGAAACAAGTAACCACATAGGAATAAGGGCTGGGTAGTGTCCAGAGAGCGGTAGCAGGGAACCAAAGGGAACTCCTGTAAGTGGTCGTGGGACCCAGGGTGGGCTTTGTGGAGAGGACGGGCTGAAGCATATCAGAAGGCTGGGAATGCACGCTAGGAAAGGGGGCCACGGACACAAGGGTCCACCCCTTGTGGAACCCAGTAACTCAACTAAGAGGGGCCAAGAGGACCATCGGAGTGACCAGGTATGTGTGACAAGACAAGCCTCCTGCTCCTCCTGGTGAAGGAGGAGGACTCAGACACTCTTTGTAGCCCAATAAGGAATCAGAGGGTTAATCTCAGCACTGTGACACTTTGTGGGAGATTAGGAGGTGAGCCTGATGTGGGGTGTCAGCATCTCTGCTGGTTGGGAGTGGGTGCGGTGGCAGAAACGACAGATCGTCTCCACACAGGACTGCTTAACGAATACACAGCGTCCGCAACATCGGGAAGTACAGAAAGGAACGTTATGATCATTATTCTCCGGGTTGAAGGTGCCTCTGACGACATTATGTATATTCCACTATGTTTCTGGACGACAGACACCATGTATATGGAGGCCACTATGGGAACCAGATTTCTCATGTGGAAGAAGGAAGTTACAAACGTGGAAAAAGAAACCTAGAATAGCCCTTTGGTGTTGGGCTGCTATTGGAGCTATCCATGTCAAGTCAGCGTAAACACACGGAGGCATATTTTTGCTCTGTCCACTGAGAGGGCCTGGGAGCAGTGCCACCCAGTAACAGACGGCACGTTTCGTGCTCAGATCTTGGTTGCTAAAATCCTAAATAACAGTAGCCCTAGCTCCTTGGGAAAATGGCTGATCCCGAGGCTGGGGTAGGGAAAGCACACGATGAGTGTGGACCATCTTGCGTCACAAAGCGAAGAAGGGCCCAAGAATGACGGGCACACGTCAAGAGAACACAGAAGCCGCTGTGAAGGAGTTCCTCCTGGCCAGATCTTGGACAATTCACGCTGAAAAATAAATAATAATAGTAGTTTAATATAGCCTATTAAACAAAATAGGAACCCACAAGTTCTTACAGATATATAGAAACAAGGGCACCTGGGTGGCTCGGTTGGTTAAGCGTCTGACTTCGGCTCAGGTCATGATCTCGCGGTTTGTGAGTTCGAGCCCCGCGTCGGGCTCTGGGCTGACGGCTCGGAGCCTGGAGCCTGCTTCGGATTCTGTGTCTCCCTCTCTCTCTCTCTCTCTCTCTCTCTGCTCCTCCCCTGCTCACTCTCTGTCTCTCAAAGATAAACGCATGTAAAAAAAAAAAAAAGATATATAGAAACAGATGAACAAAGTAATGGAAAAAGTAGAATTCCAACTAATAAACACAGAAGGGATGATGAAACTAGAAAGTCGTCAACTGGCAACTGTCATAGCAATTATTAACCCAACCAAGAAACATCCATGGATGTTAAAAACAGTGAGTGAAAGTTTGATGGGGAATGGGGATATCTGCATAGACTCAGAGTACCTCCCTACAATGTATCTTATTTTTTAAGTTTATTTATTTATTTTGAGAGGGAGAGGGAGAGACAGAGAGAGCACGAGAAAAGGCTACCAGGGGAGGGGCAGAGAGATAGGGAGAAAGAGAATCCCAAGCAGGCTCCAGGCAGGCAGCGCGGAGATGCCAATGAGATCATGACCTGAGCTGAAATCAAGAGTCTGGCCCTTAGCCAGCTGTGCCACCCAGGCGCCCCTACAATGTATCTTATTAATTACAAAGGAGGAAAAGTAACCATATAGTGGAGACACGCGGAACACATCACCTTAGTCATTTGATTTACATTAAAGTCAGGAGTATTGGGGTAATTTAAAGTCATGTGCCACTTGGCCAGAGGCAAGGGGAAGAACCCAGCGTCACATCTGTGATGTTTGTGTCAGAGGTGCTTAGCCTGAATCTGATCATGAGGAGTCATCTGAAAAACCCACATTCTACAAAAGAATTGGCCCGTAATCTTCTGAGAGGCAGAAACTATTCCAGATCGAAGGAAATGAAAGAGATACAACAATCAGTTTGATGAGTAATCCTGGACAGGGTCCTTTTGCCATAAAGGGCATTATTGAGAAAACTGGAGACACTTGAATAGCATCTGGGCATTTAATGGTAGTAGGGCTCAGTGTTAACTCCCTCATTTTGATGGTTGTATTTGGAGTATGACAGAGAACGTCTGGGTTTGTAGAAAATAGACGCCAAGAGTATTTTAGGGTGATGGGGTATCACGTCAGCAATTTCTTCGCAACCACATTAGGAAAGAAAATTCTTGGTACCCTTCTTGCAACTTCCCTATGATTTTGAAACAATTTGAAAATACAAAGCAAAACATTTTTGACAATCCCCAAGTTAACACGCAACATCAGCATCTGGGTCCCAGTCAGTAATCAGAAATGGATCGAGCAAAGGCACATCCCCTAGAGAATCTCCCAGAGAACACACATCCCCTAGAGAGTGCGTGACCTATTAGTGGTCCAGCCTGGCCCTGAAGGATAGCCCTCCTTTGCTTTATCTCCCACATTGGATACATTTTCACAACAAGGATCACAGTTTTTCTCTTCTGCCTCTTAAGTGAATGACTGCGTGGTGTTGCCCAAGAGTCTAGAATCGAGGCTGCGTCCCTGGTTATTGGATAAGCAGGAGCAGGTGGCCCGGAGAAACCACTCCCAGACCTCCCTGCAGACTGCGTGTGTTAGAAAATACTACTCAACGTTGTAAAAGTCAGTGTGGCTGGTCCATGAGGTTCAATAGGTTTTACTAGAGAATAGCAAGATTGTTTGATTATGGACTGCTGATCTCCTCCCAACCAGGACACTGGCGTGGAGTATCCTGAAAGATTTTGGGGGGAAGGCAGAGGAAATCAGACGTGATGGAACCAGCATGGGAAGTCACTGCTGACTCCTGACTAGGGTTCAACATATTGATAATGGCATTGGGAGGGATTAAGAAGTCTGGCTTAGAGCATCCAGCTAGGCTAGCCCTCTGTCTCCAAGGGGGGGGGAGGTGGTGGAGGGGTGGGCATTACAAACTTCCTTTGATTAAACACACATGGATTCAGAACGAATTAATTGATGCCTTTGGTTTGCTGGGAGGACTCCGTGAATTAACACGTGTGAAATCACAGCACGGTGCCTAGACTGATAAATGCTGGGTAAACAAACCTACAACAAGCCCCAGGCAAGAGCTGGGCACATGAGAAGCAGCTTCCCCAAAATGCCTAAAAACCTTACCTAACCCCGTTAGCTAAAAATCTAAGTCTTAAGGCACAACACTGGCCACCCTGCTCCACCAACACGATCATTGTGACCTCTTTATTTTATTTGCAACGGCCAGTTCCCTCTGAGGAGTTCCAGGGTTCTTTACAAACTTTAAATTACCCCAGGGGGACGAATCCTCACAAGCAAGAGAGCAAAATAAAGCACCTCCACCGAAATTAACTCCCTCCATCTCTCCCTCTCCCTGAGCATCAATCCCCTCGCTGAAAATAACCCAGGCCAGCTTTCTGGGCCACCCCACCCCCACCCAGAGCACTCTCCTGCAGTCAGCTGCCCCATCCATGCATTTTGCTAATGAACCTTTAATCCGGAGGGTTTCTTTCACGCAGGTCCCAGTCCCTCTCTGGGTTTTAGTGACGGCCCTCTGACACCAACCACTGACAATTCAAATCCATCCTGGTCATAGGGAACGCGGATTCTCCTGCCACAGGGTTTTTGATACTAGTGAAGACTTCTTGACGCTTGGATCTGCTGTGATCACACACGGTGTTTGCGGTTATCGGTCTCCTGGGAGAAGCAGCCCCCCACCCCCCATGATAAAACTCCCGGAGATGAACCTGACTTTGCCGAGACCAGAGTTCAAGACAGAGGGGTAGTCAGGAGCCCTGATCTGGGATTTCAAGAGCTGCTGTTCCCCCTGTGCCCCACATTCTATAAATAGGGATGAAACAAACAGGCCAGCTTCCAGGTTACCAATGGTTACCCCAGGAGCCCCAGAACCTCCTCGATTTGCGACCCACTGGCCAGTAAGGGGCGCTGTTGATTGAGAGACTGGCTGGAAGCCCGCGCGAGAGAAGTGGCCCGCGGCTGGGTTTTTTTTGTGTGTGTGTGTTCCCTGGTCCTTAGAGGTCTCGCTCTTTGGGGGGCGATCTGCTTCGAGCTGGAAAACTCAAAACAAGCGGCTTCAACCGCTGCAGGCTCAGTGCTATGCATCTCTGGACGGACAGCAATCCCCGCGGCAGGTTGCTCTGCGGGGTCCTCCCTGGCCACCCCCTCCCCTTGTCCAGCCACCTCTCCATCCCCAGCAGACAGCGTGGAGGGCCCCAGACCGCCACAGGCCGGTTTGCTGGGATCGCTCGGGCTGTAAACTTCAGCCTGCTCCGTCCGCTTACCTACCTTTCCTACTGCCTCTGAGAACATTCCCAGCTGAATCTAGCCCTACTCCCTGCACCAGCCCGGCGCGCTGAAACTTACCAAGCACTTGGCTGGGTAGACTGCTAAGATTATCGACTCCAGTCCTCAAACTCGGGGAGGGAGACAGCAAAAAAGAGACAGAGAAGAATCCAAAGGCACTGGCAATGCCTCTCTCTCCTACGTGTGATGGGACCATACTTGTAACTGGATGATATATCTGCTACGTATCTTCTTTTAAAAACTCCTGCGGCCCCCTTCAGCCCAGGGTGAAAGACAGTGAGCCTCCTTGCACCAAGACAGGGATGGAGATGTGACCCAAGGCTAGAGTTCCCCCCCACCCCCACGCTCCCCCCTCCCCTGGGGACAGGCTCCTTTGCTGCTGGACCAGGCCTGTGTTCACTGGGAGGACACTTAGAGGCCCCCTCGAGAAAGGGCTATACAAGTGCAAATTATTAATAGTCATTATCCCCGTGATGCTCACTTAAAACCCCGTTAACAGCAGATGACACGGTCCAGGCCTCTCGCCATTTGCTTGGGCTTCTCCCTCAGCGGACGGCACACCAAACATGCGATGTTTGAAAACTCAGGATGTCAGCATCTTTTTGTTTCTATTGGTCAAGCGAGGGAAGCTGGGTTTGGAGGGAAAGGTGCGCTTTCTGTTGAGCTGGTGGGGAACCAGTTAAATGAATACCGCTCCCCTTCCTCTTTTCTTGAGGTTACGTTGGAAGATGAAAGTGCCCCCCATTAACATGCAGATTTGGATATCCATCTGGAAGGAAGCGAGTTATTTCAGATGCTGTATGGGAATCCTTTCTGTATTTGTGCCTTTGGGGGTGAAAAGTCCAGCTGCCTCTTGTGAGATTGCCCATAACTCTTCAGATGTCAACAAATCATTGAAAGGTGTCAGACTGAGGGAAATGAAGATCATTATTCCAGCCGTGGAGAGCTACTTTGAAAGTGAATAGAATCTGTCAGATCGTCTTTTGAAAACAGCGGTTGGCTGCTTGTCTTGGCCATATTAAATGGATATATCTAGACCCCAGTGAGGTTGTTTGAGATGGCGGTAATCAGCTTAAGTTGGTTTTGGTGGAGGGGAAAAAAGGCACTAGAAACGGGGCAATTACTGACTTGGCGTGGAACAGCCGCCCTGATATGGTGACGAGGGGGCTCCTATTCAGTTCTTTAAAAAAAAAAACAACAAAACAGAATCTTACGTTCTTTGTGAATGAATAAAGAGCAAAGTCCCTAAGGACTTGGTAATTTCCAGATGGGGTGGGTGTGGGGCAGCAGAGGAGGTTTTCAGGGGATCCTCGGCCTGGGGTGCGTGCGGTTCAGTCTCCGCTCAGGAACCGAACCAGGAACGGGAGGGCAGAGCGACCCTGAGGCTGGATAAGGTGGGTGCCCTGTGCTTACGCCGCCCAACGCGAAAACAAAAACGAAGGCCCATCGGACTTAGGTCGTAGGTCTCCAGGGGACAAAGCAACAGGGAAGCGATTTTAGGCAGATGTTCAGAATTATACAGAAGCCAGAGTTGTTCCTGCTTCTCGCTCCCCAAAGCCAGATTCTGAGAAACTGTAACTGCCATGTTTGTGGGGGGCGGGGAAGATGGTTAGATCCAATAAAGGCCAGGCCAGGAGAAGGTTGCCTGGGCCTCAAACCTAGACTTGCAGCGCGCTCTGAACAAGGCTGCCTGCATAGCTGGTCCCCGGGGAGGGGAGGCCAGAAGGAGGGGCCAGCTGTGAAAGATGCAGCTTGCCCTTGGCCCTAACAGCAAGCCACACCCAAGTGCGCCCAAGTGAAAGTTCTCTTCGAACCACATAATTATTCTGCGGATAGAATTATTCTGTGGGTAGTAACTGTTTCTGTGTGTGATTTCTACGTTAAAAGTGCATCGGGGAGCCTGGGTGGCTCAGTGGGTAAAGCATCCATCCGACTTTGGCTCAGGTCATGATCTCGCGGTCTGTGGGTTCGAGCCCCGCGTCGGGCTCTGCGCTGACGGCTCGGAGCCTGGAGCCTGCTTCGGATTCCGTGTCTCCCTCTCTCTCTGCCCCTCTGCTGCTCATGCTCTGTCTCTCTCTCTCTCTCTCTCAAAAACAAGTAAACATTAAAAAAATTAAAATAAATAAAAGTGCCTCTGTAAGGAGGTGACAGTTTGTCCCTGTTTTAGTTGTTTCTTCATTTGCTAACAGAGTGGGAGCCACGGGCGGTCTGGGTGGTCCTCGTCTCTGGGAACGGAGCAAAGCAGGCTCTTTCCGTCACGGGAGCTTGGGCCAGATGGCGGGGTGGCTGTGTGGTCCATAGCACAGGCCTCCGTGGCTCCCCACCGCGGACAGTTACCTGCCGTGAAACAAGGATTTGTCCTGCTTCGCTTTTCTTCTCACATCTGGGGCCGGTCACGTGAGGAGGACCCTTCTTACCCGGTGTGGGCTGTGCCCTCGGGCCTGATGGGGTGGCGTGACCCTATCATGCTGGGGTCGGGCACCCGGTGGTCCCTCCCCTGTCTCTCCTTCCGCTCTCCCCAGCCCCTGAAGAGGTTATCCTGGTGTCCTGGTTTCCCCCTTGGGAAATCGCTTCACCAGGGGGACCTCTCATTGTCTTTCTACCTCCTTTCCTAAGGGGAGGGGAGGCGGTGCAAAGTTCTTCGGATTCAGGATGAATTCTCATGCGCACATTTGTAAGCCCATGACCCAGCGGCTAGATCCCATTATTTTTAGTCTGTGGGTGTTTTCCTGCAGGATCCGGGCTTCAGAAGGAGTTTCCCAAAAAGACTGAGTGCCAGCGACGGGTCTTGGGGAGGGTGAGTGAGGACCTTCTACCGATTTCTGCACCTTGGCGCTTGTGTCGCTGGTGAAGGCGACATCACTTGGCATGAGTGAAACGTTCGCTGCTGGCTTTATCAGGGCACTGGGCTTCCCTCCAAGTGTCCAGAGACCCAGGCTCTATTTGGCCTGACCTCTGTCAGCAGTTAGCAGCTCGCCCTTGCGAAAGTCGTCTGCTTTGAAGGACTTCAGGGCGATTTGGAGTAAAAAAGTAGATTTCCCTCTTACGATCTTGCAGCAAAGCTTGCCTGTGCACACGTGTCTGTTTACACGGCGAGGCTGGCCCTATTTGGTCATTCTCTGGCAAACCGCCACCCAGTGATGAGCTAGAGCCATAAAAATGTGTCCAAAGGCAAGAATACGGGCCCAGACTCACCCCCCCTCCCCTGAGATCGCCATGTGCAGGACTTATGAACGTTTTTGCAGGTTTTTGGCTGCTTGAGGAGGACAGAGTCCCAAGGCAGTTCGTCCACTGCCTTTTCTCAGAGGCCAGAGAGAAGCAGATGCCCTCCGTTAGGAAATGGGGACCCAGGAGGGGAGCATCACAGCCCTCTCCATTGCACCCAGGCAGGGGAGGAGGCAGAGGCTGGGTCCCCAGGGCACTGGGCTCTGATCTGAGGGCAGCTGAGGCCTATGACCGCCCCCACCCGTCCCGTCACGACCAGACTCTGTCGATAGGAGAAGATTTCGTGGGGACAGTTTTCCCTCCCCGACAGGCCCCTCTCCAGAGTTTTTTGTTTCACTGGCGGATCCGTATGCCTGTCCTCAACTTACCCTATTCGTTAAGAAATTTTACTTCTGTACTTGCGGAAGGTTTGGTGTTTACTTTATCTTGATCCTTATGGGAAAGCGGTTTCCAAAATGGAAAGCAGAGAGGGGGCAAAAGCGAGATCTGGTTCTTTCTGGAACTGTTTTTCTGGACATTTCACAGAACGTCCGAGAACAGGTAAGGAAGACCAGTTGAAGGGTCCGCAAAGCTGGGGTCTGATCTCAGTTTCATTTCGGGCAAAGTACTCAACCTCTCTGAGCCGTGTCCTTCTCCTCTGTTGAATGGAGACAATCAGCTACACCTCCCCTTGGATATTATCCAAATAAACTAGCGTCTGTGAAGGCAGTCTGTAGAAAGTAAAGACCTGTATTGTACGTAAAGCATCGGTATCAGTAGCGGAAAGAATATAATCTGTTGGGTCATCGTTGCTCGGAGTTACATCTGATAATAACATGGCTATGCAAAAAAAGGTCTTGTGCTTTCTGGATCACACACAAAAAATGCAGTTGTATTTTCCTTACAGAAAAGCCAGCCAAGGTTTCCACAGGCCCCGATGGGCCCTCTGCACCTGTTACCAGGAGAACAGCTTCTAGTCAGCTGAAGGCCTCTGGAAGCAGGGCTGACCGATTAGAAGGGAGGAGTCTCTTTTCTAGGTTTTATTGGTTAGTAGAAGTGTCAGTCATTGTATGCCCGCCCACAACTCCATGATAGACTTCAATGGCTGTTGTCCACATCACCCACCTGTGCCTACGGTTCCCGACTACTTCTGGCTGCGGAAGAGGAGTGGGAGCCTTTAATGGCTCGCATGGGGATCAGAACTGGCCGTGAGGGACTTAGTCAAGTGGGGACAGTTGAGGCAGCAGAAAGAGCATGTGGGGTTCAGGGTTCAGTGGCCAGTGAGGATCCCGTGCAGGTGGCAGGAATGAAGTCCCACAGCTAGCACGCCACACAGCTGATCATGTTCTGACCCCCGAGTCCGGACTCTTGAGTATCACTTTGCCTGACCTGCGTTGTTATCACAGAATCAACAATACATAACTACAAACCAGTAAAACCCTGCAGCCCGGCCAAGTCAAACCATCCTTCATAGGATAGGTTTTAGCCACAGACTTTTTATGCCCCGTAAAGTCCCTCAGGGCAAGAGATTATTTTTTTCTCTTTGGCCGTGACTCCCTCAGCCTTTGGCATTGACCCCTTCTCACAGTGGGTGTCCAGGAAGCTCTGCCGGCCAGCTCTCCTTCCCTTCTCCTCATGAAGTTGATGTTCCCCACGCAAAGGAGCATCAGCAGCCTGACAGTGGACTGCTCCTAGGAAACGTATTTTTTATTTGCATTACTCTTTAAATCGCAAAAGGATTGCGTGTTTGGTGTTTAAAAAAAATGCGAGTCAGGGGCGCCTGGGTGGCTCAGTCAGTTGAGCGTCCGACTTCAGCTCAGGTCACGATCTCGCGGTCCGTGAGTTCGAGCCCTGCGTCAGGCTCTGGGCTGATGGCTCAGAGCCTGGAGCCTGCTTCCGATTCTGTGTCTCCCTCTCTCTATGCCCCTCCCCCATTCATGCTCTGTCTCTCTCTGTCTCAAAAATAAATGAATGTTAAAAAAAAAATAAAAAAAATAAAAAAAATGCGAGTCATAAAAAAGGGCATGCTGTGAAAGTGGAAAGTCCTCCGCTTTCTACCTTCCGAATGGCTCGAGGTGCATTCTTTGAGGTAATTTCACATATAGATGCAGATACAGACATAGAGCCTTGGTTCTTCGTATTGGATGCACCGCAAGTTGTTCAATCAGGAACTTAGGTTATTTCCAATGTTTTCACTTTTGCGAATAATATTATAATGAAACCCGTTGTACATATGTTTTGGCACACTTGAGGGAGTAGCTCAGTAAGAATCAGTCCCAGCCAGAAGTGGAATTTCTGGATCTGAGGGTGTGAGCCGGTTTACGGGTTGGTGGAGACTGCTAAATTACTCTTGAAGAAAGTCGTTCCGACTCCCAAGGCCAACAACAGCATACTTGGTCCTGACCCCCATCCCAAAGGGATATTTCTTTTTTTTTTTAAATGATTTTGTAAGTGTTTATTTTTGAGAGAGAGAGGAGAGAGAGAGAGAGAGAGAGAGAGAGAGAGAGAGCGCCAACAGGGGAGGGGCAGAGAGAGAGGGAGACACAGACTCAGAAGCAGGTTCCAGGCTCTGAGATGTCAGCACAGAGCCCGATGCCGGGCTCGAACTCACGAACCGTGAGATCATGACCTGAGCCAAAGTCAGATGCTCAAGTGACTGAGCCACCCAGTCACCCCCCAAAGGTATATTTCTAAATTTTATTACGTTTGTAGTTGTCCTCAGCTTGACTTCTTATAGGTCCTGGGGTCCCAGGTGAGTGTTCATTTGCATGGTTGACTATCACCCTGGGAACACTTTTCCTACTGAAATTAACCAGGATTCATAGGGATAACACCTCTTGTATCATAGCAGCCACATTTAGGCATTAAAAAACAAACAAACGGGCCCCTGGGTGGCTTAACTGG
Organism: Felis catus; assembly: GCF_018350175.1. Lineage (NCBI taxonomy): Eukaryota > Metazoa > Chordata > Mammalia > Carnivora > Felidae > Felis > Felis catus. Next base: position 12,186,420 of record NC_058376.1, read on the forward strand.
TTAAGCATTTGACTCTTGATTTCAGCTCAGGTCATGATCTCACGGTTCGTGAGATTAAGCCCGGAGTGGGGCTCTGCACTGACAGAGTAGAGCCTGCTTGGGATTCTCTCTCTCTCTCTCTCTCTCTCTCTGTCTCCCTCCTCAAAATAAATATATAAACATTATATATAAAAAATATATATCAAATAAATATATAAACATTAAAAAAAGAAAACGAACAAAACCCCTAACAAACTAAGGTAGAGACTTGTACATAGGTACTGAATATTTTACACTCTTGCAAAGATATGTAAAGTCTGGACGGTTTTCCATATGGAAATTTCAACTTGCTGTGATGTTCTGGGAACACATTACTTTTTTTTTTAATTTTTAAAAAATGTTTATTTATTTTTGAGAGAGACAGAGATGGAATGTGAGTGGGTTAGGGGCAGTGAGAGAGGGAGACGCAGAATCCGAAGCAGGCTCCAGGCTCTGAGCTGTCAGTCCAGAGCCTGACACGGGGCTCGAACTCACAAGCTGTGAGATCATGACCTGAGCCCAAAGTTGGACGCTCGACCAACTGAGCCACCCAGGCGCCCTCTTTTTTTTAAAGTTTTTAAAAATGTTTTGGGACCACATTAAATTTCTATTGAAAATGTCTGCAGGAGTCACATAGGTGGCAGTCGGAGTTATAGGGACGTCCTGCTAAATTGATTTAACACCTATTACTAAAGGGTCCAGAACTCAACTTATAGTTGGTTAAATATAGTATTTGTGGTCATTTTTATGAAGAATTAGCCCCCAGACTCTGGGTCAGGATCATGTCCTCTCAAGGAATCGACTGTCTGAGAAAAATCAGCCCTCATAATTGCAGTCAAATGGCTTCATTTCTAGAAATCAACTTGTCATAAGTGCAGAGATTATTCTTAACTTCATTGCAAGCAATTAAAATCTTGGGGTCAATTGGAAGTACAGCAAAAGTAAATAAAATCATTTTAAGATATCAAGCCAGTACCAGGGGCTTTACGCCAACATGCAGCTGCTAGGCATGCGGTCTGTCATTATTTTTAAAAATATGATTGTCACAAGAATGACATTTAGTTTTGGCCAGCTTCGTGCTGCATGAAGACAGTCAGAAATAGGAAAGAAGAAAGCCAACTAGTATTACAGCAGAAAATCCAACTTGCCGAATTATTTGGATTTATGGTAAATAATAATGGCAATAATACAATGTTACTGTTACCAAGGGTCAGGGGCGCCTGGCTGGCTCAGTCAGCAGACCGTGCAAATCTTAATCTCGGGGTTGTGAGTTCGAGCCCCGCACTGGGTGTAGAGTTTCCTAAAAAAAAAAAAAAAAAAAAAATCAAAATCTATATTGTCAAGGGTCCATGTGCATTTGAACGAATGACTAGTATCCTGGAAGCTGTTTTCTTACTGAAGGTAGCCAAGGGCAGAGAGGCTATCTCTGTGGCTATCTACTGTGGTTTTGATATGGCTCTCATTTATGAAATAAATCCTTGCTGCTATCTGTCGGGCATTATGTCAAGCGTTTGTCCCACGTTTTCCAAATACAGTTCCTGCGAAAAAGAAAATAACACTCTCCTCTCTTATAAATGAAGACAGGCACCAAGAGGTTAACCGATTTGCCAAAGATGACCGAGCTGGCAAACGTTCACACAGGAATTCAACCCCCCGTTTATTCCCACACATGGTGTTTTCATCACCATGCTACATGACTCACCCGTCAGGTGGGTCTGGCTGCAAGACAGTCTAGTGCTTCCTTGTACTTGGAAAGCGTTTAGAGACCTTATTTTGTGAGGCGTTGTACGCGCAAAATGTTTCCGGCGCGGGAGTGGATCAGGGTTTCTTTCTCGAAGACGCAACACCAAACAAAAGTGACAGGAGTCGGAACAGGTGGAACGCTTACGCCAATCGGGCTTTTGGGTCTGTCCCTCATCACGACTCAGTTTCTGGAACGAAATTTTCCCACCAAGCGGCCGTACAAGTGCCTTGGTTGTGGAGCCTGAATTGGACCTTTTCCGGAGAATGACACTTCTTCCATTGAAACGGCCCCCTTTCTTGGATGGGGAGATGGGAGTGCGTGCGTGTGTGTGTGTGTGTGTGTGTGTGCTGTTTGCCTAGTGAAGCGGGCATTCAGGTGGTGCCATGCTGTGAGTGACTTGGGCTATTTGTGAAGGAGCTGGCAAACGTGGACCTTCTCCCTGGCAGGGAGGAGAAAGGACTGCTTGTTTCCGAAATATCCGCAAAAAAAGGCTGGCGCAGGTGGGGCCCCCGTCACTGAAATGTTGTTGGAAGTCATGGTAGCAGGTGCCGCCGCTGGACAGGGACATGGGCTTCCTGGGCCGGGCGGGGGAGAAAGAGGACTGCCAATCCCCAAATAGAACCGCACTGTTGTCCCAAGGGTGAATGAGAAAGATGTTTCAGTGCTGTGGACGGATCTGGATGGTTTGCCACGGAGGACAAAAAGTCTCCTATAAAATTCCATTTACATAGTGCTATCTCACTTGGGCTTTTGGTGACCAGATTCAATTGTGCTGGTGCTCCCTGTGCAGTGTGATATCATAGCTTCAGAGGAAGGCTTTATTTAGAGGTCACACTAGTTTGTCCTGGGGATGTAGTCATTTTTTGTGTCACAGACAATGTTTTACTGTGGAGATATGAGCCAGATGTCCCAGCCACTTGCAGTCCAGAGCTGAACAGAGTCTGCATTGTTGGCGAATAAACAGAATCTATTGTGTGCTGCTCGTGAAACTCTAGTGCCCACCACTGTTGAGAGATGAAGTATTTAATAAATTGTTAGGTCTCGCTTAAAGCATCCGCGAAGCCACATCTCAGCGGGACGCAGGCCTCCCCCCCAAATCTAAACCTCCCGTGTTCTTAGAAGCCCCTGCCACCACCGCCTTCCTGGCGGCTCTGGGCTTCCTTCCTCCTCCTGCCCCGCCACCTCTTGAGGGCCGTTTACATCTACAGAGGCAAGGCTCTGATTTTTGCTTCTTTCCCACCGCAATCCATATGCTAATATGATCTGTAATCCTGGGGCAGCGGGATGGGGAACAACACGAGCCTGTGCTCAGCCTTCTCCAACTTTCTCACTGGCTCCAAGCCGGGAAGGCCCAGTGCAGCCTTCCAGGGGACGGAGCGTGCCACAGAGACGCCGTTGTAGGATTTATTTCGCCCCTTCTGCCGGCGATCACTCTCGCCGCCCCCAAAGACGGGAGGTGTGGCGTGGGGCCAGCCCCTGTCCCGCGCAGGCTCGGCCTCCCACGGTGGAGGTTAGGGGTGGGGACGGTGGGGAGGGTGGGCTCGCTGGCCCCAAGCGACAACAATGACAAACAAGCCAGCCCAGCAAACACACGAGGGTTACCAACTTCCTCCCGCCGAAGAATGCGCTTGGCGTGTCGCTTTCTGAGCGTTCGCCACGACTCGCCTCCCTCTCTTTGTTTGTGTTTTGGTTTTGGTTTTCCCAAGCTGCGTCTTGTCTCCCTAAATGAAGCACGCCCTTCCGTTTCGCTTCGCCCAGCTGTGGCTGGGGTATATTGCAATGTCAGAAGTATTCGTTTCCCGCTTTAATTGCCGCCCAGGCCAACCTTGACTGGCAAGGAGAAAGCCACTGACAGGTTTGGGCTGTGTCCAGACCTCCTCAGACTTTCTGTCAGCCAACTGTTTGACAGTGTATGCAAATGCATGCAAATGCGGGGACACTGGCCGAACACCTGCAGAAAGTGACCATCCCCGCCTGGGCTCTGCCTCCCCGTAACTGGGGGTTTTGAAACGCGGCTTGGTCGCTCTCTGTCAGTTTATTATGCATTTGTCAGCAGAACGTTGGGGCTGATAAAAAACGCTGCTCGTCTTTGTCCTGAAGAGCCAGAGAGCTCCATGTGCCAGGGATGGTGAGATGGCTCCCGGCCAGCCCTTGTGAGTCCTCCCTCCGTCTCCGGGACCCGAGTGGCAGCATCTGAACTCTTGTGGGCTCGCCCGCCTCGAGGAAGGCCTTCTGTTTCCCTGGGTGGGGAGACAGAACGGTGGTGGGGAGGTACAGAGCGAAAGGCCGGCTCTCTCTAGCAGCTGGAACTTGGCGACTCTGAGCGATAGCGTGTCTCAGATTTTAAAAAGCCAGAGAAAAATCTGCCCTGGCTGTCAGGGAATGGGAGAGGGGGAGAGGGTCCGCCACCTCGAGCGGGAAGCGAACCGCCAGCCACACACACACACACACACACACACACGCACGCACACACCACCTCCCGACAGTGGGAAGGCTGACAGGCAGTGTGACTCTTACATCCACTGCCACTGCCGCCCGGCCCCGGTGGCTCCCATCTGCTCGGCCTCCGCCGGCCTCTGCCAGCCCCTCTCTTTAAGAGATGCTGGGACCAGCCAGTCGGCTGTTACTGCAAAGTTGTGTGTGGGACTGTAGTTTGAATTTGGCCTTTTTGGAGGTAAGGCAAGTGACCCAGCCAGCACGGTCCCACAGTGGAAAGTCCGGTGGAAGAGTTTCTGGGGCCTTGCTTGAGCCATCGTGGAGGGAGGGGAAGGGCAAGGATGCTGCAGACCAGAGGTCTGTGTGGTCCTTGACCATTGGCAACCAGAAGTGGGGAAAGCGTTCTTTTGCACTATGTGTGTGTGTGTGTGTGTGTGTGTGTGTGTGTGCATGTAGCTGAGTTTTGGTTCTCCAGAAGAACAAGTCATTTTGGGAGTGGTCGTACAAACCAGAACTTCCAAACCCTCCTATACTCTCTACTCACCGGCTGGAAGGACCTTGAAATGTGAGCGTCTTCTTGTGTCATTTTGGAGACCTGAAGATACACAACCTAAATATGCGACTAAGGTGTCCTGGGTATAGATCTGTAACCAACTCTGGCAACGTCTGGGGAGTAAGGAGGTCCTGCTCGTAAGGAACAAGTAACCGATGTCAGTGTGGACTACTGACCAAGTGATTTAGACTCCAAACTGGATTTTCCCCCCCCCTAAAGAATCATTTGACCCTTCACGCACCTCAAAGCAGCCAAATAACTGCCCGTTGTTTCTCGTTTATGAAGAGAAGTGAAAAATCACAGTGAGGACTCTTACGATGTTTGACCGTCCGGACCTCTTCCTCTAGGAGGAAAGAGCCTGTCTTTGGGCTTCCCCAGGGCTGCTGTTCTGGGACCCGGTAGGAAATTCAAGTGTGTGGATTCAAAGCAAACACAAGGGTTCCTTGCGCTGAGACCAAGCGTGTGCAAACACTCCTCCAGTGGCCCCTGAACAAAACCTGATGCAAAAGCAGGGGACCCAACAGATGGATGAAAGTCAGGGCTTCGCAACTGGTGAGCATCTTGGCACGGATATCAACACAATGATGGTGCCAAGGGCTGGGGGATCAGTGGGTTTTCCAGAGACTGACTTATTCAGAAGGAGAAAGAGAGAAGTTAAGCTCAGAAAGGTGTGTCAGGTGCCTGCTAAGTACCCAGCTTTGGGCATCTGCTGCTGCGGATAAACCGAGGCACAAAAACACGGATGAGAAATCTCTCGGGGTCATACTGTAGCTGGCTAATTGTTAACAATAGGACCCCAAAGTCTAGTCCAAGTTCTATCCACGTGCCTTCTGTTAATTAGATCACCCAGTGCATGCAAGAAGAAAAACTCGCGGTGGGACCAGATATTGACAGAATGGAGGGAGATATGCATGAGAAGGATAAAGGTGATTTAAATCAGAATGTAGGAAGCTTCCAGAAGGGCCTGAGAGATGATGAGGGATGCCTCAGCTCAGGTCCTCAGTGCCTTTGAATGTCCATGAGACTGATATTGTTTGTGGTTGTCATAACATCAGCAAAGAATTTCATCAGCTGGGGGTTGTGGATGGATTTTTTTTTCCCAGCCCCAGTGCCTGGCATGAAGGTGACTGGGTCCTACTCCTCAACCCAGAAAGCCAGGACCAAGGCACCAGTTCTGTTTTACCAACTGGAAAGAGAGTTTCATCATACCAGCTCTAATTCATAATGTACAGGCACCTCTTATTTAAATGAGCCCTCTGTTTGCCTTTAAAAAAAAAAAAAGACCAGAAAGAAATAAAACGCCACATAAATGAGACCGTTTCGTCTCTCTCTTGCTCCCTCTCTCTCTCTCTTTTAAAAATAAACTTTAGAACCCAAGGTAGTTGTATTTAAGCAGCTTTAATTTCCTTTCAGGGCTGTGCGCACGGTTGTGGTCACTCAGGCAGCAGTAACTTTGAAAAAATGACCCGTCTACACCCAAACAATAACAGAATCCCCCTTTTTATGTTGGAAACGCCCACGGCTTTCTGTGTATCTGCAGACTCCCCACGTAGATGCAACTGTTTGACCGGCCTTCTACTGAACAACTTAATTAAGCAAAAGAAAACGTGTCAGTTTCTGCCAACCTCACAAAAACAGAGCTGTGGGGGTAAAAAGGGTCGGCCGAATTAACCCACATTCCTGAACGGGTTCACTAAAGCGAGGCCTGGCTTTGCAGCAATGCCAAGGGGAACCGTGTGCTGGGTTGCCATTCAGATTTATCAAGACATATTGTTTGGTAGATCATACTGAACACAATTAAAGCCGTAGTACCTCGGGGGGCTGCAGCTCGGTGCGAGCTTAGCTTAATTTAAAAAAAAAAAAAAAATCTTGTCCCGACACGGTGCCACCATTGACATTCTGCACAGTTAGGGAGACAAAACAGTTTTATCCCACCATATGAAAACAGCAAGTTGTTTTTAGGTTTTTTCCCCCCTTGTCCGTATCCTGCCCTCCCTCTCTCCCCCTTTGCCCTCTCGGTGAAAGCACACACAATATGCAAAGCAACTGTATATACTCGGTATGCAATTTGTACGCGCCAGACCAAACCCGAATTTAATCCTTTTTTTTTTTTTTTTTTTATCCTGAGGGCGGGGAAGTGCCCCTGTCTAAATCCTTCTCTGGAAGCCGAGAAAGCACAGGCCCCAGGAATCCTGTTTCTTAGCCAATTAAATGTAGGGGTTTTTTTTGTTTTGTTTTTTTTCCAGGCTTGGGTTTTGATTTTGCTTCCTTTATGGGAAGCCAGGACGGAGCTTAGCGCCCAGGCCCAGCGCTCTCCCTGTCTCCCTGCCCCCACACTCCCACCTCCCCACCCCAGGCCTCTCCTCACGCCCAGCAGCCTCCTGCAGCCCTCAGGAAAAAGCAGGGACTGGCAGGGGCAGCCAAAGCGTGAAATTCACAGAAGTCGTGAAATTCACAGAAGTCGTGAAATACACAGAAGTCGTGAAATTCACAGAAGTCGTGAAATACACAGAAGTCGTGCTGTATAAGCTGGGCAAAACCTTGCCAGTAGGGAGAGGCGGGGGCGCGCAGAAACCAGGGGAGCCGGCAGAAGTGTGGCACGGAAGCCTGGTTCGTAGGCCTCTGTGCAGAAGGCCAGAGTGGCAAGGGGCTCGCGCTCTTGTGTGCGCAGAGCGTCACGAGCCACGATGACTTTTTCTTCGCATTTTAAAATGGCTTCTCTCTCGAGCTTGACACCCCTCATAAAGGGGGTCCTCTGAGAGGCCTAAGAAATGCTTCCAGTGCAGAAATTTGCATGGTTGGAACACAGGTAAAACATTCTGGTCAAAGAAAACAGAGAACGTCAGTGATGCAGTATTATCAGGAGTTTCTATCAGATGATTATCCAGATAGTTCATATCCAGAGAATTATTTTGTCCCAAGTACACAGCTGTTTCGGACAAAAGCCATCAAAACTCAACACCTATGACAAGAATAGCTTATGCGTTTAAGGTTTCCTTGTATCTCTAGAAAATGGGACTGGAACGTTTGTCTTTCTTCCTTCCTTCCTTCCTCCTTCCCTCTTCCTTCCTTCATCCCTCCCTCCTTCCTTCCTTTCTTCCTTTCTTTCTCTCTTTCTTTCTCCTTCCCTCTTTCTTTCTTTCTTTCTTTCTTTCCTTCTTCCTTCCTTCCTTCGCTTCTTTCTTTCTTCCTCTTTCTTTCTTTCTCCTTTTCTTTCTTTCTTTCTTTCCTTCTTCCTTCCTTCCTTCGCTTCTTTCTTTCTTCCTCTTTCTTTCTTTCTTTCTTTCTTTCTTTCTTTCTTTCTTTCTTTCTTTCCTTCTTTCTTTCTTCATAGGTTTCATGTCCAGCATGGAGCCCAACACAGGGCTTGAACTCACAACCCTGAGATCAAGACGTGAGCTGAGATCAAGAGTTGGATGCTTAACCAACCGAGCCACCCAGGCACCGCTGTCTTTCTAACTTTTTCCCCCAAACCATTCAAGCCCCCAAACAGATTTTTCTTTGCGGTCTGAAGGGTAAAGTTTGTCTGGTTAGTAACTTTCATCTCCCCAGAGGTTTCTGTGCTGTCTTCAGATGGTTCTTCTGGGGCTTGATGGAAAATCTGAGCCAAAGAGCTTTAAGTAGGCGTAATGCCCCAAGGACGCACCCTCTCCTTATGGGCCAGGCGTGCCAGCCAGCTGGCCCCTTGCCCTGCCTGCGGCCCCTCCTGGCTTCCTGCTCCTTGGAATGCCTCTAATGTCTCACTCTGTCCCCACTACAAGCAGTGTCGTCTCCACAGAAGACCCGTGGGCACTGTCCCTGCCTCTCACCACGTGGGGTACGGACCCTGTGGCTGGCTACAGGACTCCCAGTCTCCTCTCTGCTTGAACCGCAGTGTGTCTTTAGGCAAAGTACTTAATGCTCCCTATACCTCAGTCTACCCATCTTTGAAACGGAGCTAATATTAGTCTCTACCTCAAGGGGCTGTTGTGAGGAGGTTAGAGTCCATCTATGTAAAGCGTTTGAACTGTGCCTGGTGTGTGGTAGGAACTGGAGCCATCGTTGCTGTTCTTGAAACTCCTCCGGGGCTCGAGTATTACATTATTTACCGGAGCACCTCCAGGAGGCACTCAGCAAAATGCCAGAAGCAGATGATCTCCAGTTCTGCTTCCCCTCTGCTGGGCACAGCATTAGGCAGGCTTGAATCCCCTCCTTGCATTGGCGTGGGCAGCTGAGCCAGCGTGCCTGTCCCTGGAAAGGTTGCCCTCGAGGAGACGGCGGCAAGATGGGGGCTGGATGGGATCAGACCTTTCCTTCACCTTGCTGGTACCGCATGGAGGAGGGTGGCCAAATCCAGGAGGCTCTTAGAGCCCAAAGGGACCCGTGCGTCCAGCACGGCCCTCCAACTCCCTCACACCACTGCTGGGAATGGAGGTCAGAAGCCCAAGCGATTGGCCCAGGCTTACGCGGACAGGGCGGGGACCAGAAGCTGTCTGCAACCCCTCCGCTGTGTGTTTTTGCTGGAAACTATCATCACGTTCCGACAGCAAGGTGTGTCACAGAGCATTTAGTACATCACTACCTTGGTGCAAATGTTTTCTGTGACCCGACCTTCAGGCGTGAAGCCATCCAGATGGGCTGTAACATACCTCTCCAATCTCAAGAGAAACTCCACTACTGTCCTTCCCAAATGTGTGCTCGGGTGTGGAAAGTGTTTTAAGAAAGTGTCCAACTCCAGGAGGCAGAGGGGCGAACACACACACGCACACACACATGCACGCACACGCACAGGGCTCTGAGCGCCTGGACCCTCAAAAGCTCTGCCCCACCCCCAAGCCCAGCCCCCCTGCGCCTGGATTCGTGGCTGGGAGGTTCCCTGACATGCCTGAGCTTGATGGGAGCCTCTTGTTGGGTGAAATTTATGACCCGGCACTTCCTCCGGGAGACTTCCCACGTCGTCGAATTGTCCCACGTTTCTGACCTTACCGCCCTAAACAAGGGAAGGGTGGGGAGGGGAGGGGCGGGAGGGCGGAGGAAGTAGGCAGAGGGAGGTGCCACTTGGCCAGATGTCCCAGAGCGGGACCGCGCAGATGCCCCAGTGACAACCTGAGTGGCGCCACGGGGCGCGGGGACGGGGATCTCCAGGGCGCCCAGCTGGCCGGCAGGCGGTCTGCTGTTGGGTGCGGCTGGCCTCCTCCCACCTGAGCGACAATCGGCGAGCCCCAGGGAACTTCACAGATGGGCCCAAGCCTGGGGGAGTGAGGCCCTGCCTTGGCCCAACTTGTCCCACCCGTGCGTTTTCCGGAGGCACCCCAGGAATGCCCTAGGTGGGAAGAAAGAATTGCTGAAGGTTGTGGATGGAGATGCTTGACTTTGCCGGTTAGGGCCCCTGGCGTGGTTGTTTCTTAGCCGCTGCTGCACCTGCAGATTCTATTGGACAGTCTCCTTCTCCATCTACTTGCTCCCTTCTTTAGTGAGAAGAACGTCCTGAATCCTTTGAGGGGACTGTCACTACTCTTTCTTTCCTCCCACTTAGGGGAAGGATAGAATCATCGAGAAAAGCCTCTTAGATCGCAGTTTCTCAAACTTGGCTGCTCACTGAAATCACCTGGGACCTGTTCAAATACCGAGGCCAGGGTCCCTCCCTCCCCCCGCCCCCAAAAGTCTGATCTATCCGGTCTGGGACAGACCTGGGCATCTGGGTTTTAGAAGCCCTCCTGGGATTCCAACGGGAGGCAAAGTTGGAGAACCACCAGCTCAGGTCTTCACAAGCCCAGCCGGACAAAACGCCAAGCCTACTGGGCCACACTACATCCCTCTTAAAAAGACCGAACGACCGTCTTGGGTTGATGGCGTTATAGACTGTGTCTCGTCTGGAGATGATACCTACGTTTTGGCTATGGCTCAGTTGCAGAGACAAACTGTGAAATAATTTCCAAGGGAGACCCTAATGCTTGTATTAAAACTTGACAAAACAACCCCCCCCCAAATTGTTTTAATGTTTATTTTTGAGAGAAGGAAAGACAGAGCATGAGCGGGAGAGGGGCAGAGAGAGAGGGGGAGACACAGAATCCGAAGCCGGCTCTAGGCTCCGAGCTGTCGGCACAGAACTCACGAACCATGAGATCATGACCTGAGCTGAAGTTGGACACTTAACCGACTGAGCCACCCAGGTGCGCCCCCCCCCCTCAAACACCAAAATCTTATTCTCTTTGAAATTCTTTGTCAGTAAACTTAGGAACTCAGTGTTTGAATCCAGTGGAACAGAGTTTCCTTTGTAGCTGAGAGAGTGGTAAGTCTTCAGACTACGGCCCCTCGAGATTCATAGACTCCATCCAAGATAACATAGCATAGTATGATTTTACTGTATTAGTCCATTTAGAATAAAGCTGACATCTACATTATCCCTTGTCTACCTACAGCCAGTCCTGATCGTGTCTTTTACTTCTTCCTTTCTCTGGTGACATCTTTTCAGATAGATTAAAAGCAAACAAACAAAAACCCAAAACCTATGAAAATAATACCTTAGTTTTCAAATATGTTTAAATCCCAACTTTCGGACTCAATTCTTCTCCAGAAAACTCTATTTCATGTACCTCCTTTCTATTTTTCCATCACGCACACGCAAACGTTCTTTTTATTACCACTTGGTGCTTATCGTGTGGTTTAATATTTGCAGAAATTGTTAATGGTCAGTTGGTTATATCCTGAAAGGGTGACTGGGAATTCTGGGGCTGGCAGCAACGTAAGAGGTTTTCCATAAATTATCTCTCCCTGTGAAATCAAGATCCAAGAAGTGTCAAAAATTCTGGAGCTCCCGATGGCTAGGTGAGTCGAGATAGGGCCTTGGATAATGGCTCTTACAGGAACCTGTATCACAGAAATGCAAAGTAGTTCATTAAAAATTCAAATTACATGGGGTGCCTGGGTGGCTCAGTGGGTTAAGCCTCTGGCTCTTGATTTCAGCTCAGGTCAGGATCTCATGGTTGGTAAGTTCGAGCCCCACATCGGGTGCTGTGCTGACAGTCTGGAGCCTGTCTGGGATTCTCTCTCTCCCTCGCTCTCTGCCCCTGCCCCGCTCTCACTCTTTCTCTCAAAAATAAATAAACACTAAGAAATAAATAAATTAAGGGTGCCTGGGTGGCTCAGTCCGTTAAGCATCGGACTTGGGCTCAGGTCATAATCTCACGGTTTGTGAGTTCGAGCCCAAAATTGGGCTTTGCGCTGACATCTCAGAGCTTGGAGCCTGCTTCAGATTCTGTATCTCCCTCTCTCTGTGCCTTTCCCCCACTTGCACTCTCTCTCTCTCTCTCTCTCAAAAATAAACATTAAAAATTTTTGGGGCGCCTGGGTGGCGCAGTCGGTTAAGCGTCCGACTTCAGCCAGGTCACGATCTCGCGGTCCGTGAGTTCGAGCCCCGCGTCAGGCTCTGGGCTGATGGCTCAGAGCCTGGAGCCTGTTTCCGATTCTGTGTCTCCCTCTCTCTGCTCCTCCCCCGTTCATGCTCTGTCTCTCTCTGTCCCAAAAATAAATAAACGTTGAAAAAAAAATTAAAAAAAAAATTTTTAAAAAGGGGGTTGCTTGGGTGGCTTAGTTGGTTAAGGGTCCGACTTCAGCCCAGGTCATGATCTCGCAGTCTGGTGGCTGAGTTCAAGCCCCGCATTGGGCTCTGTGCTGACAGCCCGGAGCCCGGAGCCTGCTTCGGATTCTGTGTCTCCCTCTCTCTCTCTGCCCCTCTCCCGCTCATGCTCTGTCTCTCAAAAAAGAATAAACATTAAAATTTTTTTTTTAATTAAAAAAGAAAGAAAGGAAGAAAGAAAGAAATTGAAGACATTCAAATTACATCCAATGCCTTAGTACTGGAATTTTCTTAAGCCTTGAGACACACACAGCACCCTTTCTGCTCTTCAAACAAGGAAAAGGCTGACGAAACTTGTTGGCAATGGAAAGATCATTTGGAATTTGTTCCAACGTGAGCGAGAAGAAGGTTGTTGAGGAGGCTTTCATGGCTAGTGGGCTGGTGGTCCCACGCACACAGATGGGCAAAGAGAGACGGGGTCCAGGTTCACGGGAGAAAATCTCTTGAGCTTTGGACACAGAGTATAAGGTGCCTTTCGAACTCCAACAGAAGGTGTGGAAGAAGGGGCCGGTCACACCGTCTCTGCAACCGGAGACCCACATGTCACGTGCGCTGGGAGGTGGACATGAGAGCCGCACGAAAGGAGTCAGCTTAGAAAGGAGCACCCTGAGGGGCGCCTGGGTGGCGCAGTCGGTTGAGCGTCCGACTTCAGCCCGGTCACGATCTCGCGGTCCGGGAGTTCGAGCCCCGCGTCGGGCTCTGGGCTGACGGCTCGGAGCCTGGAGCCTGTTTCCGATTCTGTGTCTCCCTCTCTCTCTGCCCTTCCCCCGTTCATGCTCTGTCTCTCTCTGTCCCCAAAATAAATAAACGTTGAAAAAAAAATTAAAAAAAAAAAAAAAGAAAGGAGGACCAGAGCGAAGAGTCTGGACCCCAACCTCGGGGAGCCTGCGTGTTGAAGCACCAAACAGAAAATAAACTTGCGCAAAAAGCCCGAGAAGATGGGGCAAAGAGGTAGGATGAGAACCAGCGGGGTGTGGGGGGGCAGGGAATTCAAGACGACACCATATTGTGAGAAGGAGGGTCTAGTTATCACCCGCAAATTCTGCAGAGTAGGGTGGAGGCTGCAGAGCGCCCTTGGCCTTGGAGTCTGGAAGCACAGATGGCCTCTCAGGCGGTGGGTAGGCTGTGTGTGAACGTGCAGAAAGTGGAGGCACCACGTGGAGAAGCCGGTCTGCAGAGGGTTGGAGCCCCAGGGTGCTTGCTGGAGGGAGAAGTAGAGTAGGGGAGGGCACTTGGAAAAATTAAGTTGGGAAAAATGCCTGTGCTTAAAAAATGGGAAAGAATCCACAAGAGAGGGGGAGATGTTGCTTTCTTAGCAGTGGGAGGGAGGAACCCAGGGGAAGGCGACCGTGATACAGGCAGGTTTGTTGTGAATGTTTTGCTTTAGGTTTATTTATCTCTTGGAGAGAGACAGAGACCGTGCAAGTCGGGGGAGGGGCAGAGAGAGGGAGAGGGAGAATCCCAAGCAGGCTCCGCGCTCTCAGCACAGAGCCTGAGGCCGGGCTGCAACTCACGAAACTGTGAAGTCATGACCTGAGCCAAAACCAAGAGTGGGACGCTTAACCGACTGAGCCACCCAGGCGCCCCGGATACAGGTAAGTGTGGGGTTGGGAAAATAAGAGTGTGCCTGTGTGAGGGCTTCTAATTCCTACGTGATGCTGGAGGTGGGGTCATCTGCTGACAAGGATGGGAGGCAGGGGGTTGCTGGTCGGTAGGGAGCGGAGGTCTGGAAAAGCGCCTTGTAAGGGTAAGATCACACACTGAGTTGTGAACCTTTTGGGGTTGCCGGCGGTGGTAAGGATTGGACTGAGAAATGAAGGTTAGAACCCAGATCAGCTCTGTGATCAGCCACGTGGGCCTTTTTGGAAAAAGCCCAGATGACCCTCCCTTGCTTTGTTTTCTACCATTCTTTGTTCTCAGGCTTTAGTAGGTGGAATGGTTCCCCTCCCTCCCCCCGCCCCCCAACACACACACTCAAAGCTAGACTCACATCTTAACCTCAGAACCCCTGATGTGACCTTATTTAGGAAAAGGGTCTTTGCAGATGCAGAGATCTTGAGGTGAGATCATCCTGGATTACCCGGGTGGGCCCCAAATCCGGTGACAAGTGTCCTAATAAGAGACGCAAGGAAGAGAAACACATAGAAGGAGAAAGCCCTGTGGCAGCAGAGGCGGGGACATGAGGGACACAGCCACAAGCCAGAGACACCTGCAGCCACCAGAGGCTGGAAGAGGCAAGGAAGGATCCTCACCTAGAGCTCTGGATGAAATGTGGCCCTGCCTTTCAGACTCCCGGTCTCCAGAAGAGTGAGAGAACACATTTCTGTTGCTTATGCCCCTAAAGTCATGGTACTGTGTCATAGAAACCACTGGAAACTGAGACAGGCTTTTCTTTCCCCAGCGGAGCCAGTCAAAACCCTTTTCCAGCACTCCTCCATAAAGTTGGTTTACACTTTCTCCTCTAAACTCCAAGCTACTCCAGACTCTCCCCTGCCGTTGTCCTTCCTGGGTGTCTTACAGCTCAGATGTGCTGCGGGGGACTTTCTCGGGTCACCCTGGTTCTGGGTGCTCGGCACAGCATCCCTGGGGCTGTCAGCGTCTTCAGTGAGGGCGTCCTTTTAGAAAACACAATGCAGGACAGTCCATTGCCCGGTGTTTCCCAAGGACAGGGCTTTGCCCCAGGGTCAGCGTTCCCCCACAAAGGGGACCAGGGGTGGATTTGACTTGTTCTCCCACAAAGGGGACCAGGGGTGGATTTGACTGCTCTTTGATGTGTCTCCCGGCCTCTCCAACTCCAGGACACTTAACTCTCTCTGCCCCGAGACAACCGAGGATGCTTCGTGCTCAGCTTTGTGGTTTAAATCTTGGGACCCGGAGCAAAGCTTTCAGAATTCCCTAGCTCACGTACATGTACGGGGTCAACGTACGCCTGGAGATGTGAGCCCTTTGGCCGCTGCGGTGACCAGCGTGGCCTGGTTGGCCTGGGACTATCCTGGCTCAGCGCTCAGTGCAGGCAAAGTGGCCCGTGTGCCGTGGAAGGCATCGTTTCCTATGTGCTCTGTGGTGCGGGGAGGAAAACCCCAACCTTAACCTTAACCTATATCCCCCTTTTAATTTCAAAAGAGGCACATTTCCGTTGGAGAGGAGGCCCCTTTCCTTTGTGTCATTCCTCTCCTGGCTCATCTCTAGGGCTCTGGAAGGCAGCTGTGAAGTCCTTTCTTTCTTAAAAAAAAAAAGGTTTGGCTTTTCTCATTGTAGTAACAGTCCATCATCATGGCAGCCATTCCAGACAACAAAGGAAAGAAATTAAATTCACCAAGAATTCTGCCCCCCAGTGATGATGGGGATGGTGATGGTGGTAATCAGCAGTTACGGGGAGCTTGCGGGTCCGGTGCTCTTCTAAGTTTTTTACATATATTAGCACGTTGCTTCAAAACATCTTCAAAATAATCCCTCTTTCCAGATGAGGCAAACAGAGGCACTGGGTGTTTGAAATGAGTTGCCTGTGGCCTCAAAAGTGCTGTTTGATTTTTTTCGGGTTCACATTTCCCCTTCTAATGTTTATTTATTTTGAGAGAGCGCACAGCTGCAAGTGGGGGAAGGGCAGGGAGAGAGAGAGAGGCAGAATCCCAAGGAGGTTCCGCACTGTCAGCGTAGAGCCCGAGGCGGGGCTTGAACTCACGAACTGCAAGACCATGACCTGAGCTGAAGTCGGACGCTTAACCGACTGAGCCACCCAGGCGCCCCCAGGTACATATCTTAAAATACTGCATAAAGCAGCAGGGATCCGCCTTGGGTCTTAGCCTTCAGCAGCTCCTAGATCGCATCCCCTCAGGGCACTGGTGTCCTTTGGGCTACATTTGAGTGTCCCAAGGAAGAATGAACGCCAGGGGTCCTTTGCCCCCGACTCACTGCCACTTGGGCAAGTGGAGAGCACTTTTTCTCTTGTTCAGTTTTCCATTTCCACCCTCTGGTTTCCTTCATCAATCTTTGCCACATTTACATGCTCCAATACGACATTAAGTGGTATCGAATTTGATGCGCGTAGTGTGTGGAGTACTTGAAGTTTTCACGAAAGTTGTGTTTCACGGGGTTCCAGGCAGCACACCCCGACTTCCCAGCGTGGTCCATTCCCCCAGGAGGGGGCTCACGGATGGGGCCTCATCCTGAAGCCCGGAGGAGTGTCCCTGGGCTGGTCTTCCCAACTCCTCTGTCCTTTCAGGCCACCCTGTCACCTGTGGGGCCTGGGGAACGAATGAGAGTGGTGAGCCTCCCGGCAGAGCTGTGGAGGGAGGCCCAAGCATCCTCCCTGCCTTGTCCCTCTGGCTCCTACGGAACACTTTGTGCCCCTCCCCCACCCGGCATCCCGGGCCCCAGGCCGAGGTTAAGATCCTGCCCCTGTTCTGTTGTTCTCCAAGAGCGGCCTGTCTCTGGGCCCCCTCCCCCGCCCAGATGACGGTACTTTAGTGACCTTTCACATGAGTACTTCAGGCCTTTGTGCGGAGCGATTGGTCCTCCTGCTCCTTCTGTGGGAGGACACAGACGAGGGCATTAAGACTCTCAGCCCGCACGGCGCAGCACGGGTGATGAGCCATCGGGGCCCTCGCAGCTCCCAGGAGAGGGTCACAGCAAGAGGGGGGGCCACGACGGGGGTCCCCTTCTTCCCAACCTTCAGGGTGACCACAGCCTTCCACTGTGTGTGTGTGTGTGTGTGTGTGTGTGTGTGTGGTATTACCTGCCTCTGTGTGTGTGTGTGTGTGTGTGTGTGTGTGTGTGTGTGTGTGTGGTATTACCTGCCTGTGTCCAGGGTAAGGCCCTGCTTCCCCAACTACAGAGTGGAGACTGCGGTCTGCTTCTGCTTCTGATTATAACTTGACCGTGTGACTCCAAGAAGTCATCCTATTTCCTTACACAGTCTCAGCTCTGCGTTTTCCCTTTTCTCCAGGTCCATTAAGAAAGTGAGTTAAAAATACTCTCAGCTCCCTGGAGAAAAGCCCCGTGCATAATCCAGACTGTAAAAAAAATGCAAACTGTAACACCATCACGAACTGTGTTACAACCGTTACTGTTCCTAGATCTTCTTGGAGCACTCTATCTCCTCATGCTTTGATAGACTATTAAAATAAAAAGAGACTGGACGCCTGGGTGGCTCAGTCAGTTAAGCGTCCTACTAAGGCTCAGGTCATGATCTCACGGTTAGTGAGTTTGAGCCCCAGGCGGGGCTCTGTGCTGTCAGCTCGGAGCCTGGAACCTGCTACCGATTACGTGTCTCTGCCTGTCTCTGCCCCTCCCCTACTAGTGCTCTGTGTGTGTGTGTGCGCGTGTGTGTGTATCTCAAAAACAAACATTAAAAAAATTAAACATAGAGGTTCTTCAAAAAATTAAAAATAGAACTACCCTATGACCCCGGATTGCACTACTAGGCATTCATCCACAGAATACAGGTGTGCTGTTTCAAAGGGGCACATGCCCCCCAATGTTTATAGCAACGCTATCGACAATAGCCAAAGTATGGGAAGCACCCAAATGTCCATCGATGGATGAATGGATAAAGAAGATGTGGTATGTATATACAACGGAGTATTACTTGGCCATCAAAAAGGATGGAATCTTGCCATTTGCAACTACGTGGATGGAACTGGAGGGTATTATGCTAAGCGAAATTAGTCAGAGACCGGCAAATATCATACGACTTCATTCATATGGGGAATCTAAGATACCAAGCTGATGAACAGAAGGGAAGGGAAGCAAAAACAACATAAAAACAGGGAGGGGGACAAAACATAAGAGACTCTTAAATACAGAGGACAAACGGGGTTGCTGGAGGCATGGTTGGGGGTTGGGCTAAATGGGTGAGGGGCATTCAGGAAGACACTTGTTGGGATGAGCACTGCGTGTTATACATCGGGGATGAATCACGGGAATCTACTCCTGAAATCATTGTCGCACTATATGCTAACTAACCTGGATGTAAATTAAAACAATAAATAATAAAAAACAAACACAACTCATTATGTTAGACACTTGAAACCAACAAAAATTAAATATAAAATAATAAAAGAGAGGACACGAAATAATGCCAACCACATGATCCCAGCTTTGTAAGAAATAAAAGTATATGTTCTAATTATGTATACATAGAGAAACCAACTGGAAGGAAACAGTTGTAAATGTGAACAGGTTATCTCTGGGAGGTGGGATTACTCATGCTATACATTTTCTTCTCTCTAGTTCAGCATTTGTTCGAACTTAACATGAACCTGCATCATCAGGTTAGAATCAAAAAGAAACACTACTGTTTTTTAAAAATGCTCATCTATAGTCTGCGTGAGTTCTAAAAGACCCTGGAAATGTTCTCTCCTCCTATTCTGTTTGAAAAGGAAACAGTCACTGCTTTTCCGGAAACCGGGGATGGATTGTCTGAGAAGGCGTTTCTGACCTGACATCCCCTCGGCCTTCAGGTGACTTCAGAAAGGGACTGGAGTTTGCTGTCCCACCACCTGAGGCGATCCAAGGGAGAAAGGGCACGTTCTCTTTGCCCCATTCTTCTGCCTCTGAACAATCTGGCAAGTTTGTTTTGGCTTGCCACTCGGGGCTCTGTGCTAGAGAGTGGGCAGAGGAGGTCTCCAGCTGAGTGTGGATGCTGCAACTTTGTGACCCCTTTTGTTGTCATTCCCTTACTCCCAAGTCGGCTTGGTCCACTGGTACCATGGCCAGAACCTCACCTTTGCCCAAAGGCACACAGTAAAGGGGGGCATCTGCTTAAGGTTGACTCTTCCACGTCTGGTAAATAGGTGACATCCGCCCAGCCCGCTGTCGCAAGCAGCCCTTGGAAACCTCAAGTGTGCTGTGTTCGTGTCCATCTGGTACAATCTCCTCCTCCGTCCAAACAGACGGAGCTCATATTATAAGCTCATATTATAAGCTCATATTATAAGCTCATATTATGCACAAATTCTACAAACTGCCCAGCAACCTGTTACGGCATCTTTCTCTGACTCTCTCCTTCTCTCTCTGATCAACTAAAGCTTCAGATTATAACGATGAGAATTTTGGTCAATTCCTATTTGGTTTTAATATGAAAAGCAACTTTGTGATGAACGTCTTGATACGTAGATCCTTAAGCCCTTGTGCTATGCCTATTTAGAGTAAATTCTTTGAAAAAGATTTGCTGGCTCAAGGGTGAGATCATTAATCATTCATATAAGAGCATATAACATATATGTTGTATAATATACAATACACTATACAATATACAATACAATATACAGCATCATAATGATGTATGTAATTTTTAAACATGTGTATTTATTTATTTTGAGAGACAGAGAGAGCGTACAGGTGGAGGAGGGGCAGAGAGAGATAGGGAGAGAGAGAATCCCAAGCAGGCTCTGCACTGTCAGCACGGAGCCTGATGCGGGGCTGGAACTCACCAACTGTGAGATCATGACCTGAGCCGAAATCCAGAGTCTGATGCTTATCTGACAGCCACTCAGGTGCCCCTGATATATGTAATTATAAATTATTATTATTTTTTCATATAAATTTTTATATGTCATTATTTTGCAAACATTCAAAATTTTATATTTACTATATTATGTATATTTATTACATTATATATATGTTATACATAATTAAACATAATAATATAATATAATAAAATAGAAATTATATATATAATTGTATATTATATATATGTATATGTATAATTTGCTAGGGACTTTTATGAACCAAAAGTTTAGATGTACTCAATCCTTGGGCATTGAACAGAGGTAATCCTGTCTTTTAGACACTACACTTAATTTTTTCACTCAGGTCATGGATACTTGAAATTCTCCCAGGGATTCACTAAATGAAAAGTGCCTCTAAAACCCGCAACAGGTCTATAGCCCCCACACTTCTTATGAGAACTTTCTTTCTTTCTTTCTTTTAACTTTTTTTATGTTTATTTTTGAGAGCGAGAGAAACAGAGCATGAGCAGGGGAGGGGCAGAGAGAGAGGGAGACACAGCATCCAAAGCAGGCTCCAGGCCCTGAGCCATCAGCACAGAGCCCGACGCAGGGCTCGAACTCACAGACTGTGAGATCGCGACCTGAGCCAAAGTTGGAGGCTTCACCCACTGAGCCACCCAGGCGCCCCGAGAACTTTCTTTAAGACGGGGATCGAGAAAGCAAGCAAGCCTTCCAAAACAAAGAAGGAAGGAGGGACTAGCCTATATTGAAAACTGGCTTGGAGTCCACGATGGTAACACAGATCTGGACCTGAGTAGGGAGGAGGTTGCCTTTCACAAGGAGTGAAGTTTGGACTTCAGGTGCTGAGTTCCTACAAGGAGCGCAGATGAGAAAGTAAGGCACTGGATTATTCCATCCGACACTATTTTGTTTTGTTTCTTCTTCTCCTTCTTTTCCTCCTCCCCTTCCTCCTCCTCCTTCTTACTTTGACGCCAATCTGATTGTAACTACTCCGTTCTTGTGACCTTTTGCACCTTTTTCTCCTGTAATTCGAAAGAATAAAAAAATTCTAGCGTCCCGGAATAAAGATAACTCCTTGCTCCTTCTTGCTACCTAAATGCGATTGGGGAATAAATACAGTGCACGTTCACAAAAACAGTGAAGAATAGAAAATTGTTTAAGTGGCCAAAGAAACTTTATCCTATTGTGTTGCAGGCCAAGCTATGCCAGCTATATGTAAATGTAAGCAGTGGTCTGTGTTCATGTGTCCACTTTGAAATTGCCATCTGAATTTAATTCTGCCTTTGTGATTAAATCAGGCCATTACGTTTAATCTCACTTAATAGTAAGAAACGTCCTTTGTTGTTTTCTATAGGCAACATATTCTGCCCCTAACATATACAGCTTGGCATTCACACTTTGCTATTAATCCCCGATGGCTGATAATTGCTTCAACTCCAAGCCCTCTGTCCAATTCACAAGGGGCTGATTGCAACTATTCTTTCCCTATACATTAATGCACTGTTTGGGTCTTGCTTCTTTGGCTCAGTGAACCCCATCAAGCTGTCCACATTTTCTGGGCATGTGGGCGTATTGTGCGATGTTAAATTAAATTCTGTGTTGACCCCCCTACACGCCAGAATCTATTAGACCCTGCAACTTAGCTGATTGACAAGCGGACTACTTTTCCGCTCAAAATCCCGCAATAAAATAAAAACAACAACAACAGGCCGAGTATTCTGTGTCTAGGCAAAGACTGGGGTCTCCTGACCGCTGTCTTGTTATTTCCATTTTCGCGGCCACCGCAGGAGCGATTGCATTATTGCCGCGATGCTGTTTCATTGATCCTCCGTTTGTCTGTTTCTTGATTTCTCCGGGAAAAATTATTAGACCCCAGGGGAGCACCATTCATTGCTTCAGGGTTGGAAATGACTTTCACCTTGATTTATTTCCCCCCAAATGTTGTGTTAGGTGATGATGAGAGCTAGGGCTCCCTCCACCTGCTCTGGGGTCCCATGAATTGCTCAGGCATAGATCTCTGAGGGCAGAGCAGCGGTTGGTGGAACAGCCTTCTCTCTTTCCTTTTTTGCAGCGAAGGTAACAGATACGGCTAATTTTAATGTTAAGCTTTACAAAGAAAAGAGGCTTTCTTTTCTGTCACCCATTCATTAGATGGGCGATAGTTGCTAAGCTTTTTATTGTGCTAATTTAGGAATACTGTCATTATCAATTGACTTTGTGGTTCCAAAAGTATCATTAGCTGCTTGTGTTTCATTCATATGAACCAAACAGAGTACCTGGAATTTGGACAGTGGCTGCAGCACATACACAACCATCTGGTTCGGCCAATAGTTTTGCCTGGCTTTATCCGATTTCAGCCTCCCTGCTGCTCCGGGGGCTCTTGGGGAATCCATATCCCTATTGAAAACTTTGTTTTCTGATTACGAAAGCAACCTCATGAAAGTACTTTTATTCTTGTCTAGTACCTAAGTATGATCTACACGATATATACTTACGTAAGTAATAATCACATCAAGGGAATTATGTATTCATCACGGACAAATCTTAAAAGTTCAGAAAAACTAAAGAAAAAGGAAAGGCCATTCCAAATCCCACAGATAGGGCTGCTGTTCTCATTTTGGTGTATTTTCGAGATCCGCTTTCCATCCCGTAACTTACGTGTATTCGAATAGCCGCAGTGTATACAAAAATACGTACACGTAACTTTAAAAAATTTCCAAAGGATTTTATCATGGTAAATGTCCAATAATTGAGGCACCGAAGCACATGTGCCGCAGGGTGAAGACGTTATCTTATTTGTCAAATAAACTTTTCATTTTGGGGGCGCCTGGGTGGCTCCGTCGGTGAAGCGGCCGACTTTGGCTCAGGTCATGATCTCGCGGTTTGTGAGTTCGAGCCCCACATCGGGCTCTGGGCTGCCGGCTCAGAGCCTGGAGCCTGCTTCCGATTCTGTGTCTGCCTCTCTCTCTGTCCCTCCCCCGCTCTCACTCTGTCTCTGTCTCTGTCTCTCTCTCAAAAACAAATAAGTATTAAAAGAAATAATAAAATAAATATTCTCCTACGTCATTAAACGTTCCTGGAAAATGTCGTTTTAATGTTATCTTTTTTTAAAAAAAGCTGCTCCCAGAAAAGCTCCGGTGACAGGGGTAGGGTGTGGGGGGCATCCCAGGAGCATCCCTACCCTCCAACCTCAAATCTGCTGTGGCCATGCGATGCCTGGGGGGGCATCGGCAGTGGGGCCTAGGCTGGCCTCTGCAAAGGAGATTCTGTGCGTGAGCAAAAGGAGTCCAGGTGTTATCATTTCTAACCTTTGTGGGGTTTTTTAAGTTTATTTATTTATTTTGAGACAGACAGAGAGAGTGGGAGTGGGGGAGGGGCAGAGAGAGAGGGAAAGAGAGAGAGAATCCCAAGCAGGCTCAGCTCCGTCCGCAAAGAGCCTGACACGGGGCTCGAACTCACGAAACCTCAAGATCATGACCTGAGCCGAAATCAGGAGTCGGGTGCCCAACCGACTGAGCCACCAGATGCCCCAATATTTAATATTCTTATAAAAAATTTCCCCCAGTGACTTCATGAAATTGTATCCTATAACTTTGTTGTAATTATTTAACCCCATCTCACATTTTTGGACATTTAGGGTGTTTCCAGCTTTTTCTTATTCTGAAAGGGCCAGAGATAGTTTTGATTATAACATTTTTTCCTATTCTCGCCTGTTTATATTTTCCTATTGTATTTTTTCTAGAATATAATCTAATACAATACCATATACTTTAATGTAATGATTAAGTGTAACCGAGTGACATGTCGTATTCTTTCCTCAGGAAAAATCATCAAAAACAGAATTAAGTAGTGAGATCAAGGTTGCCCTGTTATACCTTTCCCAAGTGGTGTTTTGCAAAAGCTACAGAAAAAAAAAATCACATTTCACTGCTTTTGGTAGGGAAACCTCTGTGGAAGTATAATTCTCAGAAGAAAAGAGGAGTCCTACCACGGTTTTGGGGACTCATTGATTAGAAGTTTCTGTTTAGTCAGCTGGGTAGCTACCCAAGGGCTCCCACACAAGGAGATAGGTACGCGCACGAGTGAGGTGCGGAACATGAACGCCGGTTCCCAAGGAACCGCCAAAAGGACTTGGCCAAAAGGAGATCAAAATACAAGCAAGGAGGTCAAGAGGGTTAATCGCAAATTGTCATTTGACAGGTCAGCCATCACATTGCTAGAACGGGTTATCAAACAGGTTCAGAAAACATGAGCAAGTAACGCCTGGGGGGCTCAGTCGGTTAAGCGACCGACTTCGGCTCAGGTCATGATCTTCCTTGCGGTCCGTGAGTTCGAGCCCCGCGTCGGGCTCTGTGCCGGCAGCCCGGAGCCTGGAGCCTGCTTCGGCTTCCGTGTCCCTTTCTCTCTCTGCCCCTCCCCCGCTCGCTCTGTCTCAAAAATAAATAAAACAGGAAAAAAGAAAGAGAGAGAAACCATAAGCAAGGAAAAGCAGTTAGAAGTCACATCATACTGTTCGCTTCCTCCCGCGGTCCTGGGATTCGGCCTTGCAGATAATACCGCTGTGGTGTCAGCTCTCAGTTTCAATAGTTTTGAGCTTGATGCCTGGGTGAGTTCACTCTCATTGATCTTATCTGCATTGCCTCTAAGCGATGATGACACCTGCTATCGTATTGAGTAGGAGCCGGTGTTTTTAGTTCTAGCTTACTTTACGCTAAGTAAGATGTGGGGTTAGACGTATGATTTAAAAAAAAAAAAAAGACTCCTAAAGCATTTACCGGGTATAAAAAAAGACTTTGAGAAATCCTCACATTTCTTTATTTCAGAACATAAAATCGGTAGCCAGAGGAGCATTGGTATGGGGCTCGATATTTAAATTCCATCAGAGAGATTCCTTAGAAAACTGGGAAATTGTTTCATTTCTGGCAGGATTTTGTTTTCAGGTGTGCACCCGATCGGAGCGTTCGATTACGACTGCTTTTCACTCCTTGACTCTAAAAGCACCCCTGCCTCTGTTTCTCCACCCACCTCGGTCCTGTTTTCCCTTCCTTCTCCCTCTCACATTTCTTTCAGGGTTTGCATAACGTTCAGGCACAGAGGAGGCAAAGAGGTAGGTTTAGATCCGATCGCTGTGCAGGAGGAATTATGAAGGGGGGGGGAGAGAGAGAGAGAGGCAGTCGCCGGTGCCTGAGTGATCCAGAGAGGTGTCTGGAAGGAAGCCACACCTGAGCCAAGCCCTGAAGGGTTTGTAGGGTTGTGGCAGATGGAGGAGGACAGAGATGCTGAGGTTGACAGGCCGGTGGGAGGAAGTGGCCAGGACGCGGGCGGCGGGGAAGGGAGGGGTTGGCAAGAATGTTACCTAAAGGTGAGAGAGGACTTGGGGAATAGCGGGGCCAAGGAGCTGGGAATTCTGTGTGTTTGGCACTCCAGCCTGCGGGGATGGGGCTCATCGGCCTGACAAATGTTAATGAAAAGCTCTCAGCAGAACGCCAGGCGTGTATTGGCCAATATGTTGGCGTGTCGGAGGCACTCCCGAGCTTTCTGTGACAGATGGAGAAACCCCCAACCAGGTGTAAGCGTCAGCCGCCCGTGTCACCCAAACACAGTCTCACAAAACACCCGGCTAAGGCACTTGCTTCCGCCCAGCTGGAAGATCGTTTTGCCAAGATAAACTTTGTCTATCGTGAGCCTGTTCATATCATTGAAATGACATGGCGTGATCTGGTCTGCTTTTGTGATGTAAATAATACCTGCTTTAAAAAAAAAAAAAAAAAAAAAAAGCCTTGCAGGGCTCTATACCCCCCCCCCAGTCTCTGAGAAGTGGTGTGAACAGACCCCAAGTGATGGCTGGCGGTGGAATCTGAAGCCCCCACCCCCATAGGCCTGTGGGGAGCCCTTTGAGCCCCCCTCCCCCCCACCTCTGCAGGCCTGCGGGGAGCCCTGTGAGCCCCTCTCACACGGGGCCTGAGTGAGATCAGGCGTCAGAATAAACGTGCGTATGTTTATGGACCCACAGACCAACTGGGAGCGCTGTACCCACCCCAGGAAACCGAGTGAGAGGTTCGAGGCTCGCTGGGTCATGAAGCACTTACAGCTCATGCAAGTGCTGTACCCGCAACCTCAGCTTTGTACCCACAAATTGCAGCGACTTATCGTGGTCTCCGTAATCCCTGCCAATCTCCAGGCAGGAGAGGAAGGCAGCGCTGGGCTCTCCAGGTAAAGGGAGATGGCTGAAAAACAGGGGCGCCTGGGGGTGCTCAGTCGGTTGAACGTCCGACTCCAGCTCAGGACACGATCTCGCAGGTGTGGGTTTGAGCCGGGCTTCGGACTCTGCGCTGACAGCTCGGAGCCTGGAACCCGCTTCAGATTCTGTGTTTCCCTCTCTTTCTCTGCCCCTCCCCACTTGCGCTCTCCCTCTCTCTCAAAAATAAATAAACATTAAAATTAAAAATAAAAAAAAATAAAAGGGAGATGGCTGAAAAGTAAAAATTAGAAAATTGGCATTAACTTTCTCCTTCTTTTTTAGTTTACAAATGCTAAGGCGAGGCATTGTGGGTCCCTACCCCTCCAGGGAGCATATCAGCTATTGTTGGCTGAACCTGTTCCGGCTATTCCCAGGGTAACTCCTTGCATACACACAGGCTCCTGACTCCTTGCACTGACTCCTTGCATACAGACAGGCTCCTGACTCTGCATACACACAGGGTCCACCCTTCTGCACGGAGCTGGGGTCATTGCAGAGGGGTTTGGAGGAGCCCCAAGACCCCAGGTTTTGCTTTGTGAAAAAGAAGTATCCATAATTTTTATATCCATTGTCTTAACCACCCTCCCATCCCCCAATCTGGTCACCTCCTGCAGGCCACAGGACAGCTGTGCACCCCAGGTTACTTTGAAATGGATGCCTCCGTAAATAAGACCCAAGATTGAGTTTAAGAATTTGGTTCAACTGAAAAATGTTAAGTCGGGAAGAAAGAAAGAAGAAAGAAAGAAAGAAAGAAAGAAAGAAAGAAAGAAGAAAGAAAGGAAGGAAGGAAGGAAGGAAGGAAGGAAGGAAGAAAGAAAAGAAAGAAGAAAGGAAGGAAGGAAGGAAGGAAGGAAGGAAGGAAGGAAGGAAGAAAGAAAAGAAAGAAAGAAGGAAAGAAAGAAAGGGTGAAAGAAGGGAGGAAGGAAGAGAAAGAAAATAGAAAGAGAAAGAAAGAAAGAAAGAAAGAAAGAAAGAAAGAAAGAAAGAAAAGACAAACCGAGTTTAAATGTTGGAAAGACAGCCCAAGTTTACAGTTTAGCAAACCAGTTTTGTCCCAGAGCATCAGTAAGGAAGTTATAGCAAGGACTGAGCCTTGGTATTTGTCATGATCACTTTGGCTTATGCGACCAGTACAGCAATTTATCCATCAACCTGGGGGTGATTTGTGAACTGAAGACAGAGGCACAGTTTAAAGGGATTGCAGCTCTCAGCTGCGGTCAGCCTGCACATTTAGAGTGCGGGTCGTAAGCCCAGAGACCTCAAAGACCAGATGACGGGCTGGGGTCGCTGGAAGGGATTGGGAGACTGTGGCCTCAGCTCTAACTCCTGGGGCCATGCAGAAACTCGGCTAGTGCGACCATATCTGCCAGTCTTTTTCTGGATGTAACAAATCTGATTTTCAAATGCTGGCAACTACTAATTCATCTAAAACAGACAAACAACACATCCCTCCAGCTGCCTTCGCCCTACGGGCCGCCTCTGGTTTGGAATGACTGTGACCCAGTCATTCTCAACCGGGTGCACTCATCTGTGGAGTTTTAGAAGCCACACACATAGGGCTCTGGGGTGGCTCAGTTGGCTAAGTGTCCACGATTCTTGATTTTGGCTCAGGTCATGATCTCACAGTCATGAGATCAAGCCCTGTATCGGGCTCCACACTGAGTGTAAAGTCTGTTTGGGATTCTCTCTCTCTCTCTCTCTCTCTGCCCCTCCCCAACTCATGTGCAAGCTCGCTCTCTCTCTCAAAAAAAAAAAAAGATAGATGATAGATAGATAGATAGATAGATAGTATAGTAGTATATACCCACACTAAAATTCTTTGGGAAGGAAAACTAGACATGTGCCTGGTGTTTTTAACACATTAATTTTATTGTGGGAAAATACCCGTAACATAAAATTTACTCTCGTAACTATTTTGAAGTGTCAAGTTCAGGGGCGGTAAGTTCGTTCACACTGTTGTGCAACCCTCACCACTATCCACCTCCAGACCTTTTCATCTTCCCAAACCGAAACTCTGTCCCCATTACACACGAACTCCCCCTCCCCCTCCCCCCCAGCCCCCGCCCCCCCATCCTGCTTTCTAGCTCTATGAATTTGACCCCTATAGGTACCTCATGTTAAGTAGAAGTACAATATCGTGTCTGGTTTCTTTCACTAAGTGTAACGTTTCCAGGTTCATCTGTGTTGTTGTATGTATCAGAATTTCCTTCTTTTTTTTTTCGGGTGAAAAACACATTGCATTTTATCCATTTAGCTGCGGATGGACATCTGGGCTGCTTCTACCGCTTGGCCATCGCGAACAATACTGCTACGGGCAAGGATATATAAATATGGGTTGGAGTCCCTGCGTTCAATTCTGGACAGGCCAGAGGATGACAAAGCCCCCTGATGATTCAGAACTCAGGTGCTCTTTTAGAAGCTCTCTCATAACTGGTCCCATATCTGCCCTGTGTTTCAGCCATATGACCTGTCACATCACACTACCTGACTGTTATAGGTGAACAGCGAGTCTGGGTGTTAGACTCCGCCTAACCGGACAGATAAGGAATTAGCCAAGGGAGATTGGCTAGCTCATCAAATCAATGCGGAGGCTGAGGAACATCCCGGGCAGGGGCATCTGATTGACGTTGCCTAGACCACAAGCCCAAGCTCTGGGTGCCCGGGGCCGGGTGGAGGGAATATACTCGACCTGGGGCTTCCAGAGTGGCAGTGGCTGGAGACGCAGCCCCAACAGGAAGGGGACTCATGGTCATTGCTAAGCTGGAGCCAGCTGTACGGGCTCACCCAAACGCCTGTGTGAGCCTCTTCCCAGCTCTGGCTTCAGGGACATCTCAGCGGTGGCTTCGACTGAGCCATGGTGGGAGCCTTTACACCAGGGGAAGGAGCAAACACGACAAATCAGGGCTCGGTTTTCTTTCTTTTTTTCTTTCTTCTTTTCCCAGAGAGCCAGAGCGCACCAATGGCTCATATACCAGACAGCCAAGTGACATGTGTCAACTATCTGGGGGAAATAACTAGTGATTTCTGCAAAAGAGGTTACTGAGCTGAGTTGAAGGAAGGACAGAGAGAGAGAGAGAGAGAGAGAGAGCATGAGCAGGAGTGCGAGTGCCCATGAAGTCTGGATGTATATGCGCAGGGGGAAAGACAGCTGAGAATGGTGCTATCCAATAGAAGTATAATTCAAGCCACATACGTATATGGAATCTTTTCTTTCATTTCTTATTTTATCTATTTATTTATTTATTATTTATTTGTGCTTATTTGTTTCTTTATTTTTAAGAAAGAGATGCAGGGCTGGCACATGAGGAAAAAAAAAGAAAAGCTCAAAAAGCACATCACGTGTCCTCATTCGTTTTACTTTCCAAGTGTCTCTTGTGCATTTAAGCATCGTCTTTTGGGGTGTTTGGGTGGCTCCGTCGGTGAAGCTCCAACTTTGACTCAGGTCGCGATCTCCCGGTTCGTGTACTCGAGCCCCGCGTCGGGCTCTGGGCTGATGGCTCAGAGCCTGGAGCCTGCTGGGGATTCTGCGTCTCCCAATCTCTCTGTCCCTCCCCCGCTCATGCTCTGTATCTTTCTCTCAAAAATAAATAAACATTAGAATTTTTTGAAAATAATGAACATTGTCTTTTCATGCCCAGACCTAACTTTATACTTTTTATATTTTCAAATACCCAAACTTGATCTTATATTTTCCACTTTCTTCTCTACACATATAGGTGTGTGCAATGTTAAATTTTCCAGTAGCCATGTTAAAAATGAAAAGAAACAGGTAAAATTAATTTTAATAATACGTTTTATTTAACTAGTATGTTCAGAATATTTCCACATCAGCATATAATCAATATAAACGTCTTAGTGGAACAGTTTACATTTTTTTCTTTACATTAAGTGCTCAGAATGCATGTGTGCCTTCTACGCCTACAGCACACTTCCATTCGTGGCTTTACATCAATAGCCACGTTTCAACTGCTCAATAGCTATGTGTGTCCAGTGGTTGCCACACTGGACATTAGAGGCTTGGAGCAGTTCAGGAATGGTGAACTGGGGTCTTCAGACCGTCCCCCAGTGGTGGGTTATGAAGGACAGATGTGTTCCTCTCTTATAGATGTGGATATCAGAAATCCCAAAGTCGCATAAAAGTGAGTTATGTATGCGTGGGCCATTCTCTGGTTGATTCAGGTAGAAGGTGGGTCATTTAGTACAGATCCTATGTTACGAACGAACCATAAATATTGCTGGGGATGTTGAACATAACCTTAAAAACATGAGCATGAGTGGAGTGAGACAGGAGGGAGAGAGGAGACAGGACAGCTGAGTCTCCTGTGTGAGTGCAGGTGGCAAAGAATTCTTACAACCTTGCCAGACCGGTTCTCCCCTCTTTCCAGAAGACACATCTACAATGTACCTCTGCCCAGTGAACGACTAGACCCTGTTTAAATATGCTTGTGGAAACAGGTGCTGTCTATGTTGTCAGTCAGGAGGTTTACTTGGGAGGCTAATTTGACTATGGCTGGAAGAGTTTTTCTAGGAACAATCTTAGGAAAGTCCTGTACACGTGCAAAGATATATAAGCAAGGAAATTCATTCGAATAATGAAAACAACTAGAGTGCTCGGCCGGAAGGAACTGGTGCAGTGATTTACCGTATGTCCATCCCGTGGAACACTCGGCAGCCACTAAAAATGAGACCTGTGTGTGTTGATAGATAGATGATAGATACATAGATAGATAGGTAGGTAGATAGATAGATAGATCTAATAAGGGACATAAAAAGAAAGCCACAGTATATCTATAGTCACAGAAAGAAAAAAGCAAGGTACAAAACCAACTGAATCAAACACCACTGGGGCACCCGGGTGGCTCAGTTGGTTGAGCATCCGACTTTGGCTCAGGTCATGATCTCATAGTTCATGAGTTCAAGCCCCACGTCAGGCTTACTACTGTCATCACAGAGACTGCTTTGGATCCTCTGCCCCCCCCCTCTGCCCCTCCCCTACATTCTTTCCCTCTCAAAAATAAACAAACATTAAAAAAAAAGAAAAAAAAATGAAAGAAAAAATAAACAAAACACCCTGAATAAAACGCCATCTTCGTAAGAAGGCAAAAAATGGTTTGTTTGTTTTTTTCTGCCTAGGCATCGAAAAGAAAATTTCATTTCTTTTTTTTCAGCGTTTTTTATTTATTTTTGGGACAGAGAGAGACAGAGCATGAACGGGGGAGGGGCAGAGAGAGAGGGAGACACAGAATCGGAAACAGGCTCCAGGCTCTGAGCCATCAGCCCAGAGCCTGACGCGGGGCTCGAACTCCCGGACCGCGAGATCGTGACCGGGCTGAAGTCGGACGCTTAACCGACTGCGCCACCCAGGCGCCCCCGAAAAGAAAATTTCAAAAAAATACCATCGGGTTACCTGAGGGTGGGAGGCTCTAAGGGGAGGCTTTAGGGAGGATGGTTTGCCTTTTTTACTTTATATACACTGATGATGTTTGAAATTTTTACAGTGAGCATGGGTTGTTTCTAGAGTCATAAGAGGACATAAAATAACAAGTAGACATACGATATTTTACAAAAAAAAATACCCAGTGCCGTGGAGGCTATCAGGACACACGTTCTTAGGCCCTGAGGGTAAGAGTGTAAATCACTCCTATCTTCCTGGAGGGACCTACTTGCCAACACGCCTTATCGATGTGATGGCCTTCAGGGTGTGACCCCACCTCTAGGGATCTTCCTGGGATAAACCGATAGAAGGCCTGCAGACGTGCGCACAAGGATGTTCATTACTTCGGGACTTACAGCGAGGGGAGAAATTCACGTTCACTCACAGGGAGCTACTTGGGTCAGTCTCAGAATAGACCACGACGCAATCCAGGCCAAAATGGTGATGCACCAATGTGTTTATTGGCAGAGAAAGCTGTCCAGAGTCTATTGTCAAGGGAAGAAAGCAGGTTACAAGACAGTTTGTATATTTCAATTCTGATGTGTATCATGCATTGGCCTATGTGTATAATACTTCTGTTGAGAGGAAAATCTGTAACAATATATAGCAGGGCATTGCTTTCTCGGAGTGGTGAGATTATAGACAATTCCTATTTTCTTCTGCATTCTTCGTGAAATGGTCTAATTTACGTGCCTCATCTAATCCTTTTATTATTTCAAAAAGTCACGAAGAACTCGCTTAATTTTTTTTCCAGCCAGTTTCAAAATTTCCCTCGGTTTCTCTCAGAAGTATTCTGAGGTATATGGAGCGCCTGGGTGGCTCAGTCGGTTAAGCGTCTGACTGCGGCTCGGGTCATGATCTCACGGTTCGTGAGTTCGAGCCCCGCATCAGGCTCTGTGCTGACAGCTCACAGCCCGGAGCTTGTTTCCGATGCTGTGTCTTCCTCTCTCTCTCTGACCCTCCCCCTCTCACACTTCGTCTCTCTCTTTCTCTCTCAGAAAGAAATAAGCATTTAAAAAATTAAAAAAGGAAGAAAAGAAATATTCTGGGGTAGAAATCGTGTATTAGCCATCTTGGCACCTGTGAGCTATTACCATGCTGTGTGGGGCATGGGCTGGGACCCACTACCTGTGAATCTTGTTTCAAAGGCTTTTAATACTGTTGCAATTGCTGTGAACCAGGGGAGGTCGTCTGACCTAGGATGGCCAAGTATAATTCACAAAGTCTCATAAGGGCTCTTTTCAAATTGTGTGTGTGTGTGTGTGTGTGTGTGTGTGTTCTAATTTAAAAAATGAACTTAAACCAGTTTTTTCTTGGGTGGGGGTGATCATTCCATTGGAAGAGGCTACTCGTGCCCGCATTAGAACCAAGCATGGCTCTTTCGAAAGCCACGGCAAACATTTTTCAAATGCATGTGTTGATTTTAAAAATCTGACCCGTGTAACATTGACTGCATTCAAAGACTCGCGGACAACCACGACATCAAAGACTGGCTGTCTATCCCTTGTCCTGCTGAACCATCTCCCAGCGTTGAGGGTTTGGGCCGGAGTGTGTAAGGATCAGGCATTGATTGCTCGGAAGACAAAACACCTTTATGTTACCCAGTTAAGCACTGGGGTGCTGTGGGATCGTGTTCCAAGACTCCTTATGTTTAATGTCCAAATGTGCTCTGATAGGGCCACCCCAGGACTCCCTGCATGGAGTCACCAGGCTTCCAGGCCAAGGTGACACCCCTCCAGGGGGAAAAAGCCAGGACTGAAGACCTGGGTCCAGCCCAGGGAGGTGCCCCCTCCCCGCAGGGCTTCAGACATCGAGGCTGGAAGTTCTGCTCAGCGGGGCTGACCACAGGGCACCGGCTCAGCCCAGCTCCACAGGCGCCTTCCCCCTTGTTGGGCTGGATTCCCTCTGCTGCCCTCCACTGTCGACCCCAAGCCCTTAGCACAGGCCAGGCACCAAACAGCATGCCCAGTAAAATGCTCACTAACAGTGCTGACCACTAATGCTGCGGCTGTGCTCACGGGCACCGTTTAATCTGAGGAGGTAAGCACCACTATTGGGCCCATCTTACAGATGAGAATATAAAGGCTTAAAGAACTCATGTATAAACCTGCACAAGGGAACAGACAGCTAGGGAGGGTGGAGCAGGGATTAGAGTCAACGCTGCCCCTTACACCCCTGTTACCTCACCCCCACCCTGGGATCCCGGCCAGGAACGACACTGTGGCCTCATGGGTGACATGGGAGTGGCCTTTGCAAACCGGGAGGGGGTCAGGAGGCTTGCCTCCATTGCTGTGCTGGAGTCTAGGGGGAAAAAAAAATCAGGGACGCCGGTCCTGTCTGTATTTAAACCTTTCATACTTTGTTCATCATGTATTTCCGCATCAATTTTGATTTTTAAAAATATTGTATTAAAATATTCTTTACTGTGTTAACTGATTTTTTTTTTTTAATTTTGCTTTCAAAGAAAGTGCCACACTGGCCCCACACTAACCTGGCCCTCCTTGTTTCTCGATGCTGTAGTTCCTCATAAGGCCGAAGTAGCAAAAAGCAGGTCTAATCTGTATTTCGCTTCGTGAGACAAATTTGCTTACTGAGAATATTTTGTCTGTCTGTGCGTTGTTGACCGGTTGAAGATGGATGGATGTAGGTAATAATTATAATGTATATTATAAATACGATAAGAAATAGATGAAAATATTATAATTATAATATATATTATAAAGAATTATGATTAATGAGTTTGAACCAAACATAATTACTATTGAAAACTCAAATATTAATAAGACTTCCTCCCTCCCTTCCTTCCTTCCTTCCTTCCTCCCTCCCTCCCTCCTTCCCTCCCTTCCTTCCTTCCTCCCTCTTTCCCTCCCTCCCTTCCTCTTTTCCTTCCTTCCTTCCTTCCTTTCTTCCTCCCTCCCTCCCTCCCTCCCTTCCTTCCTCCCTTCCTTCCTTCCTTCCTTCCTCCCTCCCTCCTTCCCTCCTTCCCTTCCTTCCTCCCTTCCTTCCTCCCTTCCTTCCTTCCTCCCTCCCTTCCTTCCTTCCTCACTTCCTTCCTCACTTCCTTCCTTCCTCCCTTCCTCCCTTCCTTCCTTCCTTCCTCCCTCCCTTCCTTCCTTCCTTCCTCCCTCCCTTCCTTCCTTCCTTCCTCACTTCCTTCCTTCCTTCCTTCCTCCCTCCCTCCCTTCCTTCCTTCCTCCCTTCCTTCCTTCCTCACTTCCTTCCTTCCTCCCTCCCTCCCTCCCTCCCTTTCTTCCTCCCTTCCTTCCTTCCTCCCTTCCTCCCTCCCTCCCTTCCTTCCTCATTTTAACCAATGCTTCTATTGAGGCACATTCCTGCTCTAGAAATCTGCTTTAGGCACCATCCCACGAACACAGACACTCTTCTGAGACCCGAGGGCCGTCCTGGCACCCGGCAGGCAGCCACCGGGAGAAGTGCAGACGAGGCCTCCTCAGCCCCACCCCTGTCTCACTGGCGGGAAGGGCCAGCACCTTGCAGGGAGCCTATCCCAGGCCCAGCTGAGTTCTCTTCAGCCTGGGTGCCCAGAGGATGACTCAGTCAGTGATTTCATTCACCCAGCCTGGTGTTTATGCCACTCGCCACAAAATGAGTTGATACTGTTTGGAGCTGTCCTGAGCTGACGCTATGCAGGGCAGGGGGGTGGGGGGGGGTGGAGAAGCTCATCCAGTCAGCTTGTGGCCTCTGTGACCAAAACAGCTGAAATGTTGGGACAATGAGGGACTCATTGTCTACTAGTCAAGAGGTGAGGAGGACGAAAATCCCAGTGTCCTCCCTCCCCCTCTACCCTGGAGAAGCATTTTGGCCTCCGTGGAGGCTCAGCTTGGAAGGACGAAGCTAGCGTTGGATTCCATAGAAGAAACCCCACAAAGGACGCCAGCAGGTGCAAGTTACAGCCAGGAGGAGCTGGGGGTGGAGGGGAAGACAGCTTTGCTCATTTCAGACAGATTTCTACCTGGCACCATCAATGCCGTTGCCCTGGGCCTATCCATAAATTGCAAGAGAAGACGGAAATGGTTGCGAGCCCGCCGTGGCTTTCTAAACAACCATTCGCAGTACACAGAGTCATGTAAGTCACGTATTTCTCGCCAGTGGAATGAATTGCATGGGAAAGAAATCCCCACTACAACAGGCGCCGTGCTAACGGTTTACACGCAGTGCCCCATTTGTGTCCCGTGAGGAGGGTCCTGAGACGACCAGATCTCAGAGATCCAAAGGCGCAAGTGGCCCATTCAAGGTCAGGGGGCCGGCGAGTGGAGGGAGCACTAGCAAGGCACAGCCAATGGGCAGTGCACATCAAGGCTTCACGGGGAGGAGAAGAAAGGAGGGCAGGGAGGAGGATGGGAGAGGGGACCGGAACTCGATCGCCCCGGAGCACAGCACGGGTTCCCAGGAGCGGAGGGAGAATGAAGTGATTCCTTTCTCCTGTCTTTCCCGTGGATGGGGGTCTAGCACCACCAGCAGCCTCTGCCCCCGCCCCCCGCCCCCCGCCTCTCCCACCCTGCTGCCCCAGCAGGCAGGTCTGTGATGGGAGCTAACGACTCTCCATCTGAGTTGCTGTGGGTCTGTGTGAATATAAAAGACCAAAGGTCACCTTCTTGGTGCCCTCAAAGCCCTTAGAGCCATGGATTCCACGGTCACGAGTGATATCAAAAGTTGTCTAGGGGCGCCCGGGTGGCTCGGTTAAGCGACCAACTTCCGCTCAGGTCATGATCCTGCGATGTGTGCGTTCGAGCCCCGCGTCGGGCTCTGTGCCGACAGCTCGGAGCCTGGAGCCTGCTTCCGATGCTGTGTCTCCCTCTCTCTCTGCCCCTCTCCTGCTCACACTCTGTCTCTCAATAATCAATAAACGTTAAAAAATTTTTAAGAAGTTGTCTACTATAATTTATTTTATTATTTTTAGGGGGGGAGTTTTTTTTTTTTTTTTAAGTAGGCTCCACGCCCTACGCGGGTCTTGGACTCACAACACCAAGATCAAGAGTCACATGCTCTACCGACTGAGCCAACCAGGTGTCCCTAAAAGTTGTCTATTAGAGGGGGTGCTGCCGCGTCCAGCTTTTTTTTTTTTTTTTTTTTTCCTCCACTGGCGGTGAGTGCAGTGAGAATTGTGGCGTTTACCTCCTGGCCACGACTGTCCCTGACGGAGCACAAGACTGTCAAGAGCCAAGACTGTGGGGAAGATCATCACTAAAACTGCCAGGGGCAAGCAAAGAAACAGAACAAAGACAGTAATGACAGAACACTCCCCTTAACCGGTAAGGTGGAGAAAACGACAACAAATTATCTTCAAACGTTTTCTTTACCCGTTCTTCATCTGCGCAAAATATTTCTTAAGGTCTGAATTGGACGATACTTAACGATCACTACCGTGAAAACCTTTTTTTTTTTTTTCCTTCGGTTTTGCTTTTCGTTTTTTGCCTGGATGCTCGCTGTGATGGAAGGACCGGGGGCACATAATGTGTTCAAAGGTGCAGGCTACGTGGCCACTGTCTTCCGCCCCAGCCACATCCCTGCGTCTCAGTGCTGTCTTTCCTTACATCGGCCGCCACCAGAGCTGGAAACATTGGAAACGACTGTGGGCTGGGACACAGTGAAACCTCGCCATCACATTGATTAGATGCGTTCCGAGTAATATCGACCTGATGCAAAGCTGGATGAAGAGGCAGGTGGGAGAACCACAGCCTTGACTGCTGAGGAGGAGGAAGGGCATTTAGGGAGGACGACCCACGGGGGCCGGGGGGGGGGGGGCGGGGAGAGGGCGTCTCCCTCTTCCAGACAAATCTTGATTTCTTTCAGCGTCTGGCTTCTATGACCTCCCTCAACCAGCCTCCGCTTCCTGAGCATTTACCTCCTCGTGCTTCAGCGTTCTTATCTGTGAACTGGTGTAATCCTCGTGCCACGAAATGAAGTCGCGCATGTAAAACGCTTAGGCCGTTGCTTGGCCCCTGATAAACACAGCGTTAGCTCCGGCCAAGGCCATTACCGTGGGTATTCCTAGCTGCGATACGCGGCCACCTCTGCTATGAGCTGGTCTACCTTCCCACCTGCCTGCCCCCAGCTGAATGAGCTTCTCCTTCTCTCTCTCGTTCCCCAGATGAGGGTCCTACTCTGATCTTGTTAGTTTGGAGTCTCTTGGTTGTTACCGCTTTGTCATCCTCTTAGGAGGTGCCCGGATTCCTTGGGACACAACCGCCTTTCCTGATCCCAGGGCTCCCCACCTCCAGCGAGCGTTTTCTCCCCGGGTCCAGTCACCTACCTGTGGCTGGTGCTTCACGTGCCGCGCCCACCGTCAGGGATGCCCTGTCCTCTATCCCGGGGTTTGGTGGCAGCCAGGGCTTACACTTGGCCAAAAAAAAAAAAAAAAAGATGCTCCCGTTGTTGAGAAAATCGGGGCCCATCAGCATCAGAACACTGAGCGTCTACGTGGAAACCCTGAGGGACCCCGCAAAAGAGAGAGCCCCCAAGACACCGTTTTCCCTTTCAGCCCGCTGGCCTTGCCTGCCAGGTGGCTGCTCCCTTCCCTTCTGCAAGGTTTGCTTTCTGAAACCCCGATGACAAACATGTAACCATCAGACGCTCTCTCTCTCAAAGGATTTGCTTCGCCTCTGCCGCTCTCTGTCCCCGGTCTGGGCCTCCCTCGGGGCTGGGGGGGCAAGGCTGCCGGAGAAAGTTCAGGTGACCGAACTGCAGCCGGGCACCTGGCAGGGGATTGGCCCTGCGGCTGCCTTTCCTGGATGCCACTCCTTAGGGGCAGACCGAGAGCCGAGCCAGAGACGCTGGAAATGGCCAAAGGCCACAGATTTTCCGGGAGGCGCGAAGAACGTGTTCGTCTCTTGCCACAATTGCTGTTTCCGGGACATTCTGGTCCCACCAAGGCAAACCAAGGAAGTAGCTTCTGCCTCCCCCAAGCAGGTACTGGTCCCTGGCTACCTGTGTGGCCTTAAGCCTGTCTCCTGAATTTCCCAGGCCTCAGGTGCCTTATTCAGCGGGGAGGAGGGTGGACAGATGACCCCGGAGTTCTCTTACTCCATGAGCACTCTGTGGGATTGAGAGATATGATCTGGCACTTGTGGCCTTTGTCCCGGACAGGCGCCCACCTGCATGTTCTGTCCTCTGTGGTCATTGACGAAGTCTGAGTGAGGGAGAAATGCACTCCCTTTGCTTTCAAGCCAGGTAATCCTCCCCCTTCCCCCCCCCCCCCCCCCCCCCCAGCATCAGGCAGCCTGTAGTGTTTAAGGGCGCGGACTATTGACCTGATTGTCTTGGGCTCACACAGCCTGAGCTCTGGCCTTTCGGTATTAGCCGGACACAAAGGGGAAAGTTCTCTGATGGGGCAGCTAATCCCATGTGGACAGAAAGAATTTGGCTTCATTTCTGATCAGACATCTCAGCTTTTATGCTGGGCTTAGTTAGAAGGGACGGAATGGGAAGTGCTTGAAGCCGTCTGCAAGGTCTCCATCAATAATGAGGCTCGTCTGTGTGTAGATAGAGGAATGGCTTTCTACTTTTTTTTGTTTGTTTGTTTTACATCTTCAATTTGGGAGGAGAAGCTGGGCGCTGCTTGGAAAAAAAAAAATTTCCCTACAACTAAAATCGGCTTGATAAAAGTGAATTTGTAGTTTTGGAAAAAACACGCCATTTTTCAGACGTTTGCTTCTTGAGCCTACTTCGGTAGAGGCGGTGATCCCCTTATTGAATGCTTACCGAGGGTGCAGAAATGGAAGGGGTAGTGAGTGAGCCTGACGGTGCCTTCTGGAAGGGGTGCACTTTCCCAGTAGATGTGCTCTGCGCCATGGTGAGAAAAGGCATCGGTTTTTCGTGGCTCTTCCTAAACATCACCTTGTTCTCAACGAACATCACCTAAACATCACCTTGTTCTCAAGGTCATGGAGCGTTCTTGTGTGGCAGAAAGAAAAGCCTTTTCTCTTGCTGGCTTCTAGGAGGTCTGGCTAGCAGGCTGGGGCTCTGAGTATTGACCATTAACATGGACCCAGCCCCTCCTGCATACCAGAAAAAGTCCACAAAGGCTAGGTGGGTGACCCGAACCAGACGGGCACGTGAAAGCAGTTTTGTCGATAATCTGACCTTCGGAAGATTGACGTGCTTCCCATGCTTGGAGTGGCCCTCTTCCTTCATGGGGACATTTACCGCCTAAGTCATATGTTTCTCAAGGTGACATTTTCATACCTGCCGTAATCCGTGTCCCTTAGAGGAGAACATCTGTAAACAGACCATCGCTACGGGCTAGGTCAATCCCATGGTGCATTTGGTCTGCTGTTTACTGATTGCCCACCTGGCCTCCGTACGTATACGGATAACGTATACTTATACGTATAACAACGTCGCAGGGCCTCGTGTATTTACCCCTTACGTTTCTCTCACTCTAATCACCGCGATTGCATGTTGGTGTTGGGCTGGGCGCAGGGACCCTTTGGGCAGCTAGTCACATGTTCTTTCTCATCTTGCTTCTGAGGCCCGATGTACCTTTCATTAAGGAGCCTGCCTTATTCCTTTTCTTCTTTCCCAACCTCTTCAAAGAGCAGGTTAAATTGGTTCCTTCTTCAAAAAGCTCACTCTGGCTAAAATCAAGTGAGGTGGGCACATCAGCTAGCTCCCTTACACATGGGACACGGCACTGCAGATTTGATCCAACAGCTCCACACTCTATAACATACATGTCTAGGCTTAAACACTACACCTGCCATAGAATTTGTTGAGAGGACTAACTTTGTGTTACTGACACTGTATATAATTACTTTCTTTCCCCCGTTTCATTCTACGGGACTCTTGAATACTCACTGATGCCATTTTTCAGGATGTAAGCTCCGTATAAGGGGCGAGGCTGCAAATCTTGCTTGGTGCAATGGCTAATAGATGCTAGGTGCAGGCAGAGAACTTATTTAAGCCATGGGTACTCGCTCCAATTTATAAGTAGAGATAGGAGGGAGACCACACACCCGCTTCTCTGCCCTGAATGTTCCTGTGTCTTTTGGAAATGCTTTTTGGAATGATGATGGCATTTAGGTCATGGAGTTGGGACTGTGGGAAGAACTGTTTACTTCCAATCTCTCAGAATGGTTTTTTTTTTTTTTTTTTTTTTTCAGGGAGGACCTGATTTGATTTTGATTTAGTTGTTGATTTTTACTTTTCCTTTGGGACCTTGTCAAGCTGCGAGGTCAAGCCAGGACGGGCATTAAAGAAACAGAAAACCCGGATTCAAATTTACTTATTACAAAAGCCTGTTGACTTTTCTGATGGTGGAGTCTAAGAAGAATGAGAGACGCTTTCCCGAAACGGGTTGGTGAATACAGCTTCTTTCTCTCATGTCCTCTCCTGCTTCCTCTGTAAGGAAACAGACATTTAACTGAAATGGTGAGGAAAGCAATTCGATCTTTCTAGCATTCCGCACCCCCCCCCAACACGTTCTCCGAATGAATGCTCATCACCCCAATGTGTGTACGTACCTCAGATAAACCAACATGGATAAAATTAAGTCACCCCATGGGGTTACTTTCATTTTCTGCAGGTTAAAGGGGACACCTTCTCCTCTCTTAAACCTCTGCCTTTAAGCAGTGGTTGGATTTCATCAACAACTACGAAATGTTTAAATATTGCATGGGAACAAATCACTATTCAAGGTTCTTTGCAATATCACCAATCACACAGAGGAGCTTTTTCACCTCTCAGAATAGAGCGATGTCCAAGGTCATGATTTCAGAGGAGACCACTCCAAACTTATATAAAGAATGGGGGAGAGCCCATGTAATACGTGGGAGAGCCATGTATGATACTGTTTAAGCTTCTATCCACTGAAATAGAAAAGGTGGATTTTTGAGAAAAACGGTAACATACAAAATAATTTTACGATCAATGTATTTTTAAACTCATTTTTAGGGGCACCTGGGTGGCTCAGTCCGTTAAGCCTCAGGTCATGAGCTCAGGGGTGGTGAGTTCGAGCCCCACATGGGGCTCTGCACTGACAGCAAGGAGCCTGCTTCAGACTCTCTGTCTCCCTCTCTCTCTGCCCCTCCCCTGCTCTCTCTCTCTCTCTCTCTCTCTCTCTCTCTCTCTCTGTCAAAATAAAGAAATAAACATATAAAAATGAATAAATCAACTCATTTTTAGAGGAGGAACTTGTAGTCAAGAGACCCATCTCCCAAACCTGGCTAAGAGCTAACTCCACCCACTCACCTTCGGTGGGGTCCTTAGATTTCTGCCTGATGCCTGAACTTGACAAGCAGTCGCCTGTTCACTGAATTATTTTCCAAATCAGGAAGCCAAGTTTAAAAACTCTGGAACCCGGTCGTATTTAACCACCGACTTCATCCCCGG
This sequence comes from Felis catus, assembly GCF_018350175.1. NCBI lineage: Eukaryota > Metazoa > Chordata > Mammalia > Carnivora > Felidae > Felis > Felis catus. Next base: position 12,228,283 of record NC_058376.1, read on the forward strand.
GTTCTGAATCCATCCACGCACCGGGGCATTTTTCTTAACAAACAAATTAGCGGGGAGGGGGGAAACGTAAGGTCTTTAAACATTTTATTTTGTGGATTCTTCACAGAGCAAGTAAACAACGTTAGAGATAAAATAAAATGCCAGTTAAATTCGGCTACTACCAACAACCAAAACCTTAAACACAGAATTCAAAGCAAGCTGCTGAAAGATCGTAAAATAATCTTGGGTGCAATAATTTGTTAACGTCTGTAACAAATCAAGACGGGTCATCTATGCAGTGTTTCAACTGTAAAGCTGCGAGAAGGCCTGCCCAGAGCGCTTTTCAAGGACCCCTCACGCAAAGGGGCAGCCCAGAAAGCGCCATCCCGCCATCGCCGCCACCGCAGCGGGGACCCGCCGAGCCGCCGCCGCCGGTTGGGGGGTCAGATCCTCCTCCGCGTCTTGAAATGAGAACGTTAATTAGCGATCGTGCTTTCGGACAAGACGCGCGGGCGACTGCGAAGGGCCTTGTTACCTATTTTAGACCCATTTAGAGACCGCCGCCTGCGTCAAACGTGCTTGGTTTTTGTTTTTAAGCAAGCGCAAAGGTTGGTGACGCTACCTTTGGGGAAGGGGAAACAAACTGGTGAATCTCAAGTTCTAAACGGCCTTTTAAAGAAGATCCCAGGATTTAAGAGCGAGTAATCTCCGCAACAAAACCCCTGGTTACGCGATTCTCAAAAATCGCACTCTAACAGTCAGGGTACAAAAGCGGACCGACTGCCCAGCCCAGCACCCCCAACGACCCTGGCGTTATCATCGCCGCCTCCCGCCGCACCGCGAGGCCAACCGTCCGGCTGCCGCCGAGGGTCAGTCCTTCTGCTAAGCCCGGGACCGTCTGCGCGGACTAATTGGTTATTCCCGGCTTCCTGAGGTCGGGCAGCCTTCTCTGACAGGCCTCGGCTGGTGGGAACCAGGGTGCCTGTGGCCTCTGGTTGGGGAGAAGGAAAAGAACTCTTTCCCTGCCCTCGGAGAGCGGCCACTCGGTCCCCTGACTTGGCAGGTGTCGCCTCTTTGAGCCTTGGCGCTGGGACCGGCCTCCTGACTCCCCCAGAGCAAGCCGCGCTGTGCCTGAAAATCCGCGCCACCCCCCACCTAGCGCACGACTCCCGGACCGGGGGAGACCGACGCTGGGCAAGAGTGGGGGGGGGGTTGGGGGCGCGCCCCTGCTGCCCAAAGAAGCTGGAATCCACTCAGAACCCCAAACGGCCCCGACGCTCCGTCGAACACCCGCTCGCGTCACTTTCATTTCCCCAGGGTGGGGGCGGGGAAGGGGGCGCCCCACAGTCCCTTCCTCTGGGCGAGAAGGTTGGAAGTGTCCTCCGTGCCCCGCCCGGCTGTCCCCGGGTGCGGGGCGCGGGGGCGCGGAGAAGCGGGGTGGCAGGACGCCGGGCCGAGGTAGCGCCCCGGGCCCGGGCGGGCCCTCACTTGGAAAACTGTGCCTGCACGGCGGCCAGGCCCAGGCCGGCGGGGACGAGGTGCGGGAACTTGCAGACCGCGCAGGTGCAGAGGCCCGGGCCGGCCGCGCCGCCGCCCGCGCCGCCGCCGGGGAGCGCGAACTGGCCGCACGGCGGCTCGTCCAGCGCCAGCGACAGGTACTTGGCCGGGCGCAGCGCGTCGGGAGGCCCCACGGCGCCGGGCGCCAGCAGCACCGAGCCGGGCGCGGCGGCCAGCAGGGGCAGGCCGGCCAGCAGCAGGCGCGGCGCCGCGGGCCCGGCGCCCTCGCCCAGCGCGCGGCGCAGCTCCTGCAGCGAGCTACCCAGCAGCAGGATATAGTTGCGGGCGAGCAGCAGCGTGGCGATCTTGGAAAGCTTGCGGCCAGGCGCGCCCTGGCAGTGCGCCGCCGAGTAGGGCAGGATGACCTCGCGCAGCGCGTCCATGGCCAGGTTCAGGTCCTGCATGCGCTTCCGCTCGCGGCTGTTGATCTTGCGCCGCAGCTGCTGTTGCTGCTCCTCTTTGGCGTCCGCCCGGGAGCCGCCGCCCGCGTGCGCGCCGGGCCCCGCTCCGCTACCCAGCTGCTCGGCCGGCGCCTCCGGCTTCTCGCGCGCCGCCTTGGGGAGGACGGGGGCCGTCGTGGAGGAGGAGGACGTGGAAGAGGAGGAGGAGGAGGAGGAGGAAGGCGGCTGCCGGTAGCCCACCAGCTCGTACAGGGAGGCCCCGAGCTGCACGTCTCCGGGCCGCTGTGGCCGCAGCATGGTCGCGGGGGCCGCGTTCACGCGCGCCTGGGAAAGCGCATAGTACATCTGGGGGGCGGTGGGGGCGGCCGAGGGCGCCCTTCAGTAACGCCCCGGGGTGGGCCCTGCGGCAGGCCGCCCCTCCCCGCGGGCCGGCGCGCGGGGAGTCGATGGCGGGGCTGCGGGCCGCTTCCGACCCCTTTAAACCGGCTTGGGAACCTGCGGGGCCGCGGGTCGCTGGGCGCAGCCAATGGGGGCGCGAGGCCGAGTCCAGACGCGCGCTCATTGGCCGCCCCGCCTCGGGCCGGCGCGGAGGTGCCGTGAGCCCGGCCCTGGAAGGTTATTGCGAGCGCCAGTGAGGGAGTCACAGGACGGGACCCCAGAGCGGCAGGAAGGGACCGCGCCTTTCCGGGTGAAATGCGGTGGTGCCCGGAGAACGGGTTGCACTGGTGAGGCCAAAAGTCGTGTGCCTACCCCCTCCTCCTCCCTGCCCCTACTTTATTATGCATATTCCTTTTATTTAATTGCAGTCCTGTATAAACACAACGCTACCTTAACCATGGTAACGTACACATAGTGTTGAGTCCGGTCCCATTGTCGGGCACCCAGGCACAGAGCTCTTCATCTTGCAAAACTTGAACTCGGTGCTCCTTAGGCAGCGAGTCCCTACCCACCAGTCTGCAACCTTGGCAACCACCCTCCTTCTGTCTGGGCATTTGACCACTCTAGGTACCTCATTTAAGTGCAATCCTGAAGTATTTGTCTTTTAGTGACTGGCTTGTTTTATTTAGTACAATGCCCTCAAGGTTCACCCATGTTGCAGCACGTGTTCGAATTTGCTTCCCTTTTAAAGGCTAAGTGATGGTCCTGAGTGTGTGTGTGTGTGTGTGTGTGTGTGTGTGTGTGTGCGTGCCATACTTTGTTTACCCATTTCTCCATGGAGGGACGGATGCGTTGCTCCCACCTTTTGGCTTTTGTGAATAATGCTGCGGCGAACATGGGTGGAACGTGTTTTTGTGGGTTTTGTTTGTTTGTTTTTGTTTTGTTCTTTGTTTTAAATGAGTGATTTCCTGCCAGGTCTTGAGGACTAAATTTCTGGGCTCAAGGACTAGAAGAATCAGACAGAGAATCAGACAGAGAATCAGGGGTCTCTGTCTCCCCGCCCTCGGATGGACAGATCTTTAAGGGATTTAGGAGCTTTGGGGGTCATCTTTCTTTCCTCCCCGAAAGGGACATGTATTCATCCTATCCGTGACTCTGCTCTCTATGCCTCACTCTTGTTTAAGCAAAAACACAGAAATCAGCCTCTTATCAGAAACAAACAAACATCCACCCACACACTCGTATCTGTTGAGGGTGGGACTATATCTTCCTCTTCCCCGAATAGCACTACTTGGTGGCTATGGATATGACTGCAGCCTTTCGTCATAGCCTGGGGAAGAGGGCCTTGGTATCTAAACCTCTGTCATCTGCTTAGCCCCTGTGGCCATGAAAATCTAAAATAAAACCAAGGTAGCATGGCTTCCAGCATCTAGAGTTCCAGGTGGCTAGAAGCCATCTATAGGACAGCACAGGCAGAAAACATGACCTCCATCACAGGAAGTCCTGTTGGACGATGCAATGTCAAGGGACCAGAAAGAAAATGGGCTCGTCCACCTGGATCCTCTTTGGGGCGAGAAGAGGGACGTCTGTCACCATGGGGACTATTTGCCTGGGCTTGCTGATTTCAGGGCTGTTCCCATTTTCTTCCACCAACATTTGCTCCATAGGCTCACCCTGATTTCTGCTTCCGACCCCCCAGCTCCTGCTCTGCCTGTGATATCGTGTCCCTGGATCGGTTCAACCCCAATATGACTTTCTTCTTGAAGCCTTGATGATTTCGCATGTTTTCCCCCCTCTCATCATGCTTTGAAGAACCATCGATAGCATTTCCCTTGACCTAGGTTGTTAGGTGGAGATCATCTCTGCATTTGGGTGTGATTGTTTGGGGGGTGGGGGCCGCCTATTCTCTTCCGTATCCTTCCAAAGTCCAGCCCAGTGCTTTGCAACTACCGTGTGTCCAGGGGGGCATCTAGGGATTGGTCTGAAATCTCTCCAGCTCACAGGCTGTCCCTTGAGATGTTCAGACTCCCAGCATGCTTTGATCCAAGAGTTTCCTGTGGGTTTCACAGCGACGGAAGGAACCTGGTAGGAGCCCCTGACCCTCAGGAGGCCTTGACTTGACAAAGCGTTGGAGAGGTCGCTTGGGAAGAGAGACGGGGGCCTGGGCAGGAAGGAGAGAGACCAAACAAGTCACCTCACAATTTCCAGGCAGGTTAGTTTAGCAGCTCACTAATCATTTGAAAATCATTCTGCTTTTCGAAGCATTTTTACAGACACCTGATGATTCTCGCAGGAGCCCTGTGAGCTGGGCATTTTTTTAAAAAAATCCCTGCTGTAGGGGCACCTGGGTGGCTCAGTCGGTTGAGCGACCAACTTCGGCTCAGGTCGTGATCTCACAGTTTGTGAGTTCGAGCCCCGTGTCGGGCTCTGTGCTGACAGCTCAGAGCCCGGAGCCTGCTTCGGATTCTGTGTCTCCCTCTCTCTCCAACCGCCACCCCCCCCCACTCATGCTCTGTCTCTCTCTGTCTCAGAAATAAATAAACGTTAAAAAAAATTTTTTTTTTTATTTATTTTTGGGACAGAGAGAGACAGAGCGTGAACAGGGGAGGAGCAGAGAGAGAGGGAGACACAGAGTCGGAAACAGGCTCCAGGCTCCGAGCCATCAGCCCAGAGCCTGACGGGGGGCTCGAACTCCCGGACCGCGAGATCGTGACCTGGCTGAAGTCGGACGCTTAACCAACTGCGCCACCCAGGCGCCCCCCAAATTTTTTTTTAAATCCCCGCCGTAGATGGTGTAACTGAGGCTCCCGGGGGGTAGTGGGTGTGTGGGGTTGACAGCGTGCCTTCAGACAAGAGAGGCAGAGCTGCACCATTAGTGGCTGGCTTCTAGAATTCCCTCCAGCTGGATCAGGCTTCCAGCAAGCCAAGAGGAGGCCATGATGGGGAGGGTTGGCGACTGGGGTAAAGGATGGAGGGCCAAGCCTGGGCCAAGCCAGTATTGACGAGTTGATGGATTCCAGCCAAGCCTCAGAAGAGAGGGCTCGCGGGATCATGAACCCTGACCAGCCCCCTCTGGCAGCGCTCATCTTCACCCTGAGGACCCCCTCTTTCCTGCAGCTGAGGTACCATCCTGGCACGTTCCTCCTCCGTCCACATGCTAGGCAGGGGCTCTTGGGCTTTCCCCTGCCAGCAGGAAGAGGAAGTGAATGAGAAAGGGAGATCTAAAGCCTGGGACAGAGTGGCCCATACAGCACCCTATACATTTCCCTTCCAGAGGCAGGGGCACCCCGGGAATCAAAGAGCTGGAAACACGCATGCCGCCCTCCCCCGCAGAGGGCCTCTCTTTACTGGGGGGTGTCCCTGGGGGCTTCCTTGAGCTCTTGACCTCACCGCCTTGCTGTCTTGGGAAGGAGAAGTCCCGTTCCCTGGCCAAGGACACCGTCAGTCGGACATGCTGGTCAGTGAAGTGCTCTCCAGAGAGCCCGACAAGAGAGCTCTGGGTGGCCGTGCGGGCCCAGCATGGGCACAGGATTTGGCGCTTGTTGAAACTGGTGACTTGGATGGCCCCTTCTGCTGGACCGGAGCTCCAGTGGCATGCAAAGTGTGACAGCTGGCAAGGGCCAGCGAGTCATTATAGCTCCTGGCAGGGGCCCCGAGGGCCGTCTCGAGGGGAGGCAGCTGCTGTGGCCTCCCACATTCAGGACATACTTGGGGAACAACTTGCGTCCACCATAACAACCACTCTTGTCCTTGCCTAAAGGGGCCTTGTGTGTGTTTGTGTCGGTGACTCCTTTCGCCCCCAGGGAGGTGTGTGTGTGTCGGGCTTCCTTTTCCTTGCACAGAAACCTTGCACAGAGCTGGCCACCCCCACTCTGGATCAAGAAGCTCGAGCCTTTGGCATGGCAGACAGTGGGGACCCGGAGCCTCGGGGAGTGTGTGTGAAGGGAAACGTGTATTTGGGATATAGCACCATCCACCTCCTCCGTAAATACAGACTATGCCTCTGCAAGGCCTGCCCCCCACTCAGAGCCCCCGGTCGTCCTCGGGGAGACCGTCCTCTCGGAGAAGGTCAGCTGAGCGCAAAAGGTTTGTCTTTGCTGCAATGTGCCGTTTACACTGGCTGGAGCTTGGGCCTGCGATCCAACCAGAGGGCTCGCTTCTTAAAGTGCTACCATCTTCAAAGACGGGCAAAATTCTTCGGAAAGTTGAGGTTTCAAGCGAGTTGTTGAAACGCACACCGTCACGATGAGACGTGGCCGCCACCGCTGAAGGCACCAACACAACTGTGCCCGGAACGTGGAAGACAGGCCCTGGGGGGGGGGTTGGTTGCTGTGGGGAGAGGGGCCCTCAGTTCCTTTCTGGGTGGAAGAGAGTAGTGGTAGAGAACACGGGCGGGAGAAGGTGGATTGCCCTCCGGTAAGTGTTCTTGGATGGAGCAGCGCTCCTGAGAGACGTTTCGTTCCCTTTCACCTGCGGACCATCTTGGCAGGATCTGTGTTACACTTAGACACGGTTCAGGTCAAATAAAGATTCCTGCCGGGAAAGAAAATTGGAAAAGATAGGAATTTTGTTCATTTTCCAAAGGGAGCGCCGGTTGATCGAGTTGTTACGAGCTAGCAAGATGCTCATAGTGACCTACCGTGTCATTGTCACAGTTATCCTCCCTTCCGGCGTGGAAGCACGTAGGCGGTAGGACAGTGTTCTCTGTTCTGGTTAAAACGCCACCTGTGATCACTGGGTAGTGTGTGTGTGTTTCACAAATATTATAGGAACATCTATTTTATTTTATTTAAAAGTTTTGTTAACATTTATGCATTTTTGAGAGAGGGAGAGGGGCAGAGCGTGAGTGGGAGAGGGACAGAGAGAGAGGCACACACACACAGAATCGGAAGCAGGCTCCAGGCTCCGAGGTGGCAGCACAGAGCCCGATGCGGGGCTCGAACCCACGAACCGCGAGATCGTGACCTGAGTCAAAGTCGGACACTGAACTGACTGAGCCACCCAGGCGCCCCAGTGTTTATTTTTGAGAGAGAGAGAGAGAGAGAGTGCAAGGTGGGGAGGGGCAGAGAGAGAGAGGGAGACAGGATCCAAAGCAGTCTTCCTGCTGACGGCGGAGAGCCCGATGCGGAGCTCGAACCCACGAACCACGAGATCACGACCCGAGCCGAAGTCGGACACTCAACCGACTAAGCCATCGAGACCCCCCCAAGCTTATTTATTTTTAATAAATGTCATTTGAAGGCCCGATTTTAATAAACTTTACTACTTAAGATTATTTCTAAGTCTAAACTTGTGACTTTTCTTTCTGCATGTGGAAAAACGTTGAAAGAAAGGGGAAACAATTAGACGGCATCTGAGTATTTTTCAGACTCCTTTTTAGTAATAAAGGATTGGTTTGGCTGTTGGTGACAGAGCTCAAGCAGATGGGCATATGGGATTTGGGGGGTTTATTGATTTTGTATTTTTTTCAAACTCAGGGTGACCTAACAGAAATAGAAATCCTCATTGCTTTGGGCAGACCAAAAATATTCTCTGAGTCTCCCCAAAGTCAGGAGCTGAAGCCAAATGTTCCAAAGGCTTCCATTGATACAATGAAAAGAGACAATTTGCTTGGAAGGCTGTGGCTAATTTATAACACAATGTCCAATGTCATGGTTAGTTTTGTTGCAAAAATTTGGCAGTTTAACCTAGAGTCTCAGGCAGCCTGAAAAGATGCGAGCGATTCTGGCCGCAGCATCTCTCGCTTGCTAGATGTTCCAAATGGTTCAAACAAGCCCTTTCATAGAGACGTGGGGCCAAGTGTGCTCAAAGGAATGAGGAAAACAAAGGTGGCTCTGAAGTCATTTCCCCGCACTGGGTCCAGCCATCCGGTTTCACTCTTTCCCCATTGAACGGGCAGGAAGAGTGGGGATAAAGAGAACAAATAGACCGATGTGTTTGGGGAGAGAATGGGGAGAGGCCGGGGCGCTGAGCTGCTAAACTTCCATTCTAGGGTTTCAGAAAGGAGTGAATGATGAATTATAGAAACCTGAAAGGTAATAAAATATGGGTCACTGAAGCGCTGAGGCCAAGTTCCTAAAACACCTGCAGAGACAGAAGGTTCTGGAAGTCAGTGTGGCCCTGCCGTCGTCCGGGCAGGCACCCTGCCTGAGGCACAGAAGGGGACTGTTCAGAAGCTCACCTGTTGTTTTCCCGTTGGCTCGCAGTCCTTCCCCGGCTGTAAGAGCCGGCGGCTGGATCTGACTCCAGATGAGACCAACCGGGGGAAGAGAAAGATCTCTTTCTCTTAAGGAGACCGGAGCTGGGAGGCCACCGCCTTCCTCTCCAGAAGGCGCTCTGTCTGGCCTGGAAATATCAAGTTGGGTGGTGAAGGCTATCCACGTTACACAGGCACATCTCCTCTGTCATAACATTCTGAGGCTTTTCTGCTCAAACGCTCAGCCCCTTTATGTCTTACAAAGAAGGGTCCTGAGCCTGAGGTTGGGGATAAGAGCCACCTGCCTTAGCTGTACTCCTCTGAGCCTCAGTTTCCTCGTCCGTAAAATGGAAAGAATGGTATTTATCTCCCAGAGTGGCAAGGAAGGTTAGAAGGAAATGGAAGTCACGGGCCTTGTCCAGAGTGGGGCACATAGTAGCTGCTTAGTAAAATGGCCACAGTAGCTGGTATTTACTGAGCACTGGCTACGTGCCAGGTACCCCCCAAAGACACTTCTTTTGTGCTTTTCATTCAGACTCAGGTGGCGTCCCGGTTTTGTGTCCTTTATGTACATGTTTCCTCCGCATCGAGGATCTGGCGGGGCGGGGGGGGGGGGGTTCTAGCCCCTTCGGTCCCCGTGCTTGCTGAACACCGTGGATGTTCTGCTCGTGTGGCTCTGTTTCAGAGACACCGTCCTGGACCCACCGAACCAAAATGCAGCAACATCTTGCCGAAGGAATTACAGAAGTGTGACTTCAGTCTCATCCCAGACAGCATCCGAGAGAGCTGTAGCCGGCACTTAGAGGCCAGGCTACCTGGCTTTGGCTTGTGTGAGAAATTTGGACACAGAGACATGTAAAGATGAAGGGAAAGATCCTGGTGATGCTTCTACAAGCCAAAGAACACCGGACGTTGCCAGCAAATCACCAGACGCTAGGGAGAAGGATGGGACAGACTTGGAAGGAACGAGCCCTGCTGACACCTTGATCTTGGACTTCTGGCCTCCAGAACCGTGAGACAGCACATTTCTGTTCCTTAAGCCCCACCTCATGTGGTACTCTGTTCCAGCACCAGAACTGACTGCCTAAGCTCTAAGGTGACCCCTCCTCTGGGGCAGTGGGTGGCCAGAGGCCAGGCTCTATAGTCAGACCGGGGCGGGGGGGGGTCTCCCACTCAGCCTCCCCCTTACAAGCCTGTGAACTTGGGCAGGCTCCTTGACCTCCCCGTGCAAGGTTAACTCATTTGCAAAATGAAACTCATGATTATACTTCTGTTTACAGGCACTCTTTAAAGCAAAGATTAGATGGTTGCCTGCCTCACAGTAGTATGGAGCTGTTCTCCGTAGCTTGTTGGGTGGTTTCCAGAGATAATGGGGTCTCGAGGCAGGACTCTGCTCTGGATGAAATTACCTCGGGGTCTTGTTAAACTACAGATTCTGGCTCAGCGGGTGTGGGTGGAACCTGAGATTCTGTGTTTCTGTCTTTTTATTATTATTATTATTGTTGTTATTGTTTTAATCTTTTTTTAACATTTATTTATTTTTGAGAGCGAGAGAGAGAAAGCAAGGCGGGGAGGGGCAGAGAGAGGGAGACAGAGAATCCCAAGCCGGCTCTGCACTCACAGCAGGGGGCTCGATGCAGGGCCCGAACTCAGGAACCATGAGATCATGACCTGAGCTGAAATCAAGAGTTGGATGCTTACCCGATGGAGCCACCCAGGCGCCCCTGAGATTCCGTGTTTCTAGTAAGCTCGCAGATGAGGCTGATGCCCGTTGGAAGACCGTATTTTGAGTAGTGTGTAACAAGGACCAGGGTGAGTCACCTGGTCCCAACTAAGAAAATGAGACTATGTGAGAATAGCGTTTTTTAAAAGGAGCTCTCTTTCCTCATCACTTGGGCACATGGACGTTTGGTGAGGTCTCCACCATGTTTAAAGCAAGAGCAAAGTTGGCTATGGAGAAAAGGATGGGGAATTGAGCAGGGGTGGCTGCTCTACAGCGAGGAGGTGAGGTGGACAGATACAGATGGATGGACCTGACACCTGGGATTTGTCCTGCTCAGGAGGGAGGTGGTAGATAGATGGGATGTGGGAGGGGCAGGGTAGACAGGACTCGGGTCAGAACACGGGCCAGGCCCTCCTTCTGTGGGGCCCTCCGCCCTTCACTCTGCCTGGAAGCCTCAGCCCCCGTCTTCTCATTGGGCTCTTGGAGCAGATATGAACCTTCTCAGACCACCCATCCTAGTGGCAACCCCTCCCAATGGCCACTGTCACTCCCGCCTGCTTGATTTTCTTCCTAGCACTCGCCAGCAGCTAAAATGGCCTCGTCCTGGGGTGCCTGGGTGGCGCAGTCGGTTAAGCGTCCGACTTCAGCCAGGTCACGATCTCGCGGTCCGTGAGTTCGAGCCCCGCGTCGGGCTCTGGGCTGATGATGGCTCAGAGCCTGGAGCCTGTTTCCGATTCTGTGTCTCCCTCTCTCTCTGCCCCTCCCCCGTTCATGCTCTGTCTCTCTGTCCCAAAAAAAAAATAATAAAATAAACGTTGAAAAAAAATTAAAAAAATAAATTAAAACATTAAAAAAATTTTTTAAATAAAAAAATAAAAAATAAAATAAAATAAAATAAAATGGCCTCGTCCTGTGCTCGCTTTGGCAGGCATGCATGCTAAAAGTGGAACAATACAGAGAAGATTTTCATGGCCCCTGCACAATAATGACCTGTGAATTCATGAAGCTTGCATTAGAAAAACGACAAGTAAGATAAAAAATAAAACGACCTCGTCACTTACTTGTCTACTTATTTATGCATGTCTGTTTTCTTCCACTCCGGAGGGCAGACTCTATGGGAGCAGCATTTGCCTCTGTATCCCGGTGCCTTGAACGGGGGGTAGGCCCCTCCTTGGTCTTCAGTGAATATGCGAATGAATGAGTACACGGGCCCCTTCTAGACAGACTGACCAAGTTCGCTGAATGTCTGTGCAGAGCCCCGGGCCAGGTCCTTTAGAAAGCGTGGGCTCCCTGCCTTCCGGTGATTTATAATCCACCCGAGGATATGAGGTACCCATGTGGACACCTGACTAGCAGCGTCAGATGGCGAGGTTTGGCTGAGCAAGGAGGCCTGCCTCTGGGGGCCGGTGGAGGTCATCAGAGCTGCCCTAGACCAGAGTACCTGGGTCTTGTTCAAGTGCAGAGCTTGGGTCAGGGAACCGGGGTGGAGCCCGGTTGCTTCTTTGGGACGCTGGGGGGGAGCTTCGTTATGACCTAGTGCTCAGTCCATGCTGACGCTGCTGGTCTTAGGACCCTGGAGCAAGGGTTGCTCGAAGCTGAGGCTTGGAGAAAGGTCTGGCAAGCAGAAGGCAGGGCGGCATTAGGGGTTGAGAAGGGGCAGAACTCCCAGGGTAGGAGGGACTGGGAATGCGCTCTGATGGCTGGAATGGTGAATGGGAACAGGATGGAAAGACAAACCAGGAGCGGGGGGTGTGGGAAGGGCAGTAAGAGAAAGTCCCCCAGCCACCGTCACCACGGCATACACCCCTCTCTGCAATTTTTAGGAGGGGTTCCTAGAAGAATTGAGACACGGTCCCCGCCTTCCTCTGCTCTGTCAACGTTAGAACATGTTTTCAGAAATGTTGCAAGCCGGGATTGCCCAACAGGGTCTTGGGGGAGAGGCAGAGCAGGCTCTATGCCAGACGTTGCCGAAGGAAGAGTTTGCGGGCGGATGTTGTGCCTCGGCGGCTGCACAGCCAGTCCTGCCCACCTGGGATGGGCACGTTGGCTTCCGAGGGATACCCTCGCGCTTAGTTTTTGCAAACCGCGTTCACATCTGTTACCTCATTTTAGCCTTACTGTACCCCTATTGAAGTTGGGAGGGTCACTGCCCGTTTCGCAGTTTTGGAAACCGAGGCTCAGAGAGAGAGGGAGTCAGGGCCAGCCCACTATCACTGGATGCAGAGCCCGAACTAAGACAGTCAGGGGAGGATTGCTCCCTGTTTCTTTCCCTTGCCTCCATGCTCACAGATGTGAATATGTGCACAAGACCCGCAGCCTTCCACCAGAGACAGCCCTCCCCAGAAGTTGTGGACTGACGGTCTCTTGGTCAGCAGAGCTCTCTTGCTGTGACGGGATCCACTCTTGCCAAATGGTTGCTGGAATGCCAGAGTATTCTAGAATTTCCTGAGGGTGGGTTTGGCCTCCATCAGCTCCCCCGCCCTTCCCCCTTGGGAGAGAAAGGGGTGCAGCTGCGGAAACTGGCAGGACTTCCCACATTGCCTGGAGGCTAAGGTCAGGGCCAATTTTATGCTCCTTCGTCCCCCGTTATGACCTTTATTTCCCTGGCACACGGCAGCTGCTTGTGCCCAGCGGAGGCGATGGGAAGTATTATATTGTTCGTAGCACTCCAGAGGAGTAGTAATACCATACCCACTGACTTGATTCTTCCCGATTCTAACCGCGGGTCCATTGAAAGTGGTACAGGGCATTTGGGGCAAGTTTTCGCTTGCTGTGATAGAGCGGGGACTTGCCTGCATTTCTAGATCCTTGCATGCTCATCAGTAAAGCAGGGCCGATGGCTTTTTACCAAAAGAATTGAGGCAGCTCTCACACTTCACATCTAAAAGCCTGCTGTGCTGAGAATACAGGGGATTGGAAAGGAGCACTGTGGGTACCAGCCTGGATCAAAACCGTGCCTCTGGCGGGGACAGTGGCTTCCAGTTTGCTCCCTGCACTGAGCGCGGCTGGAGCGAGTGGGCCACTCCCACTGGCTGCTTCCCCACACCTCCGTTGTGTGCTTGCTCTGAGCGGGTGTAAAACAGAATTGAGGCAGAGGGGCTTGCTCGCTGCTGCTGGAATGTCCCCCCAAGGATGGCGTCTGGGGCACCCCTCTTCTCTGCCACCTTTCCCCTTTACAGAATTCCAAGGCTGCCTCAGTAGTGTGGCTTCAGGGTATGTTCACGGGCCTCTGAAGGTTCACACCATACACACCAGCGGCAACCAGCCCAGACCCCATCAGCCACTTCTCTTTGCAGACATCCGCTAGCAACTTCAATTGTTGGTCTCTTCCTACTCTTTTCCCCTCCAGCTCCTCTCCCCACGATTACACCCAGCCCCAGCCCAGGCCCTGAACTTGCCTCCCAGAGCATCCCTCTGCCTTCCAGCTGACAGAACTCACCCTCTTCAGAAGATTTCTCTCTCCTCTGCGAGTGCCCTTGAACCCATCACCGTATGTCTCCGAGTCAGATGCAGGGCATGGGGCATCCGGGGTTGGGTCTCAAGCTGTGTGGCCTCAAAACCCAGCCTCTTCTAAAATCAAGGCAAGAGGACTGTCTACAAACAGGTTCTGGGCCCTGACCAAGTGCCCTGGGTAGGATTCTGTGTGCCCCGTGCACCATATTGCTCCCCTGGTCTTGAACTCCCCTGTTCCTTCTGCTGAGATGCTGTGTGGACATTGGAAACATCACACTGAGGCTACATCATAGTTGCACATCTGTGACAGCCCTAAGGAGGAGGTGCTATCTATAGGGGAATTAATTGGTCATCAAATCCTAATCTTTCCAGTTCCCTGTGGTCATGGTCTGAGCCACAACCGCCTCTGAATGCTCGGAATCAGGCAGCTTGCTCTGGGCCCAGGCTTTAAGGGCCCCACTCCAGTTGTGCTCTGGCTGTATCTCTCTCCATGGGGAGGGGAGTGCCTGGGGCCAAGGGGATGTGTCCCTCCCCAGAGCTCATCCCCTCCCAGGCATGTGCATGAAGCCTGTAGATGGGAGCGGGGAGAGAAGGGAAAGGGATGCAGGCCATGGGGCCTTCTTTCTCCTCTTCCTCTTGGAGCCTCCCATGTTAGGATCAGCCTGGTCCGGCCCTTTAGTTTTCACTGTCTTCCGGACAAACGAGCAACACTCAAGCTTCCTCCAGTGGAAGGAAGACCACTCCAGCCCTAGTTCTTAACAAAATGTAAGTCGGGTCAGGTCCCTGCTTCTCATTCAAAGCTTTCGGAGGCTCTCTGACATACTCAAAACGAAATCCAAAGACCCCAAAGCTCTACCCAGTCCTCCCCCTGAGCTTCTGTGCTTGGAAACCGGCCGCCATTTTGAATTCCAGCACCTTTGTCAGAGGGCCACGTGGAGAGAGAGGCCCTACGACGACACGGGGCTCTGGCTGCCGCTCAGATGCCTCATCCTGCCACCCTCCATGCCCTGCAGCCCTGCTCCCCCCGCCCAGTTACTGTGCAGCAGCCACACAGGCCCCATGGACCTTTCAGCAACATCCAACCTCATCCCTGCCTCACACCGTTGCTTTTGCAGTTGCCTCTCCCTGGGGCACCCCCAGAGCCACAGGTTAGTCACATTTCTGCAGGTCCTCTTATCCCAGATCCCTTCCCTGCCCTATAGCCCTATAACGACTGGGGCCCTTTCTCTGTGAGCTTTGTTTTCTGTCCTACGCAAAGTTATATTGCGAATATTTCGTTCTCAGGGCCTAGGACTGTGCCTGGGACTTATGAAGTCCCAGGTAAGTACTTTTAAAATGAATGAGTGAGTGAATCCCAGCCCTCATGTTCCTTCATCGCCTTTATACCGTTTTTCTGCAAAAACACACATCTCGGCCACACATCTGTTTACAGATGCCTTTGCAGATTTGGGGAAACTAAGTGCCCATGGTGGGTACGGTAACGGAGCCCTGCTCCCATTCTCTGTTTCTCTTTTCCCATGTGGGGCATGGGGAGCTCCCACTGACCACTATCTTTCTTTCCTAGATTACTACACAGCCTCAGACAGACAGTGCTTGTCTGCAGTCGGCCTCTGGTTATCACTGGACGCCAAATCCCGCGGGAGGCCGACTCCAGCCTGCTGTGGAGACGGCCAAACCTTTCCCTTTCCTTTGCTGGGCCTGTGCTAGTCCCCACCGAGAATCAGCACACTAAACAGCTTCCCATTTCTCATTTGGGACTTCCCCCCGGGACTGTTGTTATCAGCCTTGAGCAATTGCTCTCATGCCGCAAACTGCTTTTGTTCACTTTTGCACTAGGGAGAATTTTCCATTCTTGGCAGGATGGTGCTGGCCAGTGTGCGTCCTTTGATAGCACCCTTGGGTGGTGGGGAACACGCTACGAATCTTCAGGGTCTGGAGGAATAAGAAAGCGGTGCTTTCAAGCTGTGAAGTGTGGAGGTAGTTTATTCTACCGCAATATGAAATTGACATAACCCCAACGCTTGTTTGCACATAGCTCTTGTCTGCATACTCTAACTGGGAAAAATATTTCCACGGGCCTGACCCACCCTTGACCACGTAAAACAGGAAGAGCTCTCTTCCCCTTGGGGCAGGGGCCATGGATCCGCATCGGTACTAGATTCCCCTGAATAAAATGGAAAACACGAATAACAGTAGCTGAAACAAGATACGGTTTCCCCCTCTCTCTTATAAAAGAAATCTAGGGATAAGCAGTACCAGGGCCGCTGTGGTGAGTGCCTCTAGCTGTTTGTTCTACTCTCTTAGTGTTTGGCTTCTACCCTCAAGATCACCTCACAGTCCAGGGTGGCTGCTGGAGCTCCAGCCATTAGACCTACATTCCAAGCGGTAGGAAAAAGGAATGACAGAGGGCAAAGAAGCACACCACCCAGCCAAATCAGCATCCTTTACATAGCCTTTGGTCTCATTAGCCAAAACATATCGATCACAGGGCTGAACCTCGCTGCAAGGGATGCTGGGGAATGTAATCATATGGCTCAGCCCCCTGTAGCCCCAAATAAAACCAGGATTCTGGTGCCAAGGAAGAAGGGGTGGTAATAAGCGGCCAAGTGAGGATGAAGTTCTGATAGAGCAAGAGGAGGAAAAGAACAGGACAGTAGAGGGGACCTTGTCCCGAACGGCCGCAGAAACAAGCTGGAACCTCGGAGCTCTCTGCTCCCTCCCACCCTGTGGGCTCTGCAAAGCCTGCCTCCCTGGTCTGCTTGTTTAGCCTCCTTCCTTCTCAACGGTGTCCCGCAGGGACTTCCTGCCATCCTAGCTGCTCCCAAGGAAGCAGGTGCTGCCCTGCGGGGTTCTTGCTCCTGTGGGCCAGGCAACGTCTTTGTCTTGGGTCATATCAGCCTCTCAGCTGCACCTGCTAAGGAAAGGGGCCCCAGCCTTGCAACAGCCTCTCTAGTGCCTTGATTTTGTCTTGATTTTGATACACGTGTGCACGTGCAAGTGTTGGGCTCCTTGTGTGTGACGGTCTAGGGAAACCACAGGGTAAGGCCACACTCTGCAAGACTCCCCCTGAAGTGAGTTACCCCCCTATTCTTCAACTTCCTGGGCTATTGCTTCTTAGATGGGGCACGGGGAGGCAGAGGTGGCTTTGAACAGGAGAGGGTCTCTCTCTCTCTCTCTCTCTCTCTTTCTCGACCTGGTTCCCTTAGATGTTGAGGGATCTACATGGGCTGGAAGGAGCTTCTAGAAGAAGAAGAAAGATGGTGTCCACCCTCACCCCCGGATGTGGCCTCAGAAAAGCCAGGAAGGCACCCTGTTCAGGACCCAAGTTGAGTATGTTAAACCGTATGTTGCTTATCTTCTTTCCTCCTTCTGGTATCCTCAGGCTTCTAGTAAAATCTGCTTGAAAGGCCCCACGTGGCCTCTGCCATTGGGTGGGATGAGCAGAAGACTGTGTAGCCCTCAGTCAGACAAACATGTGAGCAGAGGAAGGTATGGTCTCTGCTCTTGCTCCCAGCTTCTCTGGATGGTGAGCGGTGGGAGGGCAAGTCTCTGCCCTTGATGTCCAGCACCTGTCTCTGCAAGGGCCCCCCATTCCCCCAGGCTTTGCCACCCATGGCTTGGCCTCATGGCCTTCACTCAACAGGCTCATGGGGAGGGCCTCGTGTGATCCCGTGCATCCTCTTCTGTATATGTAATCGAACCTCACATGCGGGAATTTGTGGGGTCATTGCGGACGTCACAAAATTAAGGTCCTATTGATAACGCTTTTTGCATCTTGGTCTTCTCTCCCATCCCGCTAGAATCCTGCCAAGTCACGGGCAGAGCTGGGACTCACCGGCTTGAGTCACGTGGCAGTCGGTCACCTGAAAGGGGAGGGAGGAAAAGGGAGGGAGAGGGGGCCATTCCGGCCAAGGAAACAGATTCTTCTCACAGGCTAACCCCACACATGCGTGAAGGGAATGCCCAGGGAGCTTGTCAAGCCCAGCCCCGGGACCTCTGCCCAAATCTGAAAAAGGGAAGGGGCAGGGACTGTACCCCATGCTGTTCTGGGGGTGGCGACTGGGGGCAGAGGGCCGGAGGCTGCTGCCGCCTGCCCACGAGGCCATCAGGAGGCCAACGACTGCCCTCTTTTCGGGGACATCTCCGGCTGCCGGTTGGCCTACAAGACAGTCCGCCTTCTCCGAGCCACCAGGACCGTTGATTCCCGAGGGGAACACGGCCAGACCCCCAGGATGGCCAGGACCACCAAGGGTAATGAAACTTCTGCCCAGACATGAATAGATGTAAAGTGACCCACCAGGGGAATAAAACTTCCCTCTCTTTACTGTGGATCGTTTCGGGGAACCCAGCGTGATCTTGAGAACGGCGATTTCATTTAAATGCCAACTTTGGTTGCTAGAAAGAAAGATGCAAGTCATGGGGCATGTGGGTGGTGGGGGGCATGAGTGAACATGTGCCCTGCGCAGTTAGACCCAGCCGGGCCCCATGCTAAGCCTTTTACCCAGGTGGCCTCATTTCATTTAACAGCCCCACGAGGTTGGTGGTGGTATTATTATTATTCCTCCTTTCTCAGGTGGAAAAACTGAGGCTCAGAGAAGTGAGTTGCCCCCAGCAAGTCTGACTCACGGGAAGGACTTGATCTTTTAACAGTATCGTCCAGCCCTGGAGACAGAAGAGGCTCCCAGGCCACAGCTGGGCCCGATGCCATGAGCTCCCACCCCTTTCCTAGAAAGAAGACCAGGGAGGGACCCTGTTTTCTGGAAATGGCGTCAAACTCAAAGTGAAGAGACTGTCTCCGGCTCTGCCTTGCCCGTGACCTCTCTGGGCCTCCGTGTCCCTACCTGTGAAATGAAGGGCTGCCCTGTGATCCTTCAGGGGTCTTTCTATTTGATGGATCTCTGATAAACTCGTTCACACACAGAGGTGACGACTGAGAAGTCTCCTCGTATTTTTTTTTTTTTTCCTACAAACCTTTGCAGTTCAGCTCTCTGGATATTTGAGACAAGAAAGGAAATAGAAAGTTGGGAAATTATTGGTTGGGAGGCAGATGGATGGAGGCCCTTCAGGTAAACTCTGAGGTAACCTCATGCGGGGGGCTGCCCAGCTTCCTTTCACGTGTCTAAGAGATTTGTAGACATTACGAAGGTTAAACATGGCCAGAGGGTGATCACTCTTATTAACGGTAAAGACAAAATGGCTTTACAAATCTCTTACACCTTTGGAATATGCCTGAAAACCGAATGGCACAGTTTGTCAAGTGTCCCCGGTGCGGGTAAGAAAGTATGGGACAGTGTAGAATTATGTGGGATGGTATAGAACAGAATAGAGCAGTGTAGAACACTCTGGAACAGTCTGGAAGAGTAGAGGACTGGGCCAGTCCGGGGGCCGAGGCTCCTGTCCTTCTCTTGGATCGGCCATGTGACCCTCGGAATCTCCCGACCCCGTGTGCCTTGATTTCCTCCCCTGCATGCTGGAGTGATGGTAACCTCACCTGCTGACCTCATGGAGGCAAAGGTAACAATGATGGGAAACGCTGACAGGGCATTCAGAGAGGCCTGCCTTGTTGGAAGGGGTTCGTGTTCTCAAAAAAGGACACCAAATCCTCCTTTACACACGGAGGGTTTCTTCTAGGGTAATCATTTAATTCACGAGAACCTTCTCAACAGAAACAGGTACTTGGATTGACAGCCCGTCTATTTTCCTTTGTTCTAGGAGAGTGGCTATCCAAGACTGACTTATCCAAGACAAGAAACTCATCGGAGGCACCAGAGGTGGCATTCTTAAATTATTCTCATCGATAGATTCTGACAGTTTTTGTATAAAATTTTTTTTTCAACGTTTATTTATTTTGGGGACAGAGAGAGACAGAGCATGAACGGGGGAGGGGCAGAGAGAGAGGGAGACACAGAATCGGAAACAGGCTCCAGGCTCTGAGCCATCAGCCCAGAGCCTGATGCGGGGCTCGAACTCCCGGACCGCGAGATCATGACCTGGCTGAAGTCGGACGCTCAACCGACTGCGCCACCCAGGCGCCCCTAGATTCTGACAGTTTTTGGCTTGCAGGGGGCGGGGGGGCGCAGAGTGAAGTGATACCCTCCACACCACTCTCGTGACAGCTGCTTCACGTTTATTCATTCTCTGAAACAACTTTGGATAAAATGAAAATCAAGTTTTGTTTTGTTTTCATCTGTGTGGAGACAACTTCCCATCCACGGGTCCATCGTGCAGCAAATGTGTTTCTGCCTAGGAGGAAGAGCCAATAAAAACGCGACCCTTCGTAAGGTTGGTTCAGCGTTGGCTGACTATGAAGGAATTGCATATGCCTTATGGATGCTCACCCTTGTGACACCTGGGAAAGGTGGGAGTTTTCCAGAAGTTGAGATTAAGTAGTGGGTGCCAGGTACAATTGGACGGTGGTGGTTAGCATCCACGGTAGGATCCGCCTGACTCCGAGATCCAAACGCTTCCTTACTCTTTGCCGTTCACTTGGAATCAGAGCGTCAACCCCGGGCCGACACAGGTGGACCTCTCTCCTGGGGGCCTTAATGCCAAAGCTGTCTAGTTATTGGAAGCATTGCCCTGACGCCTGGTTGATAGTATGCCTTTCTTCAGAGATCCAGACTGGAGATTCCTGGATTCCCTACACCCTGTTCTAAAAGGGGGAAAGAAAGCTTGCCAAGGATGGGTGGGAGCTCTCCAGCCTCCGTGGGGCTGAACTGAGGACCGGGCATCACAAGCCGGCCTCAAACCATCTTCCTGGTTATGGAGCCAACAGAGGGGTTGTGCGCCCCCCTACCTCATCCCCTCATTGGAGTACTGGGCTGGCCCCTGGGGGTCCTGGATTCCAGACTTCGGTTTGCCACCACTACCTGGGTGATCCCAAGTCATCACACCTCTTGGGTCGATGCTTCAAGGGGTTCAGCTGTCCTCTTAGGTGGGTCAAGTTCTCACTCTTCAAAATAGGCGTATTTTTGGAGACTTCAGGCTCCCCCAGACTAGACCCTGTGTAACCGTAGGAGATGAAAACAGACTGTCCCTCTCCATCTGAAACTGATTTCACGATATCTTAGAGGTCACCATGGACGCTTGGTGGGGGCCACCTACAAGATCGCCCGCCATAATGGCTTGCTCTTTAGCAGCTGATGAAAAGTCAGAGAGTTTTGTATTTTCACAAGGTCCACAAACCCCAATATCTCGTCAGTCTGGGGTTGGGGGTTAGAGCAAATGGTGCTTTCTCATTCTCTCTGAAACAGAGTGTTACGGATGGAATCGTGCCCCTCCAAAAATGATATGTTGAAGTCATCACCCCCGGGACCTCAGAGTGGGACCTTATTTGGAGATTGTGTCTTTACAGAGGTAGACAAGTGAAAGGGGTCCATTATGAGGGGTTTGAGTGCAGTGTCCTTACACGAATGGGGAACAGGGACTCAGATAGACGCAGAGAGAAAAGGAAGACAATGTGAAGACACAGGGGGAAGCCAGCCATCCACCAGGCAAAGGGAGAGGCTGGGAACAGGCTCTCCCTCGCAGCCCTCAGAAGACACCATCACCTCAGACTTCCGGCCTCCACAACTGTGAGACAATGCATTTCTCTTGTTCACACCTCCCCACTTTGTGGCAGTTTGTTGGGGTAGCCCTCGTGCACTAATACGTGATGTGAGATGGTTTGTCGGCGAAAAGAAATTGGACGTGATTCTAAGAGGGGGTAGTGCCCCATGCTCATGTGGCCGAGTACAGAGGGCACATGACACTGGGGACCCAGGGACATTCCACCCTCCCTCCCCAGTTTCATTTCCTGCTTTTTTCAAAGAGAAGGTGAGACATAGGCTAAGGCTTTTCCCCACTTGGTAGTGCCTCCCACCTTCATTAATTTGAAGTTATATTTAAAAATTGAGATGTCAAGAATTTAAGTTGCCTTTATTTTTTTTTTTTTTTATGTTTATTTATTTTGAGAGAGAGGGCGTGAGTGGCAGAGGGGCAGAGAGAGAGGGAGAGAGCGAATCCCAAGCAGGCTCTGTGCCCAGCGCAGAGCCCAATGCAGGGCTCAATCTCATGACCGTGAGATCACAACCTGAGCCGAAATAAAGGGTCGACACTTAACGGAGCCATCCAGGCACCCCTAAAATTGCCTTTAAAATTAGCCGAGTCTCACCGAGCCTAGAATTGCTTGATCCGGGTCGGGAACTGTCTGGAACGGCCCAAAAGATAACCTGCTTTCCCACCGCTGGAGTTTGCGACTCCCCAGCCACATCGTTCTTTGTGTTAAAAGAAACTAGGGTGCATCCGGCCCAGCAGACGCAGACCCACCCTGTTCCCGAGGGGAAAGCCAGCCCTGGCCTGGCAATTGCAGATGACAGTCCTGACCAGTCCGGGAGCCGATGAGAAGTTCATAGGCTGTTAATAAACCGGAACCAATCGGTGAATGCAAGCTGACCGTGCCGGGGGCCGGCTGGGGCCACAGGTCCTTGGGAGAACCCACACTTGTGTTGTGTTTATCTGCATATGGGCAGAAGCATGAAAGCCCCCCGGCCCCTCTTGGTGTTCGTTACAGTGAATAGACATATGTCCCTCACACTAGCACGGGGAATATCTAATTAAGCTACACAATGATGGCTTATGCCCGAGGCTGTCACAAACAAGGCTCTGTCACTCTCCTCGGAGAACCACAAAATGGGAATTTGCTTTTAGGGCATGATAATGAATAAATTTGAAATATATTAAAATTGATTTAGATCCCACACACCTCCCCTTAAGAAAAAACAACGCTAACAAATGCTATTTTCACAAAAAAATATTTTAAATCGCACGGGGGGGGGGGGGGCAAGGGGCTGGGAGGGGTCGTGGTGAAGGAAAGCTCCGGTGAGAGGCTGGCTGGTTGAGGACAGCGGTCGGTGTAACTTGCTTTCCCGTTGCTTTCCGTGAACGAGTTAGGTCTCACGGACGGTAGGTTGTGTTTTGCTCCCACGTTAATTAACAGAAATGATTGGCATATCCTGCCTGGGAGCCAAAATGTTTAAGAGTTTTTAAAGGGCTGAATATGTTTTTCTTAACGTTAGCCTTCCCTGCCTTTCCTTTTTGCTATGGATGGGACTCACAGGCAGTTTTTATTTCCTTGACCGCTGAGTCATTTGAGAACAGCCAACGGAAGGACCGTATCCTGGCGAAGACTCATGTTGCGGCTTTAAAATGGACTAATTTTTTTTTTAATTTTTTTTTCAACCTTTATTTATTTTTGGGACAGAGAGAGACAGAGCATGAACGGGGGAGGGGCAGAGAGAAAGGGAGACACAGAATCGGAAACAGGCTCCAGGCTCCGAGCCATCAGCCCAGAGCCCGACGCGGGGCTCGAACTCACGGACCGCAAGACCGTGACCTGGCCGAAGTCGGACGCTCAACCGACTGCGCCACCCAGGCGCCCCATAAAATGGACCAATTTTTAAGAGAGGGACGTTCTTATTTTGGTCGAGCACCCAAGAAATGATTTTCCCTGCCTTCCTGCTGCCAGGACCAGGAAGAAACTTTGTCCCCAGCGGGGCAAGCAGGAAGACGGGGAGGAATCACACGGCCGGAAGGTGGAAAACTTGAAAACCACCTCAGAGAGTCTTTTGTGACCGAGAGCAGGACCGGCTATGTAATTTGCAGGTCCCAGCGCAAAGTGAAAATACGCGCCCCCCCCCTTGTTTAAAAATCATTAAGAATTATGGGCATGCCTGGGTGGCTCAGTCGGTGAAGCAGCCGATTCCCTAGCGGCTCAGGTCGTGATCTTGAGGTCGTGAGATCTAGCCCCATGTCAGGTTCAGCTCTGACACTGTGGAGCCTGCTTGGGATTCTCTCTCTCTCCTTCTCTGACCCTCGTTCTCTCTCTGTCTCAGAATAAATACATAAATAAATAATCATTAAGGATTTCAAGACAGTGACAGCAGAGCCTGGAACTAAGTGGGGGGCTCTCCTAAACCCGGCCCCCATGGGACTGACTACACAGGTTGCACACCCACGAAATCACTTCTGCCAAGAACCATTTTTTTTGTCCTCAACAAGAAGAAAGGGAAAGAGAGGTAGGAGACGAGAGGAGATATTAAATCCTAAGTTTTAAAAACTTTTATTAAAATTTTTTTTAATGTTTATTGTTGAGACAGAAAGAGAGTGAGCAAGAGAGCGCGTGAGTGGGGGAGGGGCAGAGAGAGAGGGAGACGCAGAATCCGAAACAGGCTCCAGGCTCTGAGCCATCAGCCCAGAGCCCGATGCGGGGCTCGAACTCACAGACCGAGAGAGCATGACCTGAGCCGAAGTCGGATGCTCAACCGACTGAGCCACCCAGATGCCCCTAAATCCTAATTTTTTTTTAACGTTTATTTATTTTTGAGACAGAGAGAGACAGAGCATGAACGGGGGAGAGGCAGAGAGAGAGGGAGACACAGAATCGGAAGCAGGCTCCAGGCTCCGAGCCATCAGCCCAGAGCCCGGCGCAGGGCTCGAACTCCCGGACCGCAAGATCGTGACCTGAGTCGAAGTCGGACGCTCAACCGACTGAGCCACCCAGGTGCCCCTAAATCCTAATTTTTATATAGCCCATGAACCCAGAGAAGGTCTTCAGCTGATAAAAAAATGGAATATGGAGCCCCAGTGAATTTTGTTCATCCTCACTGGATGAGTTTGGGGAAGCATGGCAAGACTGCCTACAGAGATATTGTGTGCTTTTCTCGCTCCAGGTCCGACCAGCCTTTTCTTTCCACCCCAGATTCTGTCAGTTCAGAGAACTAGATCCTCCTAGAAACTACACACCTGACGAACCCATCAGAATTTGGGAGACAGAAGTTAAAGACGGAGACATCCTGCCTCCTCTACAACACAGAAAGTACACATCTTGAGTCGTGTTCGTCCAGATGTCGAGACCCATGGCTGTAACCAGCTCTTGCCTGGCTGAGCAGGTGGGGTGCCGTGGCTTGTCTGTGTCACGTTTGCTGCATCCGTGTGACACACACAGAGAAGAGGTGGCCGCGAGGTCCCTGCTCCTCTGCCTCGGACCCCTGCCCGCCCCACTCTCTGTGGGCCCCTTTGTGCTGGAAGGGACCCTCTCTTGGCTCTGCCCACGAGCTCACGTCCATGGGAAAATGGGTTTGTTTTCTGCAGGGCGGGGGTGTTGGAAGCAACCTGGCATATATTTCTTTTAATTGTGGCTAAAAAAACCACATAACATAAAATGTACTCTCTTCACCATGTTTAAGTATACAATTCAGTAGCGTTAACTATGTTCGTATCGTACAACAGATCACTAGAACCTTTTCACATTTGTGGGGTTTTTATGCCAGTCCCCATGACCCCACAGGCCTTGCACGGCAGACACCCAGAGGGGAAGAGGCTGGAAACACGGGAGGCACTTGATAAATGTCCTTAAGTGAACAGGGCCACACTGAGCTGTGTAACTCAGGCCTCGTTTATGACGAAGCCAATTCCCTTGGCCCCAGACAAAGTTTGTGACGTGATTTTGTGGTTTCCTAGTGACTGTCCATTTACAAAAAAAAAAAAAAAATTGGCAGTCTTTGGATTCTTTATTCTTATTTTTCAAGCAACTCTGAATTTGAATTTCTAAACAAGCTAAATGTGTCATATAGAAACCTTAAAACTCACAGAGCCTTAGCAACCTCTCGGCTAGCCCAGGGCTTACTTAGTTCAGTGCCTGGTATACAATAGGTGCTTCATAAATATTTGATGAACGGATGAGCGACAGAATGGGGTTTCCGTATTAACGAGGAGAAGGGAGGCTAAAGGAGATCAATGTGTGGGATCTCTAAACCTCTCTTACGCCAGTGGCCTCAGCCCTTTGCCAGAGATCCTGGTCCATGCAAAGCTGCTGGGGCATCAGGGGCAGTATGCAGGGACAGGAGGAAGGACGGAGGGTGATCCCGGGACCAGGTGACCAGAGACCCCTGACCTGGGAGGATGCACCTTTGGAATGAAAGGCAAGAATCTTTCTGGAAACAGAAGAGGTGGGGCCACCTGGGGAGGACCCAGGTGAGAGTGGGGCAGCTAGAGAGGAGGCCAGTGTTGCTTCAAAGCAGCTGAGGGTCGGGTACCAGATGAGGAAGGAGGTTGGGTAACGGTTCAGGCGGGGTGGGTAGGGGCTGCAAAGCCTCCTGGGAGGAAGTGTTGCAGGGAGGGCAGAAATCGACAGTGGCCTGGCTTGGGGGCATCTGGAAAGAAATCAGGAGGTGGGGGTGGGGCAGCATTATGAACAAAGCAGGGACAGGCACCAGAGCATCTGGGAACACGAACCTGTTGGCCTCTTTGGGCCGAAATAGAGCGGGACTTGGATGTTTACACACATCCTTTCCAAAAAAAATGAGAATAGAGCCTAAAATCATTTGCAAGAAAACCCTACGACAGCAGCCTAGAAGGCATGAGGTTTGGGCAAGAGAGCACCCCTTACTTACTCAGGGACAGTGTGGCCGTAGCTGGGGCAGCTTCTGCGGCTGAGGCCAAAAGCAATGCAGGAAGAGGCAAAACTCCAACATTGGCAAATTGTCATGTTTTTTGTTATTGTTGTTGTTTGTTTGTTACGGTTCCTCTGCACTAAGGACAAATGGTCCAGTTCCAATGATGGAACAGAAGCTGCTTCTATTTCTTCTAGATGAGTAGGTTGGTAACAGTGGAGCGACTCACAAGGTAGGGAAGCTTCATTGTGTCCTTACACCCCCCAGGACCCGGTGAGGGACATGGGACCCAGCCAAGGAGAGGTATTCAGGCCATACTTGCTTGCCACGGCCGTGGGATTTCCGAGCACATCACTGGTCAAGAAAGTTTGAAAGAACACTTGGAAAGTCGCCTGCTAAGTGAATTGACAATATGTGCCCATGGGCAAAGCATGTCCTTTCCTGGGCCTCAGTTTCTTCATCTTTGAGATGGGGTCACTGGAGCAGCCCAGTGGATCAGAGTCACCTGGTGATTACAAACATACCCATTCGGGGACCCAGCCCCTGGCGGTGCTGACTCATTAGATTGGGGTCCGGCCCAGCATGGGTGTTCGGAACAAACCAACCAACCACCCAGATGATTTTGCTGCACAGCCTGACGACATTTGCGAGGGACGACATTAGGGGGCAACCCGTCTTACTTCACAGGTCGAGTTGACTTTCCTCTTTCCGTCGTCGGAAGGACGGGGGAGTTATCTGAGCAGAGCACACCCAAGTGTGCACTAACTTTTACCCTCTCCCAATGCCATGCCCAAATCCAGTCCAAATCTTTCAGGACCAGTTTGAATCCTTCCTGAAGCCTCCCCACCTTTCGGACCCGTGGCCCGATCTTTCTTTTTCCGTCCCCTAGAGCATCCGCAGCATATCAGGTGTCTCATGCGGGTAGAGCAGCATTATTCAGTGTCATCATGCACCCTGCTGTCTCTTCCCAGAAGGGCATGGACCTTTTGGGGGGACCCTTGTCTGCTCCCTGCCCCGACACCGTGATTGCTGACTGCAGTCGGGCTGCTCTGAGGCGGTGGTGGCCGGGTCAGCCACCATCACAGGATGGCTAATCATCACTTTGCTTGTGTGGGTTCAGCTCAGTTAGCGTCTGGTCCCCCCCACCTTTCCGGGGCGGGGAGCGGCATGAAACATTTTATTCCTTTTAGTCACCTTCATGCAAATCTCCTGTGCATTTCTTCCTCGCGACTTCATTAGCCTGGAGGTCAGGGTGAGGTTCGTCCCACGACTTGATTAGATTTCTCCAATTGTCGGTATTTTTGGAAGCTTTCTGCTCTGATCTGGAAGAGACTCTGTGACAACCAACTCTCCTGGTAAGGGTCCCATTGTTAACAATGACCCATTGTTAGTTATAAACTCTCATCCCAGAAAACAAAATGGAAAGGAATGAACGCTCTGAATGAGGAACATACATATGGAGAAAGGCGGGGATGGAGTTGGGGGGGGGGGGCAGCACCATATGCCAGATGGAGAACGCCTGCTTCTACTGTATCACGTTTCCTTGTTTTCCAGTCTCCTGATCTCTGCCGTCTCCTCTGTTATTGTCTTGTAGTCCTTTTAAAAAATCATGGTAAGTGTCAGCTATTATGTTGACACGACCGGGCAGGAGAACGCCTGCCTGAGAAGTTTCAGAGAGAGAAATACTCTGCATGCCATCTCGCATGTTTCTGAATCTGACGCCTACCCTCACTTTCTCGGAAGAGTGTCCCTGAATTTCGAAGTGACTCAGCCAGGTGTGCTGGCAGTGCCTC
Organism: Felis catus; assembly: GCF_018350175.1. Taxonomy (NCBI): domain Eukaryota; kingdom Metazoa; phylum Chordata; class Mammalia; order Carnivora; family Felidae; genus Felis; species Felis catus. Next base: position 12,256,194 of record NC_058376.1, read on the forward strand.
TAAGGAAAGCTCCGTTTTATCCATTGGCTCCGACAAGGACCCTTCTGGATGTTTACGGTGCGGATTAAGAGCCACCGGGCTCTCTCTATTTCAGAAATGAGGCTTTTCCAGCTTGTTGGCGGCTCTGAAATAGGCGTGAGGCAGGAGTCTTCTATCTGCACAGATGCGCCTGGGCAGAGACTCCTGTCACTGATTTTGCCCTCACTTTTCCCTTGAACTCTCAGTAAGTCAGCACCATAAGTCACGGTGGGAAACAGAGTGTGTCTTACTAAGATTTTAAGGGGCGGTGGGGGGGGGGGGTTGTTCTCTTGTCACTTGGTAAAACAGATCCGTCCCTGCGCTGAGCAGCCTTTGTGGCCCTCCTTTCTCTCTCCATCCCTTTTCAGGGGAAACTGTCATCTGTTATGCTTTAATTATGTGTCTCTGAGGATGCGTCAGCCCGTTGCTACTCTCAGGGATTTTAATACTTCCTCCCAGTGTACCGTGCACATCTGATTTCCCCCCTAATCTCATAAATCTCCTTCCACCAAATATTAATCCAGTGGTGATTAGCTTTCTCTGTGCCCACCTCTCACAACAGTGGAATTTTTGTACGACATGTTCCATGGGAGCAGTGTCTGTCACTGCTTTGAGCAAGTCCTTGGTCAACACTGTTGAAAATAATCATCAGCTAAGTGCAATATGGTATCCTGGATTGGAGACCCTCCACTCCTTGGAACAGACAGAGGACATTAGTGGAAAAGTGGAAGAAACCCAAACAGAAGCTGTGGCTCCGTTCATATGTGTAGCAATGTTAATTTCTTACTTGTGCCAAATGCTCCAAGGGACTGAAGATATTAACATCCAAGGAAGCGGGGTGAAGGGCACGTAGTAACTCTCTGCCCCATCGTGGCAGCTTTCCTGTGAATCTGAAATTATTTCAAAGTGAAAAGTGACTTAAAAATCAGTATTTTTAAGTAACAGGAAATATAGCGGGAACATGTATACTTCTCACTATGCCAGCACAGCATCATCTCTATAAGTCTGGGATCTTAAATCCCATGTCTGCATGATCTCTGGGCTTCTGTTTCCTCATCAGTAAAACAGACGTAAGAATAGTCCTAGAATCAGTACAGCTGGAACAATGCCTGGCACATGCTCAGAGCCCAATCAATGTGAACGTTTCTTCTTGAAATTTCACTAAATTCAGTCTATACTTGCTGAGTCATATCCCTGTGGGCTGCCTCTTCATTGTAAACAGTTCCCATGTAGGAAACCAAACCAATTAAGCTCCTTACATTTTTGGATCTACCTTCCTTGGTTTCGAAAAATGTTCCAGAGACATCTAAGCCAAGTCACATACCTTTCAATCTTCTCATTTCTCATGGTTCGGGGGGGGGGGGGCAAAGTCTGTCACTGATAGGGCATTCTAAATAAGAAAGAGGTTTAGCACAGTGAAGGGTTCAGATCCAAAGGCTCGTGTGGCTTTTTCCTTCTCTGCTTTGCTATCTGAGCTCACGATGTGAGTGCTAAATGGAAGAACAGGGGTTCCCAACTGGGGGCGATGTTGTCCCCCGGAGAACATTTGGCGATGTCTGGAGGTGTTTTGGGTTGTCCAACTGGGAGCGGGGTGCTCTTGGCATCTCGTGCCCGGAGCCCAGTGATACTAATAAACATTCTACAATGGACAAGAAAGCCCCCATGACAAATAATTATCCAGCCTGAAGTATAACAGCGGTACACTGAGAAACCCCGAGTAGAGTAGCTAACCATTTTAATGAGCCAATAGCACTTTCCCAGTTGAGGTTGTATGAAGTCGGTCTCCCCTCCACAAAGAATGTGTTTACCTGTGGTAGATCCTGGGAAAAACAAAGAACTTTCCAGATGGTCATCAAAGACCATGGGAAAGTTTTTGTGGATGGTAGGTATACCTTCTAAAACAGACTTTGGAACCCAAGTCTTCAAATATTCGAGTGAGGGAAGAAATGTGGGCAATTTAACGAAGGTGTCAGCAAAGGAAACACTAGGTGCTTTTCTTGACTACTCGTAAGTTATTAGTGCTAGTGATTTAGGCGGGAGGCTAAAAATGAAGAGGGAAATGGGTTTTATGAAGAGGATGGAAAAAGCCAACAGCGTTGTGGGTGTGGTAGGTGGGTTTGGGAGGAGGTGAAGAATAAAGCATGGTGATGCCAGATGGCTGTCTTGAATGTCCATAACAGATTGGCCAACATGGCCAGCTCTGCGATCCTTCCAGAGTTTAATAATCTTGAGTGGCACGGAATGATGGTTTTCCTTGCTAATAGAGTCAATGCAAATAATGTTTTATGGTAAAAGACATACTTCTGACTTTGAGGAAATCCTCTGCATTTGGGGCCTGGCCATACTGTATTCGTCTAAGCAACAGAAATACAATCTGATGATGTACCTGGTGAAGCCTGACTCCTAGAGCATTCTGCAGCCTCTTTCTAGACCTAACCTCTCTAGTACAGTAGCCACTAGCCACATGTAGCTATTTAAATGAAAATAAATTAAAACTCAATAAAATTTAAAATCTCTTCTCAGTCACACTGGCCACATTTCAAGTGCTCGATGGCCACATACAGCTAGTGGCTACCATACTGGATAACGTAACCATAGCACATTTCCATCACTGCAGAAATTTCTACTGGACAGAGTTGCTGAAGTCTAGCACCTTCCTATTGCTTGACCAGACACTCCATCAGGACAGGAACTTGCCCAACAGGGCACAGTGGAGCCGTGGTCCCTCAAGAGTACCCATTTTAATACACCAAGAGAGCCCTGACCTGGAAATTCAAGAAGCACGGAGAGATGGCTGATGGGAAATTAATTCTTAGGCAGAACAAAACGTATAAAGGCAAATCTAGAAAGAGGAATGTGTAGGGGGCAAAGAGTGAATCGGGAAATAAGGAAGCACATTTTAAATTTTGATTAGGCAGGGGCACCTGGCTGCCTCATTGGTGGAGCACGTGACTCTTGGGATCGTGAGTTTGTGCTCCACGTTGGGCGTAGAGGTTGCTTTAAAAAAATTTTTTTTTGAATTAAACATTTTTGTTAGGCAGAACTAGAAAGGTTCTACGTCGCCAGTGATCCGGGCAAACAGGAATTTCAGAGTGTATGACACATCTGGTCATCACAGTTCAGGGTCTGCACCTCGCTTCTATCCTCTTGGGTTTGGGGAGACTGGATTCCCCGGGATTCTCCGTGCCTGACGTGGGTCACGGGTTTCTTTTTCTTTTCCTCTTGAACATACCAGCAGCAAAGGTGTGTTTCAGGGTCAGGCTCCTTTCAGGCTAAAAGAAAAAGACGTGTCCCGGAATGAGCTCCAAATAGGCTACTGATTGTGAGTCTGGCTGGGGCCACACCCCTTCTCCAGCGAGGGTGCAGAAGGCTTGAAGATTAGGGGGGGTAGCTTCTCAAAGGCTGGGCATGAACAAGGGTCCTAAGAACAGGTTGGTTCACAAATGAATGGCTCTGTGGGGGCGGAAGCCTGTCCAGTCCCCCTCATAGGGTGAAGAGAGTCCCTTATGGACCTCTGGACTCTGCCCTGTAACACCGTGTGAGCAGGCCAAGCCCAGAGATCACCGTGGGGTGGAGAGGGCGTGTATGTCTCGGGCTTCTCATTTTAAACAAGGTAATGAATGTAAACGGTCCGAGACCCTACAAACCGACAAGGGCTATCAAACTCTACTGGTTTCGTTAACTTAAAATTTATGCTTTCTTCACCACTCATGTGGAAATTCATTCCCCTTCCTTTAGAAAATGGATTTCAGTCTGCTATACGTAGCCTATATCCTACATAATACAAGCTTCATTGCCCCTCCCCAAACCTTACCTCTGGCCCCCATGGCACTGGCTCTGTTAGTCTCATGGCCCTTCTTTTCCCGGCTTCTTCCGGGAGAATTCGCACGTTCCAGGCTCTGGGGATCCTCCCTGGTGTTGTCAACGATGCCTCACAGACTGACCTGTGCTAACGACTTGCTCTGTATTCCCTCCCAGGCAACGGACATTTTTACGGGGCTTTCTGGAGACATCACGCTCACCCCAACGATGGCTTTAACCCAAGGAATGCTGAGGAGCACACACAGCTGGTGGGGAGACAGTGGGACACACGCCAGCTTCCCGGTGTTCCCCTTGAACATCATGAAAGTTAGAGGGACTTGGAAGACCAGATGGCCCGGGGTTCGCCTCCTTGTCTGTTTCAGAGTCGGAGCATAGAGGTCTGCTGTCCGTTCTGGCTCTCTCTGTGCTTTTCTGCCTCTGTGTGGGTCTGGAGTGACATCTCTGAGGTGCTGCCCTCCCTGGGCTTACTGTCATCCGAGGAGTCCTTGTTCCAAGTGAGTCCTTGCTCCGGGGACAGAAGCAAGGGGAGGAGGTGGGTGGCCTGAGCCTGAGCAGCGGTGCAGGTGGGGAAACATACAGACAGTAACTGACTCCCCCGTCCCGTCTCCCGTCTCCCGGCAGCTAACCTGACCACGCCTTTGCTTCAAGGGGCAGGGGGGAAGTGAGAAGCGCAAAGGCGGTGGCCAGTGTGGGCTTTCTTCCCATTTGCAGAGAATGCAGGGATGGAGGATGTTAGAGTAGATCTGGTACATTCCACTTGGCTACATGTTTCCAGAGGAGTCTCTCTGGAGCCTTACTTGGTCGTTGCAAAAAGCTGGGTTTTGTTTTCTTTGTGTTTTGTTTTGCTCTGGGGGCGGGGTGACTTTCTCTCTGCAGTGATTCACTGAGATGTGGGGAAAGACAGAAGACAGGCCCTCAGAGGGGAGGGGAGAGAACTTTACAATGATTAAAAGCGTGAGCGACGCGTCCGTGCGCTAACGTGTCGGAATAACAGAGCGTGTATCTCCCGTTTGCGCACTTTCAACCGCACGAAAAGAACTTGTCAATTCTGTGACATGGTACCAACCAACAATGTCCCCCCCCCCACCCCCAGTAATTATTCCTTTACACCTCAGCTCTCACATCAAGCCCTGTCTGTGCAGAAGGGACAGGGCCCGCCCCCGCCCCCGCCCCCCGGACAGCCACCATGTCTCCATAGAGAAGCAGTGTTTTGATAACTGGGCCGAACTGGGAAGCACTGGGCTCTGCGTCCTGACCCAGGCAGGCGCGGCCCAGTGTTCTCACAGCCATCTGTTGCGGCCTGTAATGCATGAGCACATTAGCACATGGCCCGCCAGCAGACTCGACATTGTTCTCCTGGCCGAGTTAGTTCAGCCGACCTCAACAAAGGGGACAGTTTTGCATTCGGAATAAATACAACCACTGAGGGGTTTTTTTTTTTTTTTTTTTTTCTCCTTGGGATATTTCATGTTAAGGTTTAGGCAGGCCGTCCGATCTGAAACGTTGCAACCCCTGTCCCTCCCCCCTCCAACATGTTCTCATTCTGCTTGTGACCGTGACAGTGGTGGTTTGTGGGAGCTGCTAATTTGCCACAAAATACTTTTCCTCTTTGGGAGACGCTCCCGTCGGAAAGGTTCAGCAAATTGAGTATTGGTTGTGCTTTTCATATTTTTTTTAATCCAAGGAGTTTGCCTCCCAAAGGATTAGAACAAATCGTCCAACTAGGAATCTGTATAACGCTAAGGGTCAGTCTTACGCCTCAAGGTCTGGATCCTAACTATGCTCAGAACTCACCCAAGAAGTGAAGAAAGCAGCAGAGAATGTTCCGGCATTAGTAAGTTTGCAAAGTGTTCCAGCGTTAGTAAGTTTGTTGATCCTATCCGATAAATTATTTCAGAAAACCCCGTCTTTGACTCCTCTCCCAGGACCAATATGAGGCCAGCCTCCACGGCAAAGCTGTTTCTAGCAAAGCATTTTTAGGAAGGCAGACAGAATTCAACAGCGCACTCTGACAGGGGCAGATGTTGCTAGTGTTTTCTTCTGTGGGAATCCCAGCGGAGTTTCATGTCTCTTCCCCGCTCCTTAGGAAAGGACTTGGTGGCAATAATCGTCTGCGCCCATTCCGTCGCAACAAGTATTTACTGAGTACGTACTATGTGCCGGGCAGTGTTCTACATCAGTGATCAGGATGAACAAAGATCTCTGCCTCGTGGAGCTTATATTCCACTCAGAAAGACAGACGATAAAGTGAAATAAATAAGTAAATAATACGGTATGGGGGAAAAAAATGAGCAGAGCAAAGGGATTGGAAATGCCAGGGTAAGTTTGGAGTACCGAAAAGGAAGGAGGTGAAAACAATTATCTCAATTTACTGAGCTTCCATATTCCAAACAGAAATGTAAAACATCTTTGAAATAATGGTACCTTCCCTGCATTAAAGTTCCCCCACCTCCAAGTTCAATTCCACTCGGACAGGATCAGCTGACCACCCCCCTTCAATCAGGGTAGGTCTCAAAGCTCTTCAATGCTCTGAAAGTGCATATCTCTTGGGGCACCTGGGTGGCTCAGTCGGTTAAGCGTCTGCCTTCAGCTCAGGTCATGATCTTGCAGTTTGTGAGCTCAAGCCCTGCGCCGGGCTCTGTGCTGACAGCCTGGAGCCTGGAACCTGCTTCAGATTCTATGTCTCCCTCTCTCTCTGCCCCTCACCCACTCACACTCTGTCTCTGTCTCTCTCTCATATTTAAAGATTAAAAAAAATTTTTTTAAGTGCATATTTCTTTTTTGTTTTTTTACTTTTCTTTTAATGTTTTATTTATTTTTGAGACAGAGAGAGACAAGCATGAGCAGGGGAGGGGCAGAGAGAGAGGGAGACACAGAATCCAAAGCAGGCTCCAGGCTCCGAGCTATCAGCACAGAGCCTGTCGCGGGGCTCGAAGTCACGAACCGCGAGATCATGACCTGAGCCGAAGTCGGACGCTCAACCGATGGAGCCGCCCAGGCGCCCTGGAAGTGCATATTTCTTAAGTCAGTTTCTTTGGGGGCACCTGGGTGGCTCAGTTGATTCAGTGTGTGATTCTTGATCTCAGCTCTGGTCTTGATCTCAGGGTCATGAGTTCAAGCCTCACTCTGGACTCTGCTTTGGGCTCCCTGCTAGGCTCTCAACTGAGCCTGAAGCTTACTTTAAACAAAAAGTAAGCTTTTTGTTTCGTGGTATGTTTCCATCCTGTTTCTCGGTATGTTTCCAACCTGCCCAAAGCAGCAGATAGGATAACAGGACGGTAAATGAGTACTGAATGAAAGACCAAGAAAACAGAGTTAGGATATCAACTTGTATACTTTCCCTTAGTTGAAACCTCATGACCTAGCTCAATGTCCACTTCTTATATTTTAATTTTTTAAATGTTTATTTGTTTTTGAGAGAGAAGGAGAGTAGGAGGAGAAGGGGCAGAGAGAGAGGGAGACACAGAATCCGAAGCAGCTTCCAGGCTCCGAGCCGTCAGCACAGAGCCCAACATGGGGCTCGCACTCACAACTGGGAGATCATGACCTGAGCCAAAGTTGGACGCTTAACCAACTGAACCACCCGGGTGCCCTATTGTCTGCTTCTTAACCATGTCATTACGAGGACCTGTATGTGCTACAAGTGAGTTGGTCATTTCATCGCCAAACCAAAGTCGCTGAGAGTCTGGCTGGATACTCAAGAAGGGAATGACTCACAAAACACTACGTACCCCTGCCATGCTTCTCATTAAGATTTGGCCTCTTTAAGACCCAAAGGCAAAGGTGTGAGGGGAGTCGGATCCACTGGAGGGCACTGTGCAAGTCCCAGGACTTGCAGGGGGTCCTCGGCCCAGGGATGTGGCTGGCAGAAAAGGTGTTGGGATCCTTTCTCTGAGTGCCGGGGAGCACTTTGGACTTGCAAAAAGTCAGAGAGAACTATAACTTGAAATGGCCCTTGCCAAACTTTTCACTTTACAGATAAGTAGATTGGGGCCCAGAAAGGTGAAGCCACTTGCCTTAGAACACCCATCCTGCTCAGAGACCTAGATTATCAAACTCCTAGCCCAGATCTCTTTTTCCCACAATAGGTTGTGGAAAGGATGTGAGGAGTGACTCAGAAGTGAATGAAACTATTGACAGGTGAATAAACAGAATGTTGTGCTACATTCAGAGGAATACTACTCAGCCTTAAAAAGGAACACAGTACTAACACGTGCTGCAGCATGGATGAACCTCAAAAACTTGCTGGGTGGGGGCACCTGGGTGGCTCAGCGGGTTAAGCGTCCAACTTTGGCTCAGGCCACAATCTCGCGGTTCGTGAGTTCGAGCCCCGCGTCAGGCTCCGTGCTGACCGCTCGGAGCCTGGAGCCTGCTTCGGATTCTGCGTCTCCCTCTCTCTCTCTGCCCCTCCCCTGTTCATGCTCTGTTTCTCTGTCTCTGTCTCTCTCGGTCTCTCTCCCTCTCTCACAAACGTTAAAAACAATTTTTAGAACATGCCGAGTGAAAGCAACCAGACACAAAAGGTCGCATATTGTATGATTCTGTGTAAATGAAGCATCTAGAATAGGTCAGTCCACAGAGACGTCCGGCAGATTTATGGTGGTGGCTTGGGACAGGATGGGCACAGGGTGTTACTCTGGAGTAACAAAAGTGTTTTGGAACTAGATAAAGGCAGTATTTGCACAGCCCTCTGCATGCCACTGCGTCGTTGGCTTTAAAGTGGTTAATTTTATGTATGTGAATTTCACCTCAATCAAAGCAAACAGAAAGAGGTGGACACCTAGGAGGAGCTGGTAGGTTGCACACAAAATAGGTTACACACAACCCCCCCCCACGGGGGGAGGAGGAGCAGATCTGTTAGTGGGGGGGTGGTGATGGAGCCCTAATCGGGTTGGGGAGGGGAGGGGCACGTAGGAAGAAGGCAGAGAGGGTGGCCCCCAGACTGAGGGGGGTGTCCAGGTGACCCTGGTTGAACAGCCTCTGGTTCTGCGCCTGTGCTCCCGTCCTTTGCGGGAACCCCGGGCTACCCCAAGTCATTTCCTTCCTGTCCCGGCTGAGCCACTGGCACCCCGGTATCTTCCTTGGCTGCACTGGCCTCAACAGCTGAGCGAGTTCAGAGTTGGGGCCCCCTCCCCAGCCCAACTCCCAAGAGGCCCCGCCACTGTTCTCCCTGGGGCTCCCAGCTGCAATTCCGGAATAGGAAGAACCCTCCGTCTTCCAGCTGACCCCTGAGGGTCACGGAGAGAAGGACCAGCAGACCTAGCTCTGAGGGAGGGGAGGGAGGGGGGGGGGGCTGCGAGGCTGGGGCCTCGGCTTCACGGGCAACTTTCCCTTCGATTAATTCCTCTCTGATCCTGGCTTCTGTCCTTAAAAGGACTGGCTCCGGGTTTCCCCGTGGAGGGTAGGTCCTTTCCCACTATGCAAAGACTATTCGGTGAGGACCAACGGAGTACCAGACCCTGGCATCTGAGGACGAGAATGGGGACCTCCCCCTGTCCTAGGAGGAACCAGACTCCGTATATAGAGCTCAGAGACACTCCAGGCCTCTCCTGGGGTCCCGAGGCATACAGCACTGCCCGCCCCCTGCCCCAGGTCATGCGACAGAGACTAACAGGGATCTTACCTCTTAGGACATTCCAGAAGGTTCAATGAGAGGACACCCCAGCAGCCAGGCATGCCCTGTGTACCAGCCCCAGGCCCAGGTTTCCCTTTTCAAGCCTGACGCCCTGTGAAACCGGCACCATGCCGGTTTTGCAGATCAGGAAGCTAAGACTCGGAAAGCCCCCATCTCTCGTTCAAGGTCACGCGGCTGGTGGCGCCTGGCGAAGGTAGCCTACTACCGCATACCCGATTACTCAGTCATGGTCTCCATAGTGTTCAACCCACTCCACCGTGACCTACAAATTCATGGATGCCTCCTGGGGGCCCAAGTTCACATCTGAGGGTCTAGATCAAGCAGCAGCCACCTCCTGGCCAGGCCCTTGGGCCCAGGGCCTCCATTCACCAGGGGCTCTGGGAGGTCTTGTAACCTAAGTCTGAATACAAATGTGGGGAGGGGGGAGTGAGGGTTGGCACAACAAAAATGCCCCATCAGTCTCTAGGTCTCAATGCCCCCCCCCCCATCAGTGCATGATTCCCGGGTGGTTTACACTCCTGTCTCAGTCCCCATCACTCCGGAAACCTCTTCCTTCCCTGCGTCCTCCACTGAGTCCCATTGTTCAGAGGTTCGCATCCAGCAGGCACATCTAGATACAAAGGCCTCCAAGCTAGCTTCTACCTTGGGGAAGCCTCACAATCAAGGACGGCAGACACTTCCAGAACATTTCTACACTTCACTGAAGAGAAGCTGTCACTTCCATCGGCGCTCACACACAGAGCACCCAGAGGACTTGTCTTCACTCGTGGCACAGTCCCTGTGGGCCAGAGATTCCCAGAGCCTCTGCTGGGAGATGGATCAGGGGACCCAGAGGGCTCTGCACCTGAGTTAGCCCCCAGGCTGCCAAGGACCTTTGGTGATCACACCGCCTGGTTGGCTCTACGGAAGAGGAAACCGGCTCAGAGAGCTCCCCCTCAGCTTCTGAGAGGCCAATCGAGCCCTGCCCCACAAGACACCTTCTAGGCCAAGAAGATTTGAAGATGAGCCAATGGCACAAGGTCCCGCTCATGGCCCCTAGGTGGGTTTCTGCTTGGCCTTTGCCCTGGGCTCCAGGATTCGGGCCTTGAGGGCCCAGGTTCAGAGGACCCAGCTGGGCCTGGAGGGAAGGGAGGTTGGTGCGTCCTAGGATGCCTAGAAGCACCTGGACAGGGATGCATTTCGGTTCTCAGGTCAATCAGGGAGGGAAGAGGTAAACAGCGCTCCCCTGGGTCTGTCTGGTTCATCCAGCATCCAGAGCTCAGCAGCGCCAGAGGGCTCCCAGCCGCTGCTGCAAAGTTCCAGCCTCACGGGTTTACGAGGACCGAGGATCAGTGAGAGCGAACTCGTGGGCATGAGCCTGCAAGCGGAGACTCCGTGATGGACGCGGGTGCCTGAGCCCCGCCCGTGTTGGGGGCCCAGAAGCTTCCTCAGGTCTGACGCTGTTCAGCCCCCAAGCGATCTTAGGCGCCTCCTCCTCGATCGGGCTGCCTCCCTTCCGGGGTGGGGGCTTGGGGGTCGACCCCTGCCACAACCAATGGGCCCAGAGGCGCTGGGGCTGCGTGGGAAGCAAAGGTCCCAAACGAAAGCCAGCGCGCGCGCGCGCGCGCGGTCCAAGGCAGCCACTTCAAGCCCGGCGGTGTGGGCCGCGCTGGGGCACCCGGAGGGCGGGGCGGGCCTGCGGAGGCCGGGGGTGCGCGTCCCGCGGGGACGGGGCCACCCGTCTGCGCCTACCCGTTTTGCCCAAGCGAGATTCGGGGGCGCCGGTGCACGGTTCTGAGGACCCCAAATAAAGACGCAGCCTCTAAACCCAGCGCCCGGCTGGGCCGTGTGGTTAACTGCGCCACGTTCAGGGGTTGCAAACTGGGAGCCCTCGGGCCAACGTGGCCCACATGCTTGTCTGTGGGGCCCTCGGCGTGTGGTCAAAGGGTACTCGAAGTCCCCCGGGAGGAGAGCGCCCCAGTTCCCCTCGGCTGCCACCGCCACCTGGGGATGTCGGGCAGCCGGGACTACGCAGGTGTTTCCCTGGGAATCCTGTACTGATAGGGGACATTGAGACCTAGAAGCGGCACGCCAGGCAGCGGGCATTCCAGTTTGCGACTGGTTTCCGAAAACACGGCACGGGGTGTGGACTGCATCACTGGGTCAGGGCTCCGGCAGCTGTGTGGGCACGAAGCACAGTGACTGTCGGCGCTGCCGGGCGCCCTCAGACAGGGACAGCTCAGCTCACCTGCTCTGGCCCTTCCTCGCCCGCGCCCCGCGCCCACCCCAGCCCGCTAATTATAGAAGGCTTTGCCATCACCAGCCACCCAGATGGGGGCATCAGGGACAGATGGGTCCAGGCACAAAGAGGGAGCATTGGGAGCGTCACCCAAGAGAGCGGGGGCGGGGGGGGGGGAGTGGGGTCGGGAGCTGCGAGGGTTTCCCAGGCAGCGGCTAAGAGAGTCTGGGGCCTTAAAGCGGGGGGGGGGGGGGAGATGAAACGTGGGCTCTGGAGCCCGGCAGAGTCCAACTTTGCCGCCTGCATTCACTGGCTACGCTCCTGAGCGATTCACACCCTCCCTGAGCCTCAGTCTCCTCACCTGTGAAATGCAGTGATAATAACACCATCGCCGAAGGGCTACGGTGAGAATTGAATGAATTCATAACACACTACAGCTCTCGGCGCAGGGCTCTGTACCAAAGAACCTGTGATACCCGTTGGCGTCTCCTCTTCCAGCCTCCTCTGCCTGTCTTAGTATCCTCAACTCCCCAGAGACGCCTGGCGCAGCCTCCTTGCTCCCAGATAGGCCACATGTGCTCCTCAATGCAGAGGCCCCTCCTCCCATGAACTTGGGACCGACCTCGAGGTCCTGTTGCAATGAGGTGGTCCCTAAGAGAGAGATGGGGATTAAGGATGAGAGCTCTGGGGAATCCTTAGAGATCTGGCCCCCCATGTCCCAGCCCCTTAGGTCTCCATCTCTGTCCTGAGGGTGGGGGGGAGGGGGGGCGAAGACCCCTCGCTCTGACAGGGAGCAGGGAGGTTAGCCCCAGCATCTAGCCCATGGGCTGCCTGCAGCCTCCAAACCAAGGAGAAGTATGCCGACCTTCGCTGTTCCAAAGGTCCTTCTCCCTAGCCAGGGTGGGATTCAATGAAGCAACCATTTATCCTAAGAACCATCAGGCCGGGGGACGGTCTGTCACCAGCCAGGGGTCTTGAGACCCTTGGTGTAGGGTCCCTGTCAAAGATCCCTCCCCGTTCCGAATCCCTACTAGTACTGGGAGCCACTGGGAAACAGAAAGTGGTCCAAAGTCTGTACTAAAAGAGGGACTTACAATGAGAGGTGGGCGGGTATAGAAGATCCTTTGCTTTACATGAACTTCTGGGGGGGGGGCACAAGGTGTTCACATAATGGAAGGAGTTCAGGCGGTCCATTCTGTCTCAAAGGGAAGCAGACAGACAATTCTTCCGCACTTAGAGCGTCTAAGGGGCTTTAAAATCCAATGCGCTGGCCCCAGAGCATCTGGCCTTCATTGGTTCCAGTCTGGGAATGAAAGGAGTGGTCCTACATGCTGGGCTGTCCCCCGCCCCCGGACTGCCGTGGGTGTCCCCGGTGCTTAGGTCTTCCTATAGCCATCTTTATTGGGCGTGGCAGCTTGGGTCTCAGCAACACCTTTCCAGACCTAGACGAACATTAGTCTGAGGGAATGCTTTGTCCCTCAGCTTGCTGTCCCAAGAATGTAGAGCTTCAACTCTCTGGGTGCTCCCAGACAGACAGCCAGCAGCACCCAAGGAATTTTGGCAAGCCCTCCAACAGTATGTCCAGGGAATCATCGTTTCTGTGACTCCTGCCCAGTAGAGTGAGGAGGGAGGACAGGGCCCTGGAGCATAGAGACCTTGGAGGGGACTCTGTCCCTTAACCTCAAGTTGAGCTCTTGTGGGCAACTGGGGATTATCTCAGAGACATTGGGGTCTGGAGACAGAAGTCCCTGGCTCTGTGGCTGAGAGATGGGAAACCAGGGGGCCACGTGGAGGGTGGGGAAGCTGAGCTGTGGTTCAGTGCAGGAGGGAACCTCTGGTCTAATGCTGCCAGAGAGGAGACCGGCTGGGACAGAGCCCAGCGGACCGGGCCAGGCCAGGACTGTTACTCTACCTCCTTTTCCCTTCCCCTCTCTCACTGGGGGGGGGGGGTCTTCCCCAATGAGGGTCCTTGGAAGTCTGAGGGTTTTCATAATATCTTCTCCAGTGCGACTGGGAAGCCCAGGCCCCATCCAGAGTCCCCCCTCCCCCCAGGTCCCCGCCAGTCCAGGGCCACCCTCCCTCCAGGAGCCACCTGCCCTGGGCAGCAATATCCACTCTAGTTCACCTGTGTGCGCCTCTGCAGTGTCTGAGGATGCTCCTCTCTCACACGTGGTGACCGTGGCGACAGGGATCCCTGACGGGACTCGCAGTTTAGGCGGGGTGACTCTGGGAAGGGCAGGGATCCAACCCCTCCTTCCTGGGGGGCCCAGGGCTAGCCCTGGCTGGGGGAACTTGGGTCTGGGAGGGGAGGGGGAGAGACTTGATTTATTTCCTTTCCTATTACATGCCTCTCTACATCCACCACGTACACCAGGCACAGGCACGGGTACCCTCCAAGGCTTAGGGTTGGTGAAGGAAGCCGCTGCTGCAACCCAGCCCCCACCCAGCCCCAGTGGCGCTGGGTTCTCAGGTCCCCACCATCAGAGTCCCAGCTAATCCTCTCCCCACCACCACCCCCCCCTTGCAACCCCCGCTGGAGCCAGACCCAGTTTTGAATTCTTAACAAATTTCATTTCAAACGGGATTTGGAAATAAAAGCTACTAGAACCGGCCCTACTCTCTTCCTGGATTCTCGTGGGGGGGCCTGGGGACCCTGTCCCCCTCTTTCTTCCTCAGGCTTCAGTGAAAAGCAGAGCCGAAAGGAGTCCTCCTGCACCGGACCCCTAGCCGCCTGCGGTTCAGGCCACCAGCTCCATGCACCTGCTGGGCACCAAAAGCACCTGTCCCCAAGCTGGGGGGATGGACCCACCCTCAGTCCTGGGCAGGGAGAGTCGGCATGGGTCCGGGATCAGGGACCTCAAAAAATGAGGCTACAACCAGGGAAACCTTCTCCACCCCCAGGTGTCCCAGGTACAGGGACCTTCTGCCAAAGGCCACCAAAGACGTTGTAGGCAAGAGGGCCCCGGGCCAGGGAACCCACTGCGTCCGCACCAGTCGCTGCTCTCCTGGGGGCGCGTTCTCCCTGAAGCCCCGCAGGCTGAGACACTGCAAAGTGGTCTATCCTCCTTGACCAGGAAGGCTGAAGCTTTTTCCTTTTTACCCAGAATCTCTTTATTTATTTATTTTTTTACCCAAGACCTAAGTTTGTATCGCAACTTTGGGTTGTGAGGATCCCAGTGGCCACAAGAAGACAGAGGTGGCCCTGGGGGGGGGGGGGGAAGAGCATGGAGGCCAAAGCGCGCTGGTCAGAGTCTCACTCCAGGCTGGCCGTTCCCAGCACCTAACACTTTGCAGTTCAAGGCCGGCGTGGGCGCCTGGGTGGGGTCGTGCACAGCGCGAGGAAGGGAGAGAAGGGTTAGCGGATCCCGGGCCCCGCGCTCCCGCGGCGCTCTGTCCAGACCCGGGGCCCCAAGTGGCCGGTCTGCAGCTGAAGCCCAAGGATTCCCCCCTCCCCCAGCGGGATGGGGGGTGGGCGACTGCCTGAGCCAAAAGAAAAAAAAATCCTGGTAGGACAGGAGGCCTGAGCGCCGGGACCCCAGCCAGCCCAAGTCAAGACCCTTGCCCCGGAGGCCCCCAATTCCGCGCAAGGAGAGACATGTTCACTTTCAACGAACTCAATCCTCAACCGCAGGGAAAAGAAAAAAAAAAGTTCCGGATCAGGCGTCGGAAAATCAAATTAACGAGAGACGTGTGAGAAACACCCTGTTGGTGGGGGTGGGGGTGGGGGTGGGGGTGGGGTGGGGTGGGGGTTGGCGCGGGGAGAATAGTCCAACAACCCCTTAATCTTTCTCCAGGGTGGAACCCACGAAAGGGTTCCCAAATCCAGCTCGGAGGGCTAGCGCCCTGCACCTCCCCCCACCCACGCGGCTCGCAAACAGCCGAGGGACTTGTCACTTTTATTTAAAATCTCAACACTCGATCATTTATTTCGTTTTTGCAACCAAACAAGTAATAAATATTATTTAGCACTTTTTTTTTCTTTTTACAAAAATAAAACAGATGATACACTCTCTGCAGGACCGCGAGCGGAGGAGAGATGTTACGCGGCAGACGCTGTAAAGCCCGGTACCGCAACGCGCGGGAGGCGCCCAGGCAGTTCTCGGAGGCCGCGAGAAGCACGTGGGAGAGTTTGTCATTCGTGTTAAACGTGGCAAAAAGAAACCGACATATAGGAGGCCGGGCTCAGACTCCGGTGGGGCTGGCAGTCACGTGAGCAAACAGCTTCGCAGCAGCACTGGCCTCATTATTGATAATCTATTTACACACCCAAGAAAGAAAAACCTCAAAAGCCAACAGAACTCCCAGGTAACTCCAACCACATTCACAGCAACAGCCTTTGAGTTCCGTCAAACCTTCGGGTATCAGAATGACTGCCCCCAAGTCGGGCAATAAACCAAATCACTTTGTGCTTACAGACGGAAAGAATGGGGAGGCAGGGAGGGAGAGTCTATCTGAAAATAACTAAAAACAAAACAAAACAAAACAAAACAAAACAAAAAACCCAAAAAAGAAAAACAAAAACCGCCCCCAAAGTCGACAGTTTTAGATTATTCCAATCCACAAGTGGTTCTAGTCTGACTTTCTAGAAGGCCTGCTTGTATTGTTGAATACGGAACATAGATTTATTAAAAAAAAAAAAAAACACACCCTTAAAAGCAATAGGGGCGACAGGCAGGAACCGCAGTAGTTCTCACGCAGTTGTGGGTTTACCCACATTGGACGAGACCGTCAACGCTTCTGGTATCGGGTGCCAATTTTCGGCTAGCTCGTAGCCCCTGGCTCAGGGCCAGAGACGACCCTTGAAGGCGAGGCCTGACGGCCGCTCCTGGAATACAGCTTCTCCCAAGTCTCCTACCCGCCAAGAAAGGAGGAAGGAGAGGAAGTCCCCAAAGCGATCCTCCCTCCTCCTCCTCCCCCATGTAACGAAGGGCTGCCAGGGCCCAGCGCGGCCCGCATCCTAGAAGAAACCACCAATTTAAGAATCACTTTTTTTGGAAGTGGGAGGGAGGAGGGGGGTGTCGAGGGAGGGGTGCACACAGCAGTGCCTTCTTTTACAATGGTTTCTTTCGGAGCAGCGCTGTTTAAAGCCAGAGAGGGCTGCACCCAGAGCGCACGGCCCTGTCACTCCCCACTGTCCGGTGCGCGCCCCCCAATTGCTTCGGTTCCCCAGTGCTGACGTCCTCATCATTGCGCCCCACCCCCACCCCCAGCCCAACGTCCTGTGATCTTGGGAACTGAGCTCCCGGGCCCCAGTGCCGGCCAGGCCTCGCTTCCCCGCAGCCCCCGGGTCCCTCCGTTCGCCAGAACGCGCCGGCGGCCGGCAGCTCACTTGGCGTCGGAGGTGAGGCGCGGCAGGCTGCCGGCGCCCATGGCCGACACGTGGTGGTGCGGCGGCGGCACCTGGCACATGCTGCAGGGGCAGGGCATGCCGCCCCAGTGCTGGAAGCCGCCGCCGCCCCCGCTGCCGCCGCCCCCGCCCGCCAGCGGGGCCGCCGCCGCCGCCGCCGCCGCCGCGGACGGAGACTTGAGCAGGCCATGCGGGGGCCGAATGGAGCCGACCGACGACAACCCGGAGCCGGGCAGGGAGGCGCTGGACACCGCGGCGGCGGCCGCGGCGGCGGCGGCGGCCGCGGCCGCGGGAGGCAGGATGGGGTGGTGAACCGCGGGGTGGTGCGCGGCGTGCGCGGCGGCAGCGGGGTGCGCCGTGGCGGCGGGCAGGGGCGCCGAGTGCGCCAGGCCGCCGCAGGCTGACGGGTGGAAGCCCGCGTGGTGGCCGCCGTAGATCTCGCTCACCAGTCGCTTCATCTCCTCCAGGGAGTTGGTGAGCATGAGGATGTAGTTGCGCGCCAGCAGCAGCGTGGCGATCTTGGAGAGCTTGCGCACCGACGGGCCGTGCGCGTACGGCATGACCTCGCGCAGCCCGTCCATGGCGATGTTGAGGTCGTGCATGCGCTTGCGCTCGCGGCTGTTGATCTTGAGGCGTAGCTGCTGCAGCTCGGGCTCCGTCATCTGCTTCTTGTCCTTCTTGGTGGACGACGCGGCCGCCGACGATGCGGACGACGAAGTGCTGGACGAGGCTGACTTGAAGCCGCCGCCGCCGCCGCCCAGCTTGTCCCCGGGGTGCGCGCCCGCCGCGCCCATGGCGCCGCGCAGCTCTGCGCTCAGCTCCGGAGGGCCGTCGCTCGGCGTGGACGAGGACACCGTGCCCCCCGTGAAGCCGCTGCCGCCACTGCCTTTGCTCCGGGCCGGCAGAAAAAGGTCATCGGGCTCTGGTGACGACGGGCGACTGGACACCAGGCTGGCGTCCGAGTCCATGGCCCCGAGGGATAGTCGCAGCTCTCGCGGGGTCCTCCCTCCCTCCCTCGGCCCTCGGAGCTTTGCGCAGGCCTCCTGCGGAGAGGAGAAGAAACAGAAGACAGAGATCTAGATCGAGCTCGAGGCACTCAGAAAAAGAGAGAGAGAGAGAGAGAGAGAGAGAGAGAGAGAGAGAGAGAAAGCTGCTCCCGCCTGCACCGCAGCGTGCGGTCCAGGTGCGGGTGGCCGGTCGTTTTGTGTCCACCTCGCTTCCTTCTAGCGGCAGGCAGGTGCGCACGAAGTAACCTCTCTCTTTCTCTCCCCACTTCCTCAGCTCTCATCCACAGGTTGTTTTATTCCAGGGAGCATTGGAGCCCCTCAGAGAGGGTGGCCTTCTGGATGCCTTCAATTAGGAATCGGGAGGCCGAATCCCCAGGGCTGGAATGGCAAGTGAGGGTTTTTCTTTGGGAGGACGGAGATCTAAATAGAGAAGTATTTATTTGGTTTCTCAAACGCATCGACCTTATCTCCATCGACACCGAGCAACAAACACACAGGCACCCGGCGCCCGCGAGCCTAGATAACGTGCGTCGCGTTCGGGGACCGCGGGGAGCTTGCCAGCCGAGCGGGACTTGGGCAGAAGGAGCTGTGGTCGCTTCGACTTCTGGCTTTTGGGCGAAGGGGGTGCTGCGGTGAGTGTGGGGAGGGTCAGAGCGGCGAAGCCACTCAGGGGAACCGGCGGGCAGGGGCGGGATCGGGGCCCTCTCTAACCGAGCTTCCTGGGTCGCTTGCGAGTTGAGGGGCGTCTGTCCCTGGGATACAGGCTGGGGCTGCTGGGAGGGGGGGGGGCGGGGACACTTACTGTGGATGCACTTAGAGGAGCTCCTTCCCAAAAGCCGCAGTGGAGAACCGGGCTCCGGGCGGTGATGTCGCGTTGGTCTATAATAAGCATCCGCACCTTTCGGGGCTCCGCCGGTTTTTTATAGCCCGGTGGCGGCGGCGACCGCGGCGGCGGTGGCCGAGGCGGGGGCGGGGAACAATGTGCGGGTCCTGGAGGGGCCGCCGCGCCAATGAGCTGGGCCCGCCCGGGGGGCTGGGAAGCTGATGTCATCCGGGCTAATTCCGCTCAATGAAACTCGCCCGGCCCGCACACGCCTCCTCCCCGCGCACAGCCAATGGGCGTCGGCGGCCGGGAGATTCTTGGGGAGGGACTGGAGGAGGAACCCGAGGAGGGGGTGTGCGAGGCGAGCAGGAGGAGGAGGAGGGGTGGGGAGGGCTTGCCGGGGAAGTACCGAGGGCAGAATGCAGTTGAGATAGAGAGGGAGCGTTGTCAAATTTCTATAAAAATACGGTGACCACAGAGTCAGGCTGGAGGATGGCGTGGGCTGGGGGTTCTGCCGACGAACTAACCTGATACCCAAAGCGATCGGATCTTTGGGGATGCGCACGAATAACCCTGGCGATTCAGGCGCTGGGGCTGGAGTCTCCTCCTTTGCTTTTCATCTCCCTCTCTCTCTGGGTTCTCGTTGCCCGTCCCCCCCCCCATCTCAAGCGTTTCATCAACACGGGGGCATTTGGAACCCCAAGGGTAAACGACAACCAGGCACAAGTTAAGCACGCTCCTCCGCGGGCGGCTGGTAGCGCCCCCAGCTGGGGGCAGGGCCTCGCGAGGCAGAGGGCAGGGAAGGACCTGGAGCACCTGCTCCAGAATGGCGTTTTGAAAGAAATCTCAACTCTTCGTAAAGTCGGGAATGGCGTGGACACAGGGAGGAGGTGTTTCCGCACAGTAACCGCGCTAACAGAAGGGCAGAGTCTAGCGCCCGAAGTGCCGCGCCCGCCCTCCGTGTCTTAGCTCTGGAACCGATGGTGGTATTTTCAGCATCACTCTTGTGGTCGTCTCCACAAAATGGGAAAACGAGGTAGGAGGGAAACGCTGGTTTGTCTGAAAAAAAAGAAAAAGAAAAGAAAAAAAGAGAGAGAGAGAAAAAGGTCGAAGGCCTGGGCAAGGACTTCTCTAGGCTTTGGGCCAGACAGTGAGATCCAACTCCTTGCGGCTGCATTCAGACCCCTTTCACCAATCGCAGCTTGGCTGCTAAGCCCGGAAACGCTTGCCCATCAGGGATGAAACCTGGTCTTAGAGAAGCAGCTAGCTGAGGTAGTTTAGCGGCACTGACCCGCTCGTCCATTTTACAGATGGGAAAATCCGGAGACCCTGTCTACAGCAAGCCCACAGACAACACTGCTAAGTCTTTACCGCGCAGATAACCGGCGTGGGCGGTTCCTGAGCAGTAGTGGCGGCCCTGTGTCTCTAACCTTTTCCCTAAGCTGGGTTCCTTCCATCTGTACATTTCCAGCACGGAAGGTTGCTTCTGCAGACCGCGGACACTAGCCGTTAATACTGCGCACACACATACACAAACACACCCCGGCCCTCCCTCCCAGGGAGTGTTATGGCCTCTGTTTATGTGGTTGTTTAGGAACTTTTAATTTGCACGCACGGCTTGAAAAACAAAGTCGTTCGCCTTCGCGTTGGGAAGGCACGAAATAAACGAATACAAAAATAAACCCACGGGATGGCTCCCAGTTTCTGGGTAAGACTCTGATGGAAACCTCGCGGGCTCTCGCCTTCGCCCCAATCTTGTGCATTATTTTTCAACCCGTGTGTTTCCCAGCTGGCTCTGCAGCCATCCGTTAAATATGTATTTAAAACATGAAGAACTGAAGCGTGGAGATATGTCGTCCAACGGTTGCAGAGGATGACCCATAACCGTTGAATTAGGAGAATCTGTCGCATGGTCGAACGCTGCGGGGGGGGGGGGCGAGGGGGGAGCAGAAAGAGCTAGAGTATTTAGAGGATCGTTCCTTTGGGCCTCCCCGGCCGCAGGCAGTCAGGACATTCGTGGGAATGTGAGCTGCGGGCCACCAGCCGGGGCGTGGACTTGTGCGCACGCCAGTGTATCTAATAAACACCGGCAGGCGCACTGTGCGCCCGCCTGGGTTGCAGACGCTGAGGTTAGTCCAGACGGCGGCGGCGGCACGTGTCCTGGAGCCCCGGTTCCTTCTTTTGTTGCTTGTCACCGGCCACTGTCCGCGCCAGAGTGCGCGCCCTGGGGTTCTTTTCGCGCTTGCTCTAGTTGAGGGGTCCGTTCTGGGACCATGCGTACTTAGAAACAGGGAAGGCAGAGTCCAGAGGTAGGAGGGCTGGCTTATTGGCCAGGTTCCCGCGTGATCGCCCATACGGACGCTCCAGGCCCCAGCCCCGGGCAGTGGTGGCTGTTCTGGGCAGCGCAGCGGCGCCTCGCGGTCCTGACTCCCGACGCCCGGAGCTTGGGCTGGCAGCCCTAGGCTGAGGACCCCTTCTCCCGGCAGCATCCCCCCCAACATTCCGTGGTTGCCAGAAAGTCGCTCAGGAGGTAGGGGCCCCCTGTGGCCCCCTGCGCTCCTTTAGTCCAGGGCAAAACGGTCGCCGGACCCATCTCTCTGGGTCTCCGAGTCCATCTACCCGCTCCGCGAAGAATGCAAAACGGGAGCCCGGCCCCTGGCGCCTGCCCTCGTGCGTCCGGACGCCCCCTGGCATTTGCTCTGCTCTTGAGCCGGGCGCCCGGCGTGCACGGCCTGGGTGCGTCCCGGGCCACGCCGCAGCCCCTTTCCGGGAAATTGAGTGCTCACTTTGCCGAAGCTAATCGGCCCGGCTCCGGGCGTCCCTGGCTGGCCCGTGCGTCCAGAAGCTGTCGGCCTCCTCCGTCAAAACGGAAGACGTGTTTTTCCCTCTCCTTTGTGCTTCCCTCCCACAAAAGGCCGGGTGAGCGTCGCGGCCGGCCTTTGCTCAGTCGCCGGGCGGTCCGGGAGGAGTTTGTGCCAAATCCGCCGGGGCGGGCTCGCGCGGGGCTCTAAGGGCTCAGACCTCCCACTGCGTGCCGGGTCCCTCCCGGGCCATTCTTTCGCGGTCTCGCCTTTCCCTTCACAAGTTCCTGCACACTTTCAGGCAGCGGCTCGGCCAGACTGCCAAGGACAGCAGCGGCCTTGCTCGGGGTTGAGCCGGGACCGATGGGAGGAGGCGAGGCTGCGGGCACCGGAAAAGAAAGCAAATTAAAAAAAGCAGTCGGGCCATCGTTCCAGGCCCGGAAACCAGGAGGGATGAGGAATGGTGGCATTTGGCGACGATGGGGGGGGGGGGGAGCGATGAGACCCCCTCAGGAGAACTCTGCAAACAAATGGCCTCTGTCTTCCTTGTAAAACTCAGACCCCGGAGCCGTCCACGGTATCCCTGTCCGGGGACGCAGCGCCGAGCACCGGGCAGGACACGTGGAAGGTGCTTGCTAAATACTTCTGAATGCACACGCCTGCAGAGGTGCACACGGGCTGGTGTGAGACACGATTCGTAAAATACATGTAACGTTCTGTGTACAGGGCAGACCATGAGGTCTGTAATGTGGACTGTTGGAATATGGGAACCTTTAGAATGAATGACAAGGGCAGTGACTCCCATCTAATGGCCACCTCAAGGCGAGTTAAGTTGGGCCAGACGCTTAGTGGGCCTTGACAGGCTTCATCTCATTTAATCTCTCGCTGATCCTGGGAGGGTCGTTTACTTACTTTGCTCACTCCTATTTTACGGACTGGGAAAACTGAGCCTCGAGGGCCGTATGGCCATTTGGTCAAGGTCCTGGGAGCAGAGAAGCAGGTCCAGGCAGAGAGCGTGAGGGCGGGCATCAGAGACATCTTGAGTTGTCTGTTTTCAGTCTCAGATTCTCATCCCTAAAATGGGTTTCTAGAAGCTACTTGACCTCAAAAGGTATGTCTGCTGCGAGATTTGGAGGAACGAGGGAAAGTCAAATGATACCCTCCCTTGGAAGTTTCTCTATTTTGTTAATGCTCATGTTATGGGAGCCCTGAGTCGCTGAGAATATGGAGGAACTCCGCCCAGTCAGAAGAGGCTCAGCCTGGGTAGAATCTGGAAGGAATGCCCAGGGGCTTGGGAGAAGGGGTGCTGGGAAAGCCAAAGGGAAATGACAAACCAAAAATCCCCCCCCAAAGAACCCCCCAAACTAATAATAGCCCCTTCTCCCTAGAGAGCTCCACCCTTTGAATCACCCACTTCCACTGAGGTAGCAATGGCTGCCATCTGCCCTGAGGATCAGCGACATTGAAGTCAACTCGGAGTCCCAAGTTCACCATGGAACAAAGTTGAGGTAGGACGGAAGGGCGACCAGGAACTAACTTCATAGCTCCCATTTGTTTATCTCACCCAACTTGTGCAACGGGCCCTTCGGTGTTCAGAAGGAGGCCCGCTGTTCCCATGTTACAGATGAAGATATTGAAGGCTAGAGATCAAGGCAGGGTCTGGGTTCCACCTCCAGCCCACTGGATCCCAAGTCCCAGGGGCCTTGATGCCTCAGTCCTGGGTTCCCATTTGCTCCCTCTCCTCTTTCCTGAGACTCGAGGTGCCTCCCCTTTCCCCCTCCACCACCCCTGCCCTCTCCCCCCACCATGCAAAAATCCAGCTTGAGGAAGATCGGGGTGAACAAATTGGGGAGCACGAGTGGGAGTGTCCCTGATCGGGGAGCTGGCCCTGAGGTGAGGTGAGCTTCACTCGGGTATAGGGTGGCACGGGCAGGGCAGGAGGGACCTAGAAACCCCTGATCCGATCTGGGGCTAAGACCCTGGGTAAGAGGAAGCGGCGGGCGTGGGAGCGCAGGACAGAGTCTTCTAGGCTACAGGTGCCAACAGCGCGGCGGATTCCGAGGCAGGACCTACGTGCGCTCCAGCTCCCCGCACCGCTGTGGGGCCTACAGCGGGGGCAGCTGCACGCTCGGAGGGCGCGGGGCCTCAGGGTAAATGACCTTCCTTGCTGCATAGGGAAAGTGTAGCAGTTGGACGCCTCCCCGTAGCCTTCAGGATCCCGTCCCGGCCCTTGACCTCGGCCTTCGGGTCCTAACCGGATCTCCGCCGGCTTCCCAGGGTCTCCCGCTCCCTCTCCCCCTTTCTCAGGACCCGGAGCGTCTGTCTGTCCGGGGCTCTGCCCTTTCCCCACGTTCGCCCACGGCTCCCCGACCCCTGCCCTCCTCCTGTCCGTCTGTCTGTGCCCCATACTACCCTCTCAGGGGTCCGCCCGGGAAGACCACCCCCCCTCCTTGAGCTCCTGCGGCACCCAGAGCTCTCCCCACCTCCAGCAGGGTTCACCCCACTGCATTTCACCCACTGGCTCCCTCCCTGCCGGGGAGCGCCTGGAGGGTCCTCACGGTGCCAGAACTCACTTTGCATCTCTGAGCCCCAGAGTGGGGACTGGTCCCAAGAGAGCTCAATAAATCCAAGTAAGGGCCTCTGACAAGACAGTTACCCTGAGAGTTTTCTTGGACTTTGCACACACCACAAAAGACAACAGTAACAATAGCGGCAAAGGTACAAGTCTCCCCCCTCATTAGACCAGTTTCAAAAATGCCTGATGAAGACCGTGCCGCTCACTCCTGGTCATATGGGTGGGGGGTGGGGGGACAGACAGCCCCCGATCCCAGGCAGACAAGTCATCTCGTAAGGCGGGGGGGGGGGGGGGCGGGAGATGGGCTCCCACCTGTTTCTTGCCGGACTCCGCCCCTCGGGGAGGGAGGGGAGCGCGGGGCGAGAGGTGCGGCGGGGTCCCGGGTACCCGGAGCTGGCGCGGCCAGGGATCCGGGCAGGGCCTCCGACGCCCGGCGCCCTCCCCCGGCTCAGCCCGAATGCGCGGCCGGCCCGGGGCTGGGGGGTGTGTTTCCCCAACCAGGGGTCCCCGGCCCGAGCCCCCAGCTTCACGCGGCTCCGCAGTGCAGGCGGAGCAGGGACCGGGCCGACGCGTGGGCACCGGGCCGCACCTTCCCCCTGATTGGGGACCCGAGGCACAGCCCTGACCCCTGCACCGGCACGCGCCACCCCCTTCTTGGGTTTGGAGAACCGGGTGGGGAGACAGGTGCCTGAGTGTTCCACTTCTCTTCTTCCGCGTTCCCCTTGCGCACTCTTCCTTCGCTTCTATCAGTCTCTTCTCCTTTCTCTTTTCTCCTTCCCCTCCAGCATGTCTACGTTGAGTTTTGATTTTCCCTTGTTACTGAAATGACACATGCCAGGCTCCTGAGAGCCAGGAACCTCAGGCTGACTCCCCGCCCCCTGCCACCTCTCTCTGGACCCTGGTGGTCCCAGGACGCACCACACCAGCGTTTAGGTGGGGGCTTGTTGGACGTACAGAGCCTTAGGCCCATCCAGACCTAGTGAGAGGGAAGCTACATTAACCAAGCTTCCCAGGTGACGCATGGCACATTAGAGTTTGGGGAGCGTTGCTCTAGGTATCTTGGGGGGTCGTCCTCAGGCGCCGATTCCCCAGGGTCCTTGGGTCTTCCAGCCCCAGACACAGCCCCTTTCTGGGGCGGACAAAGCTATTTCCCGGAGAGTCCACAACACCTCCCCAGCCACTTGCATGGTGCCCACTCTTACCCCCTTGACCATCTGTTAAATAAAATTTAGTACACGCTTTCACAAATGCAAGCCCGTTGTAAAACAAAAGTAACTTTGAAATAAGGCAGAATGCAAAAGTCGCCAAGAGTCCAGCCCTCTTCCCCCGCGACAAGTCACTGTCAAACATTGTGGCACCGTCCTTCCAGACTGTGTAATGGTTTGTTACCGCCTTCTTTGATTTCTTAGCGCCTCTTGGACGGCCTTCCACATCAATACAAGATTCACCTGACCCCTTTAACAGTATAGACCTGCACCAACCCATCCCCTTTAGATTCTCCCCTCCTTTGCCTGTTCAGCCTTGAAAAGCTGGTCAGAACCGGAAACTCTGAAAACGTGTTTCTACCCTGTGTGCCCTTGTGGTGGGAGGGACCTTGGGGTCCAGGCTCCTGCCCAACAAGGCACGGTAGGTGCTCCCTTCCTGGCTCTCGCTGGGCTCTCAGCAGCACCAGATTCTCCTCTAAAGAGTCGCTCCCTCCCAGCAGGTGTACTGGGAAAAACTGGTCTCCTCTTTGCTTATAGTCAGATGTGCAGGAAGCCGAACCCACGTCTGAGATGTGGGTTGGCTGTGTTCAGTGTGTGAAGAGAGCCTTCCTGGTCTGGGACCGTGACCAGGGCAGAACTTGGGGTCTGTGATTTTGGACGATGCGGGAGTTTTAGCCATTTAGTTCCCTTGTTCTGTCCCCACTTCCAACCCCAAAGAGCATCCACTTCTGGGTTGACTCTAAGGCTAGGTCTAAGCAAAGAGGCCATTCTGCTTAAGTGGTAGGTACAGTTTTGACTAGAAGAAGAAAAAGAAGAGGAGGGAGAGGAAGAGGAGGGGGGCCGGACGGGAGAGGAGGAGGAGGAGGAGGAGAAAGAGAAAGAAATCACATCATATAAACCGCAATTCTCTCTTCTTTAAAACATGCCTGAATAGGCCCTGTGTAGCATATGCCTAAAATTAAACTCCAAACAGTTTAAAGAGTATTTGATTAAAAGCAAGTGTCCCTGGCACTTCCTTCCCTCGGGTCCCCAGAGGAACTACTGTTACAGTTTCTTGTGTATTCCAGAAACACACACACATACACACACACACACACACACACACACACATACACACACACACACACACACACACACACACACACACACACCTAGGCCAGCACACCACCAACACACATATTTACAAACATACACCTTCTTCTCAAACACCCTCACCAAGGTGGTCAGAGGTGCAAGGAGCCTCTCCTAATCTCAATGAAGACAGTTTCTCCCTCCTCAAAAGCAAGCATCACAGCATCAGAATCTGAGAACACCTGCGTCCTGATGGTACTTTTCCTGCTCCCCTTTAATCACTGCAAGCTAGGACAGTTCAAGCCCCAGGTGACGAGAGATCAAGGAGTTTCCTGCACTGAGACAGCTTCTTCCAAGTGTCCCCAAGACGGGACTTTTAGTCACTGCCAGAAACTTGCAGGGGAGTCCTTTTTTTTTTTCATATATAATTGCCAAATCAATAGTACACCTTCTATCTGGAGGGCAATGAGGCAAGGAGATATAGACGGACATACCTTAAAGAATATATATAAGACCCCCAAGATGAAGCTAATCTAATTAGTTATTGTTATTTTTGTTCGCTGAATAGGTAATATATTCACAGAGTTCAAAAAAAAATTTTATTTTATTTTATTTTATTTTTAAAATTTTTTTTAACGTTTATTTATTTTTGAGACCGAGAGAGACAGAGCATGAACGGGGGAGGGGCAGAGAGAGGGAGACACAGAATCGGAAGCAGGCTCCAGGCTCCGAGCTGTCAGCACAGAGCCCGACGCGGGGCTCGAACTCACGGACCGCGAGATCATGACCTGAGCCGAAGTCGGCCGCTCAACCGACTGAGCCACCCAGGCGCCCCCCCCAAAAATTTTTAAATAGAACGAAAAGATTGCGTCCCTTGTCCCCCAGCCACCCTGTTCCCTTGCTTAGTCACTATCTCTATCATTTCAGAGACAGTCGCTGCAAATGCAGGCAAAAATGTATTTTCCCCTCTTTATACAATTTTGTACGTGCTGTTTTCCCCACCTTGCTTTTTCCAGTCAATATTGAGCGATCTAAGTGATCTTGGCGATCATTTCTTCTCAGTGTATTACAAGCTCCTTCCTTAAAAAAGTTCATCCTTCTGTAATATGGATGTACTGTAACTTATTTAGCCATCGCCCTGTTGAAAGACATTGAGATTGTTTCTGGTCTTTTACTGTTACAAACAATGCTGCGATGAAATACCTTGTAAATTATCATTTGCATATATGTCCTAAGGATAAATCCCTAGAATTGGTATCATTAAGTCAGGTAGCCTGTGCCTTTTGTAAATTTGATGGATGCTACCGCGTTGTTACTTAAGTAGCATCCAAATTTATGTTGCGATGTAGAAGAGATACAGCCTGGATGACAGCTCATTTAAATGTTGAGTTTTTATTTTCCTGAGTCCAGAGAAAATGTGATCTCTAATTTGGATGTCAGAAGAGGCGACGGGCGGACCACTGTGACTCGGCAGGATAGAATAATAAAATGTCATTTCCCCCTTTAAAACGTCAAGCTACAAATTCTAATAGATTTCAACATCTGGTACCATTTCCAATCCTTCTCAAGATGTACTAATGACTTTTTCCACACAGTTGGGTAGAACGGTCCAAGTGTGCCAATGCATCATACCGGCTGAGGAATCTTTATGCTTTGGGCATGATAATTCAGATATTTTACTGGGCTCCTTTCTTGTGCCATGAACTGTCCTGTGCAGGGGACCAGCAGTGAACAAAACAGATAGCATCTCTGCTCTCAAACCCGTTAACAAAAGTAATTACTATCATGGTTCTTAGTATAATTTATTTTGATTCTCTCAATGGCTGTGTGAGGTGGTTAGAGTGGGGTGTGTGGGATACAGTTGCTGCCCCCCACCCAGCACAGTGCTGATGGTTCCTCCAGATCTGTTCCGGTTTCTGTATAGGACTTCTGGTTGGACACGTGGCCACCGGAATAAGGACTGCATTTCCCAGCCTCCTTTGCGACCAAGTTCTGGCCAAGGGGATGTAAACAGAAGTGGTACGTGCAATTTCCAGAGGCATCCTCCAAGTGAGGGAGTGTGTCCTTCTCATTTCATCTTGACTTCCTGCTGTCTGGGATCCCGACATGATGGTCAGGGCTGGAAGAGCTGCTGGAGTCATGAGGTGGCCATGGGGCCACATAGGAAAGAGCATTAGGAGAGAGGGAGCCTGGGTTCCTGATACTGTGGGGTTCCAGGCCTCCCCAGGACCCGTTCTCTGGTCTCTTAGATGACTGCAACACCCCTCTGCCTTCTTAAGTCCATCATTATGTTGGGTTTTCTGACACAGCTAAACTGGATCCTAACCAAAGGGACTTTTGAATGCCAAGTGGGGCACTCTTGGATGTCAGAAGAGACATCTCCCTGCTGCCAACGTCTTTGTTATATCAGTTGAGCCTGAATCCTAACTAATGCCCAGGGCAGAATCATAACAAGACGGGAGACTTGCGATATTGCAGTGTTATGAGGCCACCCTCTCTTGAGAGGAGGCTCTAAGGGAAGGGCGAGTGAGCACGTGTGGTCACGCACCGTGTCGTTCAGGAAGTGGTGGTGGTGGTTGGACTCATTCTGGAGGCTTCTGTAGTGGATGGTGTGGGTCCTGGTGGCCCCTTCACTCTTCCTGGTAGTGTCTTTTCATGATATGTAGCAAAGGCTCCTGGGCAGATAGCGTCGATGTTTGCCCAGATCGCTTTCTACCATTTCTCTGCACCCTTCAGGCTGTGGCGAGCTTCATTTTCAATGGCCAGCACCTCTGACTGATCTTTGCAGGGCCGTGCTCAGTTGCCTGGAGCCAATTTGCTGAATGTGGAGAGGGCTGATGGCACAGACCTTCTTACTTCCGGCTCAAGGCAACTCCAGAGCATAATTTCTACCCCAAGGATGCCCTGTGGGTTCAGGTTGGAGCCCAGACACTTTAGCACTTTGGCCTGAGATCTTTTCTTGGCTTTCTCCTCTGGCCTCGCTCCTCCATGCCCTGGCACCGCTTTGATAAATCACTTAGCCATGAACACCCATGTCACTATAACCGGCAGTGCTCACACGGGAGAAGGGCAGCTCTGTATCACGTGGGAGTCTGGGTATAGTGCCCCTCTGCCCAGATGGCTGCTCCAGCCACCTTATCTTGTTGCTTTGTCTTCCTCTCTTCTGTTGCAACCTCTCTCTTGTGTTGATGGCAGCCCTGGCTCCATCGGCAGGAAGGAGAGGGGCAAGTGGAAGCCACATCACCTTCCTTGAAGGTAAGGCCCAGAGGCTGCAGGCAGGACTTCTGCTCACAGCCCATTGGCCTCTCTTAGCCACATGGCTACACCTAAAGGCAAGTGAGGCTGGGAAATGTAGTCTTCCGGTGAGGGGCCAGGGGCCACCAATTACAGCCAATGAGGAGCTCTCACACTAACAGAGATGGAAGAGAATGGATTTTTGGGGCCGGTGGAGTGGTGGCGGGGCAGCATTTACTGTCACACCTAGGAATCACTATGTTAAATGCTACAACTAAATTTTTCTATGGCTGCTGATGTGGGACTTGCTTCAAAAGTATCCCTTTAGCTGCTACGACCAATTCCAAGGCAGCCATCTGCTGCCTGATAGTAAAAGCCATGCAGGGTCCTCATTAGAAAATTTTGAAAATATGGGCTTTCTACCTGTGGACGCCCCAAAGTACTGTTTCTGGAGAAGTCCTTTTCAACACCTCCAGCGTAGTTGTTGGCGACCCAGGCAGAGAGGTGGAAACTGAGGCCAACACAATGGAAGGGGGGAGGGTGCAGGCAGAGCTTTGACAGAAAGCTGATGTGAAGTGGGTAGCACAGGTTTCCTGGAGATGGGCATCTCTGGTAAGAAAAGGAGTGGACTCAGCATGACAAACTGTAGGGGGAGGCCAACCTTGGGTTGAATGGTGCCCCCCCCATATATGTCCATGTCCAAATCACTGGAACTTGTGAATGTAACTTTATTTGGAAAAAGCATCTTTGTAGCTGTAATTAAGAATCTTGCGACCATCCTAGAATATTCAGGTGGGCCCTAAATGAGTGACAAGTGTCTTTATCAAAGCAAGGCACAGGGAGATCTGAGACAGACAGAAGAGCAGACAGAGAGGAGAAGACCATGTGAAGAGAGAGAGACAGAGACAGGAAGGATGTGGCCACAAGCCAGGGAGCACCTGAAACCATTGAAGCTGGGTGAGGAAAGGAAAGATGCTCCTCTAGAACCTTTGAATGAAACCCAGTTCTACTGATGCCTTGATTTCAGACTTCTGACCTCCAGAACCATGAGAAAATAACTGTCTGCTGTTCTTTTTTACTTTTATTTTTCATTAAAAATTTTTTAATGTCTATTTTTGAGAGAGAGAGAGAGAGAGAGAGAGAGCACAAGTAGGGGAGGGGCAGAGAGAGGGAGACACAGAATCCAAAGCAGACTCCAGGCTCCAAGCTGTCAGCACAGAGCCTGACGGACGTGGGGCTCGAACTCGTGAGCAGTGAGTTTGAGATCATGACCTGAGCCAAAGGTGGACGCTTAGTCGACTGAGTCACCCAGGCGCCAACTGTCTGCTGTGGTAAGTTGTTTGGTAACCCAGGAAGAGCTTGCAAAGTAGGCACAGACTTCAGCTTGGAGATGGGGCAACCGTGCTGCAGGTCTGTGAGGATGGAAAGGTAACTAGCCTTTGTCTCTCTGGGTCCACTCTCCGCTACCTTCACTTCGGTCTCTGCTCCTGGCTTCCTCTGGTCGGGCTCTGACAGCCTCGGGGAAGGAAGGAAACAGAGGCATTTATCTCCCAGGCTTCCCCCCTTGGAGGCCCTACAGTGGGAAGTCACTGTTCCTCCTACGGCAGTCTGTTCTGCCCTATTCTCTTTCTTCCGGGCTCTGGTAACCTCTCTCTCCCTTGTCCTTTTGGGCCAAAGGGTGGAGACAACACAAACACTCCTAGCTCAAATCTTGCACCACCTCTTGAGGTCCCCCTACACCCTGGCCCCGTCGTCTTTGTAAGTAGTCCCTTTGTAAATTAACCTTCAGCAAAGTATCTTATCTCTGCTGTGCTCTTTCCTGTTGGGACCTTGCCTGACAGAGCTCACCAGGAGGCCCCCTCACCTGCTTTTGTCAAGGATGGGGATCAGCTTAGACGGGTAGAACTTCAGAAGGTGAGGGGCGAGTTTCCCGAGGGCCAGAACCCTGCCAGGGGGAGTTCTAGACATTCTGAAAGGCTAGGAGGGGCAGGCTTCGGGAACAGGAGCCAGTTTGCTACGCAGAGCTCTGCGGAAGCCTTCTTTGTAGAAGAGAAATGTAAGAGTCCAGAGGGAAGGCCATGGGATGGCAAACGGGACACGTGACAGAAGAGGAAAGGATTTAAGCAGAACATAGAGAGCGTTCAAGGACAGCTCCCCGGTTAACAGGAGACCGCTACAGTTTTCTCCGAACTAATTTATTAATCGTGAGTGAATTAATAATGCACCGATTATTTTTTTTCTGATAGTAAAAGCCATGCAGGGTCCTCATTAGAAAGTTTTGAAAATATGGGCCTTCTAGTTGTGGCAACCTTGGAAAAGCCAGGGTTTTATGGTAGTGCAGGTGAGAGAGGATAAGGATCCTGTTGTGAGCCGAATTGTGTTCCCCACCCCCCAAATTCCTACGTGGAGTCCTTAACCCCCAGGACTTCAGAATGTGGCTGTATTTGGATACAGGATCTTTAAAGAGGTAATTAAGTTAAAGTGAGGTCATTAGGTTGGGCCCCGATCCACTAGGACCCAAAGACACAGATACACAGAAGATAACGTGAAGACGAAGGCCGAAGGCGGCCATCTCTAAGCCGAGGACAAGAAACCAGTCTTTCTGACAACTTGATCTTGGACTTCCAGCCTCCACGACTGTGAGAAAAGAAATTTCTGTTGTTCGAGGCTCCCTGTCATGGCAACCTTGGCACACTGATGTAGATGCCAACCTCGGGCAGTGGCAGGGACATGGAGAAAAGGGGGCAGCTGGAAGGCATTCTTAGCAGACCAAATCAGCAAGCTTCGGGGACTGACTCCATATGGACAGTGGGGTGTGGAGTAGCCTAGGGTCTTGTTAGTTTTCTAAGGCCGGGTAGCCTGATGGATGGTGTCGCCACAACTCATCGACCAAGACGGGGATTCCATGGGGGAGAGCTGGTGTGTGAATACGGTGAGTTGGGAGCCCATGTCTGTGGGGACGTCCGGTGGCCACATGGGGACGCTGTCCAGGGAGCCGGGCCAGAGGGCCGGAGGGAGGCACAGCAGCGCATCCGCGTGAGTGGAAATCAGCGGGCAAGTAGACGGGCTGCTAGACCCGGGGGACGCCGACATTTATTTTGCGTCTGCGAGGAAGAGCCCATCATCTATGGCGCTGATTGTCTGTCTCGCAGCTGTTCACGTTTATGAGGTTGATTCCAAAATATTGTCTGCCTCCCCTAATTTCTCTTTCAATCCATTGTTTCAAAAATTCCCCAGATAGGCACGGACAGACTACTCCCCAAATGCTAAATTGGTCAAATTAGGGGGAAGGCTGTCTGTTTAACCTACCCCTGTGATTATTTGGTACATATGGTGTTAGCATGCTGGCTTCCAGGCTCTACCATATGTGCAGGTAAGTGTGGAGCTGGCTGGGCAAACAATGGGCTGTGTCGCTCTTAGCGATCAACGTTCTTACCTCTTTGCACGCCGCCGGCCTCCCCTCTTTAAACGTCTTTTCATTTGAAAAATGCATACGGACGTGTGTTGGAAATGTATACAGGTGGAAATAACTGTGTCGGCTAAGAACGATGATACTGTTCTTGTGATTATTGTTATCTTATTAATGGTCACAGCTAGCATCAGATTGTAAGATTACTATGCATCGGGCCCTACACTGTTATCATTTTTAGGATATACAGCCTTCTAGTTAGATCCATGGTTCTTAAACTACGGAGGCTACAATGTTTGAGTTTTCTATCAAAGTGCAGGCTCTGGGTTCAGGCTGCGTGGGTTAGAATTCTAATATCCTCGCTTGGTAAAACTCGGGCCATCCCGGGAAAAGCTACTTAGCCTTCCTGTATCTCAGTTTCTTCATCTATAGTAGACATTCCTCACAAGGTTAATGTGAGGGATCATTGAATGATATATGGAAAGCACTTAGAACAGGGCCTGGGACATAGTAAAAGCTGAAAGAATGTTAGCTGTAAGTATTCCACATTCCTGGGAGTATTCCAGGATTTTTTGATATGCCTCACAATTGTTGGGAAAGAAAAACAAAAATATCTATATAATATAATATCATTAATATAATATAATATAATATAAATATATATAAATATAAAATATATAAATAATATATAATATTTATAAATATATTAATATATAAATATATACATATAATAAATATATAAATATAAAATATAAATATAATATTTATATAAGTATAAATATAATATAATATATAAATATAAATATATAATATAAATATATAATATACAAATATAATTTATTATATATAAATATAATAATATATAAATATATAAATATATAACATATATTATATATACTATACATTTATACATTATATTATATTATATTAATTATATTATATATTATATTAATATATAATATATATTAACTATATATAATAATTAATAATATAATAATATAATAGGTCATTTGTAATATAATATATAATTTACAATATATAACTTATAATATAATAGATCATTTATAATATAATAGATCACTTATAATGTAATAGATCATTTATAATCTAATATCTTGGGGCCTCAGTTGTTCTCTAAACCCGAAGCTTTCCTATTTGTCTAATATTCTGCAAAACACCTGCACCCTTCTGTGCCTTTCTATGGACTTTTACACAAGCCACCATTCTGCATTAAGGCTAGATGAATGACCACGTGTTTCTGTTTGAGAAATTGCCCCCTCCTTTGAAAAAAAAAAAAAAAGAACATGCTTGTGCCACGTCTTTCCCACCACACGTTTGGGATTTCAGTTACTTCTCAAACGGGGTTGTTACCGTTTCTCTACTTTTAAACCCAAGCATTCGGTCCACTCTTCAGAAAGTTCTTCAAAATCCCTTCCCGAGCGGTGCCAGGCACTCCCCTGCCTGACATTTTATTAAGAATTAAAAATAATGAAGCCGGCAGAGATACAGAGAGAGTCATTTAGAAACCTGGTCTCATGGCTGTTAATTTGTTGACAATGTGGTGTTTGTGGGTGAAGGGAGAGGGCAGGGGGGGAGAGGGCAGGGTCCAGCGCGGCCATGCTCGACCAGGCCTTGCATTAATGGAGTAACAGCTGAACTAAGTGTTGGGACTGAACACATCAAAGCCTGTAGTCTTTGAGATACCATTTCTTCTATTCCGCGATGTCAAAGGTGGCTGCGAATATATCCAGCGCTTTCTGGGTGGCATTGTTTAAGATGCCGGGCCCAGCAGATGGCCCCCAAATGCACCTCAGCCTGGTGGAGTCGGGACCACATATGATGGCATAGTCTTCTCATTAGCAAACAGGAAAAAAAGAAAAAAAAAGGCAAGGATGAGAAAGGAGAGAGATGAAAAGAATACACAAAGACATTTACATATTTACATTGTCTCCCTCGCATTTCAAATTCCCCTTTAGCTGAAGCTTCCTGGGCTTGCTTTTCTCCTTCTGTTTGTATATTTACTTGTGCTAAATAGATTATGGTAATCAGGCACATAAATGCATGCAACTGTTATTATGGCATTTTAATCACAGAGTTTGTCACTGGAAGCCTTCATTAGAATTCTCATAATCTTACTTGTTAGTGTAACAAACAGTAATAATGCCAAGGAGCTTGGATTAAGGCAGAGCCATTCAGACTTTAAAAGAGGAATATGGAAATGTTGTCAAATCTCCGCATTACTTATTGAAATGTCACATAAACAGTTCGGACTCTAAATATCTTACTCATTATAAGGATAGGAAACCAGGCAACCCAAAGATAGTAATTATGTCTTTCTGCTGAGCCCTACAAACATATGCCTTCCAGAGTCTTCCTAACTCCCCGAAATAACTGGATGGTTCCATACAGAGTCCTGGCCATATGTTATTATTGTGAAAATCAGGACAATTTATTATCGTATAATTTCATTTATTCTACGCGAAGCGGTAAGTATGTGTGAACACGAGCCTGTGTCAAAAGTTCCTAATTCTCACTGTCTTTCAATTTTGATTACTTGCCAAGTTGGTAGGAAAGATCGCAGTGGTTTGTTTGTTTGTTTGTTTTCCGAGGAGTCAATAGCAGAGCTACATGCAGGAGAATAAAACACTCTTTCTGGAAAGAGTGTGGCCTTGCATACAGGTCTAAGCACGGGAACACAACAGATCGACAGATGACCATCCTGGGTTTGCTCAAGCCCCAAATTTATTCTTTTTGGGTTTTTTTTTAGTTTATTTATTTATTTTGAAAGAGACAGAGACAGTGTGAGTGGCGGAGGGGCAGAGAGAGAGAGAGAGAGAGAGAGAGAGAGAAAGAGAGAACCCCAAGCAGGCTCCGTGCGGCCAACGCAGAGCACGATGTGGGGCTTGAACTCGCTGACCGTGAGCTCATGACCTGAGCTGAAACCGAGAGTCAGAGGCTTAACCAACTGAGCCACCCAGGCGCCCCTCAAGCCCCGAATTTAGATGTGACCTGTAAGTTCTGTGGGAAGCCCTACTTCAGTTATCCATGGCTGCATGACTAGCGGCTTCAAGCCATGACAGTGCATTGTGTGTACGATTTTGTGGGCTTCCCAGGCAGTGCTTCTGCTAAACTTGGCATTGGCTGAGCTGCTGAGACGGCTGGCAGGTCCGACGTGGATTCTTAGCTGGGGCCTCAGTTTCTGCCTCCTGGGCCACCTCCCCACAGCTGCATAACAGCTTGGTTCAAGAAGAAGAACTCCCAGGGGGCGCCGGGGTGGCTCAGTGGGTTAAGCGCCTGACTTCGGCTCAGGTCATGATTTCATGGCTCGTGATTTCAAGCCCCCCAACGGGCTCTGTGCCGACAGCTCCGAGCCTGGAGCCTGCTTCGGGTTCTGTGTCTCCCTCTCTCTCTGCTCCTTCCCCGCTCATCCTCTGTCTCTGTGTCCTTCAAAAAGAAATAAACGTTAAGAAATAAAAAAAAATAAAAAAAATAAAAAGAAGGAGAAGAACTCCAAGAGGCGAAAGCTGAAGGTACAGATCCCTTAAGGCTCAGCCTCACAAGTTACACTGTGTCACGTCCTCTGCCTTGAGCAGGTTAACGTGAGCGGCCAGACCCGGCTCAGCGCGAGCTGGGTCTATACAAGGGCGCGACTCCCTGGAGACCTGGTTCATTGGGAGCCATCTTTGGACGCCGGCTTCCACGCCCCCAGGTGGGGGCTGTCCTAGCCGGCCTCCCCATCACCGTCGGTCTTACATTCCAGTGTTTCTGGAACACGTGGGGGCAAAACCAAAGGGAGCCTTCTCCTCAGAGATGGGGTGCCAAGGAAGGAACCACCTTCCTTTACTTCGTCTTCTTCTCCAGCAGAGCCCTCCCCTCACCCTGTCTCTCGAGGTCCAGCTCACGGCCACCGTGGCAGCACAGCTGTCCTTCTCGGGTCCCCCACTACCAGCCACCACAGACAGATGGAGGTACCATCTCAGATGACCCAGGTCGTTTGGCCCAGAGGTACAAAGCAAAATGGTGCTTCTGTCTCTCCCTACAAGGCCTTGTTGGCCAGGCCTCTCATCTAGGCTTTGTCATCCAGAGCCATGGAGCTGTCTGAGGAGTTTGTCCAAAAAAGGAGGTTCCCGGGACCTTCTCCTGACGGACCGAATCAGAGCCTCTGGGTGTGGGTCCCGGGACCCTTTCCTTTTAACGGGCTCCCAGGTTGATTGAGCTGCGCTCGAAGGTTTGAGAACTAACATTCTAGGCAGACCTCTTTCTGGCTCATATACCCCTGGGCCAAGGCTCTGGATCCCTGGAGAGCCGGGATCTTTCTGGTGTAAGCCATGAGTTCGACCACTCTTACCTTTAGGTTAAAACTGGCGCCCAGGACCCGCTTGACCCATTTCGTCTGTGCTGCTGGCTGGGGGGCTCCCGCAGCAGCTCCCGGGAGGTTTCTTCTCGGTGGCCTCCCTGTGAGCCCGTGCCCTCTGTCCTTCTCCGGCCAGGCTGTCCTTAGTGCTTCACACCCGCAGGGGCTGTTGCTGGATTTGTTGGTGTTGCTGGTTGGACGTGGCATTGGCTACGTCTTCCTTGTCGCAGCGGGTCAAGGCTAGAAGAACCTTAGCAATCAGCTAGACCCCAGCTGTCCTCCTTACGGATGGGAAGCTGACATCGCAGGAGGTGATGGGTCTGGCATGAAGCCACGTGGTAAGCTAGCGGCACAGCCGGAACTTTCTGTCCTTCTTGGACCTTCCTTGGAACTGCCCTACCCTGCCGCCCCCTGTTCCCACCAACCGCAAAAGCCCTCCGCCCCTCGACAGTTCTGCCCACGCCTTCATCACCAGCCTTCCCTCCTGGTCTTTTTAAGTTCAAGCGCCATTGTAGTCCCTTCTCATGAATCCGGGATCAAAACCAATACTCACCATATTCTAGATTTCTCATTAGGGTTTCCTTAAA
This sequence comes from Felis catus, assembly GCF_018350175.1. Classification (NCBI taxonomy): domain Eukaryota; kingdom Metazoa; phylum Chordata; class Mammalia; order Carnivora; family Felidae; genus Felis; species Felis catus. Next base: position 12,294,300 of record NC_058376.1, read on the forward strand.
CGTTATTGTTCCTTTAATATATTTTTAAAGGATCGTGCAGTGTCCCCACATGCCTCTGGGTCGCCATGGTTCACAGCCATTTTTAGAGGATGGGTTGGGGTTGGGGTTGGGGGAGTGACCGTGACTTTTAGGAGAGTCCTGGGCAGCACTTTGCTGAGAACAGAAAGAAATGTGAGCTGTCTATCACGGAAAATTTCAAAACCTATGAAGATTGACAGGATCATACAGGGAAGCCCCAGATGCCCATTAGCCGGCTTCAGCAATTATCAGCTCGTGGTCCGTCTACACCCAGGCCCACTCCTCTTACCTCAGATTATTCTGAAGCAAATTCCGGGCATGAGAGCAGGGCCAGCAATCTAAGGGTGCCGTGGCCATGACGTTTTCAGGTTACTTGCTCCTCCGGGGGCTTGGGTCAGTCCTCATTTACTGTTCTCTTGAAGGAGTCCTTGGCTCACCCTCAGCAGGGGACCTTCTACCTTCTCAGAGATTCTTCTGACCCATTGGTGCCAGAGGAGGCTGGCCGGCCTTGAAGAGTGAATCAAGGGCATCTTTCTTCCCACCCCACGTGACGTCACGTGGGTAACTTGAAACCAGCCAGGATGGGAGCATCGATGCCAGGGAAATTGTCAGGACTGTTTTGTTTTGTTTTGTTTTCCCCTTGGAGAGCCAGTTGTTAAAACCTCTCCCAGCACACGGCTGCCTGGGACCGATGAAACGTGCCTGGACAACCTCGCCACATCATGCTAGAGTCTTTCCCACAGTGGTTCTCAGCCCGGGATGCATGAAACCCACCCAAGGAGGCCGTGCACTCTGAAGATGTTCACTCTGTCTCCTTCCCCAGCTCCCAATCGTACTTTCTGGGACATGGCAGAAACCTGGTAAATGTTTCTTGAGTGAATGAAAGAACATGACCATAAGGTAGTATCGTCTCTTTTTTTTTTTTTTTTTAATTTTTTTTTATCTTTTATTTGTTTTTGAGACAGAGGGAGACAGAGCATGAACAGGGGAAGGGCAGAGAGAGAGGGAGACACAGAATCAGAAGCAGGCTCCAGGCTCCGAGCCGTCAGCCCAGAGCCCGACGCAGGGCTCGAACTCCCGGACCGCGAGATCGTGACCTGAGCTGAAGTCGGACGCTTAACCGACTGAGCCACCCAGGCGCCCCTCATCTATCTCTTTTATATGGATGAGGAAACTGAGGCACAGAGTTGTGAAGAAAGCGACCTGGCGAGTGGATAACGGAGCCAGGATTCAAATGCAGCTCTGAGACGCGAAGACTCAAATGCACACGGTGGACCGAAAGCGCGAAGGTAATGGCCCCACGGCGTCCCAGGGCCGCTTCAGGCCAGCTGTGACGATGCCCTGGGTGAGCTCCTCCTCGGGCTCAGGGCAGTGAACTTGATGCGTTGTGAGCCAACCCTGTGACTGTGGCTTAACCGTGCAGCAAGCACAGCTGTGAGGCGGGGTTGCACGAGATTCTGGAGCATGGCTTGGAGCCCAAAAGCCCTGGGTTCAAATGCCGGCTCAGGCATCTCCATTTCCTCAGATGCAAAAGGGGGCTTACTCTAAGGGGACTTCACTCAAGCCCTTGAACAATGCTGCGCGGTGCCTACTAAGGGCCTTGCACTGAGCTGGTCGCCGGGGGTATCGTGACAGGCAAAACAGGGTCCACGATCCCTATCCTCATGGAGCTTAAGGGACTATGAAGAGTACAAAATCGGAATTCCTTTTTTAGTAGATGACGGATTCCCAATCAAAGCACCTGAAGCAAAAGGCGGGACCCGTGGGCTCACGACAGGACAGCTTAGCTCTCCTTCCAAGCGTGGCTGGACCCTGGTGCCCTCCCGCGATGCCTGGGATTCTGGAAAGCTGACTTCTTGGCTTGCCTTGCTGTTGTTTCTCCGCAGGCAACTCCAGGCTCCCACCCCACCAGCCCAGCCGCCCCAGGAGAAAGAGAATTTTCTCCCCCATCCAAAGTGTCCCAGGGCTGACTCCTACTGGCCAGATTGGGACACTCTTGTTTTAGACCTGCCCCTGGGATCCTACATCCACCCCTGAGAGGGGTGTGGGCAGATGTTCAACCCCACGGGACCTCAATGGACCGAGAGTGGGGAGCAGTGTCGCCCTTGACCCCTCTCCATTGAGAAATTACTAGAAGGATGAGAAGGAAAAGAAGCTAGGTGGTAGCTATTACTAACACAATATACTATAATGAGGGCTCCTTCATGCGACAGGTGAACTCTTCTCTCACGGGCATGCGGAGGCTGACCGTCGGCATGTCCTTGTACTCGAGGGGGTTGTAACAATACACGGGGGCGCAGCATTCTCAGGAAGTACTCATCTGAGTCTCCACTGCCCTCCCCCAGGCGTGGAACCAGAGCCCCACGAGGAAATGCACAGATAGGCAGCGGGGCAAGGTCTCGCTCTATCACCATTCCCACCTTCATGAACCCTGGCTGGGGTCAGCGCCACATGGAGACTGGGGCCCCGGCTCATCCCTCTGTCTCCAGGGGAGGCCGCTCCGAGCCTGTGGGGAGAGCTGAGGAGGGGGACAGCTGGTGCCACATCCTGTCTTCCACGGTCTCAGGCAGTTCAGTGGTGGCATGAACACTGGGGTAGAACACGGGGGTTAATCGTGAGGGTCAGGGGCTGGATCCTCCTCGTCTCCGTGGCCAGCAAGGCCACCTATGTCCTAGAGTGATGAAGAGCGCATGGGGTCGTGGATGCAGCCACAATGAGCACTTAGTTCATCGTTGATGACAAATGATGGAGTTGAGGGTGGTGACCACAAATCTCATATGGCAAAGGCTCTTCAGTTCATAGGCTTGGCCCCGACTGGAAGTCCATTTATCCATCATCTGAAGGTACTCAGGGTCTCTCCCAGTGCCCAAGCGATTCCTCAAAGGGCTCCCTTGTGCACCTGCAGCACTCTTTCTGAGAGGAGCTCTGGTAGGAGCAATCCACTGATCCTCGGGAATTGCAGCCGGCCTGCCCTTCACCTGGCGGGGGCTCGGGCCACTCACCTGGACCCCCATCCCTCACATGTAGAGGGAGCTGACCTCTCACCTGGCACTTCTGCTCCCTGCTGGGGCTTCCTGAGTTGAGGCCATATGACTGCACGTTAGCAGCCCCGCCTCCAAAGACACGACTGCTGGGCACCATGAACACGGAGCCCGCTAAAGAGGTCTTTCCAGCACGTTTTGCAGAACATCAGCCTCAGGCAATGCCCCTTCTAAGAAACATAGTGGGGAGTATCGCTTTCTCCTTTCCCTTCTTGGAGATTCCCAACACCCGGTGCTAATTCCCAACACCCTTTAGTAAATTGACTAAAGGCTCTGAGAAGTCCTGCAGTAAAGCAGCCCATTTGACTCTGTCTAACCTAGCATTTCCTGAACTTATGTGCCCTCAAGTCATATGCCTACTAATACTTTGAGAACCTGAAGCATGCTATGGGAAGCCGTAGTAGAGGAAGCAGTGATGTCCCCCTATAATCAAACCAAAAAAAAAAAAAAAAAATAGATCCGGAAAAAAATACAATAAATTCTGCCCAGACAGCTTGATTCCACCAGGCCTAAGGGGAAACGGTCGCTCCCACAGGACAGCTGGAGGATCAGGGATCACACTATTTCTCTTGGGTGTTGATGCTATTCGTGTGGTCCAGATACGACCAATGCTCGGGGACGTGGGGTAGGGGGGGGCACTGAAGAAGGTTTCCTCATTCTTAAAAAGACCCAACTCTATGAGACAGCCCCTGATCCTCAGCAGGATGTTCTTGGGTCTGGAACTGTACCAGCCGTCCGACTAACAGCCTAAGGGTGAAGCCAGCTCACAGCGGAAGGCTGAGTCCACGCAAAACCTGAGAAAGAGAAACCAGACCACTACTGAGCCTGGAGTTCACTCTGCCCAAGGACTTCATGTCCTATGGCTGAATCAGTCCTCTCACTGCTTGAGTTAGTGAGCTGGAAGACAGAGCTGCCAGGGGTCAGAGTAGCCAGTGAGAGCAACAAGCCAAAAGTGTCAGAGGTAAGCCCTGAAGCACTTACTGCAAGGGTATAGTAGAGGCAAGAGTCTAAACCAGAGGCAGCACTGGCTTGCCCTGTGTTTTTATTTTTCCCACGACAGCGCACCTGTCTAGAGTCGGGTGGCTCTGTGGAGGGATGGGGGCCTCTCACTGTTGAGGGAGCCCAGCAGTTTTATGGATCCAGGGGTGGGAGGTGAAGGACAAAAGGGAAGGCCTAAAATTGGAGAAGTGCTGGGGACTGAGTCAGAGGGCGGCAAAGTGTTTTCAAGGCTTCCCCTCCATCGCCATAAGAAGGTGTCAGAAAAGGAACCTGGAGACTCCGCCCAAGGAGCCCAGGAGCAGAGGCACCGGGATGGGGGTGCAGATGTGTGACCTGTCAGAGGCCACAGGGCCCTCTGGCTGTCAACGTGTCTGGTGTGGAGAGGGGAGCTTTCTCCCCACACGGGGCCTACTGGGTAAATCTTGTGTAACTGTCTACAGTCAAGCGTTAAAAATCACACATAGATTTTCCACCAGGAGCTGAGCTTCTCACGTCAGAGATTCTGTTACTTGCCATGGAAAACATTACAAGGGACACAACTGGGAACCCTTTAGCAGCCAGGGTCAGGAAACCCAACTTAGACTGGTTAAACAAATAAAGGATACTCAATTAAAAAATGATGGGCAAGGGATTGAAAAGACATTTCTTCAAAGATGATCTCAAATGGCCAACTAGCATATGAAGAGACGCTCAACATCATTCATCATCAGAGAAAGGAAAACCGAAACCACAATGAGACATCACTTCACATCCGTTAAGATGGTTGCCATAAAACAAACAAACAAACAAACAAACAAACAAAAAATAACAAGTGTTGGTGAGGCTGTGGAGAAGTTGGAATACTTGTACGGTATCGAGGGGAATGCAAAATGGTACAATGCTATGAAAAACAATATTGCAGTTTTTCAAAAAATTAAAAACAGAACTACCATATGACCCAGCAACCCTACGTCTAGGTACGCACCCAAAAGAATTATAAGCAGGGTCTTAAAAAGATATTTGCACTCCTATGTTCATAATGGCACTATTCATTATAGGCAAGAGGTGGGAGCAACCCAAAGACCCATCGATGGATGAATGGACCAACGAAACGTGGTACATCCATACAATGGAACACAATGCAGACTTAAAAAAGGAAGTCCTGTCACACGCTGCAATATGGATGAACCTTTAGGACATTATGCTAAGGGGAATAAGCTAGTCACGAAAGGGCACATACTTTATGAGTCCATTGATATGAGGTATCTAACGTAGTTGAATTCATAGCAATAGAAAGGAGAATGGTGGTTCCCAAGGGCTGGGGAGGGGGGAGAAAGGAGAGTACTTTAATGGGCACAGAGTTTCAATTAGGCAAGATGAAAAGTTCTGGAGCTCTGTTTCACAACAATGTAAATATACTTAACACTGCAAACACTGTGGTTTTTTAACCACAACAAAAAAATACGAAGTAAAGAGAATTTATTCGCTGATAAAAATGAAAATCCAGAGGAGGAGTGAACTTTGGGTTAGGCTTGATCCTGTGGTTCAATTATGGGAGAGACCCTGTTTCTTTCTACTTCGTCTCCATCTTCCACTAAGGCTGCCTTCTGTTGGGTTGCAAGATGGCCGCCAACAATATCTTTATTCATTGTGAGCAAGAAGACAGAATGTTTCTCCTGGCAGTTTTACGGGAAGAGCAAGGAATTTTTTCCTCACGGATTCCCAGTAAACTGCTTCTAGTCTCCCATTAGCTCAATTTAGATTATGTTTCATGAGCCGTTCACAGTGGCCAGGGAGATGGGACGTGCTGATCGAATTCACCAACCAGGGCTTGCTCTTGAAACTGAGGGCTGGGCTCACTTTCTCCAAAGCACATGGTCTATGCAGGAGAAGGCCATATACTCAAAAGAAAAAATGGGATACAGGCAACTGGAAGAGAATGGATCCCGGGCAGAATACAAGAGGCAACTGTGAACGACCATGTGGCATTTGGGTTGCTGACATGGCATAAAAAAATTCAAGTTATTTTGATGTGGGAGGTACCCGAAGCTTCCCCGGTGTCCAGACAGATTGTCAGCCATTCTACTAAAGCAATGATGGTTGACAAGGACACAAGATGAGTAGACTTTTCTCAATATGTCAGCCACTCCCTGATTGTAAGTCAGTAGCTAGAGGTTGGACAGTTGGTACTGAATTTTTCTGGCCCATGTGATGCTCCTCCTCTTCCCTGCCCTTTTTGGGGTCACAGGTGTGGGCCTGAAGACAAACAGAGGGAGTGGACTTGGGAAATACATGTGACCTGATCTCATCCCTGTTCCTGGAAGAACTAATGTTCTGTTTCTATGACTTACTAACAGTGTGAACTTGGGCAAGTTCTGAACCTCCCTGATTCAACTTTACGTATCAAACTGGAGTAAAGATGTGACCAAATTCACAGGATTGAGACAAAGATTAAATGAAATAAAGAAGTTGGCATGTCGAGGCACTTAGTAAATGGCCGTTATTTGGGGTATTAATTTACTGGAGTGCTTGAGATTTGCCAAGTAGCATGCTAAGTGCTGGAAATATAGGATGTCATTTAATTTTGCCAACAACTTTATGAGGTAGGATTTGATTCCACATTTTATAGATGCGGAAACTGAAGCTCACAAGGTTATATACTTTGATTTTGCCTAATCAGTCCATAAGTGGATTCCAATAGGTCCATCTGCTGGCCTCAGATAGTATTTTTCTGCTACACTAACTTGTTTCCTCCAGTGATGATGAAAAGCCACATGTTCAATGGAGACCTGTTAGCCCCCAAGGTGATCTGTGAGTGAGCTGCAGGAATTCTTGGAAGCCCCTTAAATTATATGTAAACTTATGCGTATATATTCATTTTTCTGGAGAGGGAGTTTATAGCTTGCATCCCCAAAAAGAATTTTTGTAAGGAGTCATATAACCAATGTAGATGGTTTCATTCTATGTCCATCCATTCATCAATCCGTCCATCCATCCATCCATCCATCCATCCATCCATCCATCCAATATTTAACAAGGTCATTGTTTTTTTAACATGAAATTTATTGTCAAATTGGTTTCCATAGAACGCCCAGTGCTCCTCCCAACAGGTGCCCTCCTCAATGAACAAGGTCATTGTTAAATAGATGCCACTAAATTAGATTACAGGGCTACTTTTGAAAGATAATCTCTCAATTAGATAAAAAAAATTCTTAAAAAAAATTTTTTTAACGTTTTATTTATTTTTGAGACAGGAAGAGACAGAGCATGAACAGGGGAGGGTCAGAGAGAGGGAGACACAGAGTCTGAAACGGGCTCCAGGCTCTGAGCCGTCAGCACAGAGCCCGACGCAGGGCTCAAACTCACAGACTGCGAGATCATGACCTGAGCCAAAGCCGGCCGCTTAACCGACTGAGCCACACAGCGCCCCAGATAAAAAAATTCTTACATGAGGAACACTTGCTTCCCCTGATGTGTTGGTCGCTTTGCCTCTGGTAATTACCAGGATGTAAATTGTCATGTAGTCCCTTTATACTTTGGTGGCCAGAAAGCTCAAAGTGAGAGAGAGAGAGTGACAGAGAGATAGAAAGAGAATCAGCTTGTCAATTGTTATTTTTTAAAAAACTGCTGAGATTCTGATTAGGGTTGTATGGAATCCATAGATCAATTTGGGAAGAATTTATAGCTTAACAATCTTAAGTCTTCTGATCTATGAACGTGGTATATCTCCACTTATTTTGGACTTCTTTAATTTCTCTCACCAGTGTTTTGTAGTTTTCAGCATACAGGTCTTACATATCTTTTGTCAGATTTATCCCCAAACATTTACCTTTTTTTTTTTTTTTATCCTACTGTAGATGGTATTCTTATTTCAATTTCCAATTATTTGTTGCTAATAAATAGAAATGCAGTTGATTTTTGTATACTGATTTTTGTATACTGTCTTCATATATTACAACCTTGCCAAATTCACTCGTAAGTTTTGATAGCCATTCTGTAGATTCCTTAGGATTTTCTATGCAGATGATCATGTCATCTGTAAGAACATGATTTCTTTCTTTCTTTCCAGTATGAATGGTTTTTATTTCTTTTGCCTGACTTATTGCTCTGGGCAGGATCTCCAGTACAATGGAAAATTAGAGTGGTGAAAACAGGCATTGTTGCCTGTTTCCTGATTTTAGAGAGAAAGTAGTTATTCTTTCGCCATTAGAATATGTTAAGCTGTTGTGTTTTTTTTGTTTTGTTTTGTTTTGTTTTGTTTTTTACAAATTCCATTTATCTCGGGGCGCCTGGGTGGCGCAGTCGGTTAAGCGTCCGACTTCAGCCAGGTCACGATCTCGCGGTCCGGGAGTTCGAGCCCCGCGTCGGGCTCTGGGCTGATGGCTCGGAGCCTGGAGCCTGTTTCCGATTCTGTGTCTCCCTCTCTCTCTGCCCCTCCCCCGTTCATGCTCTGTCTCTCTCTGTCCCAAAAATAAATAAACGTTGAAAAAAAAAAATAAAAAAAAAAATTCCATTTATCTGTTTGAGAAACTTCCCTTCTATTCCTTGTGTGCAGGAATGCATGTTGTATTTTATCAGACGCCTTTTTCTGCATCTCTTAGAATAATCATGTTTTTTTTTTCTTTTTAATCTGTTAATATGGAGAATTATATCACTTTCTTTTGAAAACTTCAACTAACCTTGCATTCCTGGGATAATCCTCACTTGGTTGTGATGCGTTATCTTTTCTATATATTACTGGATACTATTTTCTAAAATGTTGATAAGATCTTTTGTGTCAGGAGGGATATAGGTCTGTAGAGAGATATTATTAACTCCATTTTATTATTAAGAAAATTGAAGCTCAAAATGATTAATAGACATATTCCATATGTGAATAGTTAACTTTTAGAAGGCCAGGATTGGAACTGGGTCTATTTGTTTTTGAAAAATTTCATGTTTTCTACCCCAACTCACAATTTATCAGTGGAAAAGATGTAAGGATTACCCTTAATTTTTAAATAAACTCCTTGATGAAATAAACCAAATATCAATATAAATAAATAATATATAACATTTACATTTATTGATTCCAATCAATGACCGACATACATAATACTACATTTTAAGTAATGCCCAAGGGCTGAATACTGGATACTGATCCCCTGCAAAGTGAAAGCACCTCCGTCCTTCTGCACTCCACGGCACCTTCACCAGCTCGGTAGCTGCCCGAAGCCTTCCATGGTTACGAGATCAGACATTGTTCATCTCACGCTTCAGAGAGGCCAGTTCAGGAGTTATCCCAAACTGAGGTCCTCCCTCCTTTGTCCAAGAAAAGATACGGAAATAGTAGTTGGAACTTGAAATCACATGCTGGGATTAGGCAAGGTGATTCATTCAATTAGCCAACAAATAGTTACTGAAGACCTGCTCTGTGCTGGGTACTATTCTAATTCTTGGGGGTGACAATGGTAATGAAATTGTCAAAATCCTTGCCCTTGTAGACTTCGCATTCTAGGAAGTGATGGAGCAGTACCTCCAGGTGAACTTAGGGGTGAATAGGCTACAAAACCGAAACTGGAAGAAAGTCTGAGAGGACAGGTTATAAAATGTGTTTGTACCTCGTGATACCCTCTACAGGTGGCACAGCTCTCAGGATAGAACCATGCGTACTCTTGCCTAGTGGGTGCCAGGCTCTAAGGCCTTCCTTATCATTTGTTTATTCACTAATCTTTGCATTTATGGTAATAATCATGTTTATAAAAATAGAGAGTAAATTATGAAGAACTAGGAAGTTCTCTTTGATCCGCTTCGGCATGTATCAATACAGGATAGCCTTGCTTCATGTATGCCTTCACCCACTACCCTTCTTCCTGGATAATTTTGAAGTGAGCCCAGGTATTAAGTACTTATTTATAAACATTTCATTATATGCATCTAATAGATAATCATCATTTTTAAAAAATGTAATCATAGTATCTTATACCTAAAAACACACTATTTCATATCCTTAAGTGTTCTTATTTACCTAGTTGTCTTATAATTTTTAACATATGGTTTGAATCAGCATCCAAAAAATGTCCCTCTTGTGCAATTGCTTGAAATAATTTATAAAACTCTTTTATCTATAGGTTTTCTTTCCTTCCTTCCTTCCTCTCTCCCTGCCTCTTTATCTCTTCTTTCTTTCTTTCTTTCTTTCTTTCTTTCTTTCTTTTCTTTCTTTTCTTTCTTTCTTTCTTTTCTTTCTTTTCTTTCTTTCTTTTCTTTCTTTCTTTCTTTCTTTCTTTCTTTCTTTCTTTTCTTTCTTTCTTTTCTTTCTTTCTTTTTCTTTCATTTCTTTCTCTTTCTTTCTTTCTTTCCTTTCTTTCTTTCTTTTCTTTCTTTCTTTCTTTCTTTCTTTCTTTCTTTCTTTCCTTTCTCTTTCTTTCCTTTCTTTTCTTTCTTTCTTTCTTTCTTTTTTTCTTTCTTTTCTTTCCTTCCTTCCTTCCTTCCTTTCCTTCCTTTCCTTCCTTCCTTCCTTCCTTTCTTTCTTTCTTTCTTTCTTTCTTTCTTTTTCTTTCTTTCTTTTCTTTCTTTCTTTTTCTTTCTTTCTTTCTTTCTTTCTTTCTTTCTTTCTTTCTTTTCTTTCTTTCTTTTTCTTTCTTTTCTTTCTCTTTCTTTCTTTCTTTCCTTTCTTTCTTTCTTTCTTCCTTTTCTTTCTTTTCTTTCTCTTTCTTTATTTCTTTTCTTTCTTTTTCTTTCTTTTCTTTTTCTTTCTTTCTTTCTTTCTTTCTTTCTTTCTTTCTTTCTTTCTTTCTTTTCTTTCTCTTTCTTTCTTTATTTCTTTTCTTTCTTTTTCTTTCTTTTCTCTTTCTTTCTTTCTTTCTTTCTTTCTTTCTTTCTTTCTTTCTTTCTTTCTTTCTTTCTCTCTTTCTTCTCCCAAATATTCTATCGTTGTTGTTACAGAAACTGGATTATTTGCCCTATAGAGTTTCCGACAGCTTGGATTTTGTTGATTGTAGCCCCTCGGTGTCATCTAACATCTTCCTCTGTCCCTTGTATTCTCCCATTTTGTATGTCAGTGTGTCTCCAGTCACTTTTCTCCCCTTTGGTTTGTAGTTATTTTCTCAATGCTGCCACCTGTTTTTTCCAAACTTCTTTTTCTCCAATCACCTTATTTCTGAGTTCCCCCCCCCCCCCCCAGCTCCAATTCTGAGGTATGTTGTGCTCTCAAGGCATCTCTCATTTTCTTATTTTTGTTTCACTTGTTTTGGAATATTTGCCATGTTTGGTAAGGGTTTTTTCCTGGCCTGTTTCCATTGTTTGTAGGAATTTTGTTCTACCTTTCTACTCTTCAATTAACTGTTTTGTGGGTTTTCGCCACAGTGCTTTTCTGTCGTTCATCCTCTATACTTTTAGGAGCCAAGGGTATGCCAGGGCAGTCTCTCGAGTTCCCAGGCTCTAGAGCTCTCTCTTCTGTTGGTTTTACAAAGATACAAGCAAGAATCTCCCAACATTTTGAGAGCTACCTCCTTCGTTCCTTCCCCTTCCTCATCCAATTTACCTGGTTCTTCTTCTCTTGCCTCTATCCTTTTGCTCTGATGGTCCTCTGTGCAAGGCTTTGTATGAGAAGGGAGTTCGTTCGCTTTGAGAGGGCCCCGAACACTCCAACACCCTCAGATCTTTATGCACTTAACCACGTACTGGGTGGGCAGAACCCTCTCCTTGTTTCAGCGGCTACACTCGGATTGACTTGCCCACCTCCAGTGAACACCTACTCATGATTTTCTGATTTCCCCCCTACTCAGCATTTTCAGGACCACGTCTTCTTTCCTTCTGTCCGTCAGCACTGATGTTCCTACCACACAGATCTTGGACTGTAGATGTTGTCCAGACCTGTTAGTATTTGGTGTTTGGGGGATCGCCTCATTGCCTAGATTTGTTGTAGATATTGTCCCTGCTCTTAGCTTGCTGTTCCAGTTGCTCTATTTTATGGGGAGATTTGGGAAGATTCTAAAACCACCCGGCCATCCTTCATTCCTTTTTACCTCCTCTTGGTGCCAGTGTGATATCCCAGGGGAGTAGGGGAGGGGTCAGTTTGGATTGGTCGGAAGTTTAATTCAGTGCAATATTCCAACTCAGGGATGGGTTTTCTCACAGGCTTTGGAGCCATGACTGTGGCTTCATTTGTTGCTTTCTGGAAAGCAAATGGGGCGAGGAAGAGTGGACAAAGAGGAATGCCAAGGGACAGCAGTTGGCTTGGGCATAGGCGTTAGAGCCTGCCAAAAGGTCAAAATACTGAGTTCAACCGCTGACACCTCTTCTCCCCTACACTGGCCAGTTTCTCAAGGTGAGAAAGAAATCACACAGGAAGTAAAAGGAAAACAGTGCTAAAAACAAAAATTCTAGTGAACTGCCTGGGAATCCCCCAATATCAAACATCCCCAGATTTGCATTTGACTCCAGCTTTGTATTGTTGGGGGAAAACCACACAGCTTCTCTCCCAGCCTTACCCCCCTCCCTCCCTCCACCCCCTCTCTCCCCTCCCCCACCTCTGCCTTCACCGCGTTTTCTTGTGCTTCCTGGGTGGTGCAGGGTTGTGATGTCTTGAATACCAAGAGTGAGGCTGAACATATGTGAACCTTTCCTAATCCTGCTAATCTTTCTTCAAAAAAACCTTTCTCCAAGTATAGGCAACATCCAGATTGTAAAAAGAGAGCAGAGCGAGCTTGAGCATTTTAATGACAAATAATCTTTGTCCGAGGGGGAGGGAGCGGCTCGCTCAGCTGGAGATGAGCTGATCAACTACAGCAGGTAGAAATCACTGCCGTATTACCTCATGTAATCTCCACCATTCAGGGGCAGCTGAGGGCTGAATGAAGGAAGAAATCAACTTTGCTTTTAAACCCGAGACTTTGCGCCCACGACGGCTATTAGGCGGTAATTAGTTGTGACACAGAATTACCAGCCTCACAATGGAAGAGGCAGCCCTACGAGGCCTTTGAAGCTGATTAGAGAAACTGAATGGATGCTCCTTGGCGATTGAAAAAAATCTGTTCGGATGCGAGCGTGAGTGAGGACGTCCCTCCTCTCTGTCCCTTGCTCTCTCCCTGCTCCCCAACATTGAGCCTCTGCGGAGAGTAGCTCTCTGCCGTTGGGCACACGTGTTTCCGGAAGCTCCCCTTGCTCAAGATGGGCCCAGAGACCTTTTGGTTTCTGGATTTCACCAAACCGAAGGGAGGTGATTTGGTAGATTCCATTGACAGAGCAGATTCAGGGAGACTTGCCAGGGCTACAGACAGATCCAAACCCAAACAAAACAAAACGAGAAAAGGATGCGGGGCCAACTAAGGCAGCCCATCGTCACACGTGGCTCTGAGAGATAGAAGCTCACGGAAATCAGTATGGTCAAGAGGTTGGTACGTCCAGGGCTGGGGGAGTAAGACCCATCTCCTGGAGACCAACTTGGCAGGTATGTGGCTTGTTTGGCTGGAGCCTCTGGCTCTCTAGGCTCAAACCACCAGGGGAAGGTTGTGGCTGCTGCCTCTCCCCCCACTGGGGTAGCCCCTGGACGGCAGCTGACAGCAAAACATCACCCCCCTTGGAGGTGGGCGGGTCCAGGTGGTGGGGGTGTTGCCCAGCCAACTGTTCAAGGCTGCCTTTGCTGAGGTCTCTGCCCGGTGAGAATGAAGGCTCCTGGGGAAGGCGTTAGGGGTTGGGAGCCTACTCCCTGGGTCCCTTTCTTGGAGAAGCCAGACTGGGCGGTGAGAATGAAGGCTCCTGGGGAAGGCGTTAGGGGTTGGGAGCCTACTCCCTGGGTCCCTTTCCTGGAGAAGCCAGACTGAGAGACAAATTAAATAACCTCCGTAGGTTGTAACATTTCTCCTCTGTGAAATAAAGCCACTATTTCAGGTAGCCGTGGAATCACCTTCGGTGTCGTTTACCCATGTCCCTGGCCACGTTCGTCACACTCTGTAGGCAGATACAGCCAGATGATAGCTAGGTGATATTGCAAATATATTCTCAATACAGTTCATACATATTTAGAGGGGATTGCTATAATTAATTTAATATATGTCTGTGAAATCAAGGAAACTCCTCTCTGTTCTGGCCTCCCTCACCCAAGCATGGACGAATGCAGTTTCTCCATTTGGTAATTGACTGGCCCTATGACCTGAGAAAGAACCACACCTCTGGGAGGCTCTATTTCCTTTTGTATAAAGCAGAGATGATGAGCCGGTCCACCTAAGTGCGTGATGATATCCTGGAGCCCTCAAAACCTGTTCGGGGGTACACTGAGACACCAGTTAGGATTCTCGTATTATGAGCCAGGCTGACTATTTCATATCTTGCCAAAGGAAGGTACTTCCATTTCTGCTTCAGCTTGAAATTGTGTTTCTACTAAACTTTCTTGGGTTGGGGACATTTCTCTGGCTTCTATTTTTCCCCAGTTTAGATGGGAGTCATAGCATTGGGACTCTGGTTGGGTTTCTTGGATGATTCTCAGTTCAGCCTCATGTTACAACATCTGCTGCTAAGTTTACACCTTGTCAGAAAGCGAATCGGTTCCAGAGCTTGGAGCCTGGCTTCCCAGTCAGAAAACGAAAGGACACGCACTTGGAGAACTCTGGAACCACATATCAGGGAATAATCAGCCCTGAGAGTCAGAAAACCCAAGTCCTGACTTCTTCGGCGGTTCTTTTCATTAGCTCTGAGCCTTTGCATTATTTATTGACAATTGTGTCACCGGTAAAATGGAGAATCATATAAAATATAGGTAAAAGCACTTTATAAAATCCAAAGTAAAATAAAATCTTGTGAATTCAGCCCCAGGTGGACATAGACACATTGCAAACATTTTGTAGCCGAAACGATTCCAAGTTGGGAAGTAGGTTATATGTATAAAAATGTGGACGGGTGGGTGCATTTGTAATTCCAGAAGGCGAGGAAGTATAAGCGCTTTGAGGGCTAGATATTGATCTTCTCATCTTTGTGTCTGTGGTACCTCATGCAGCACCTGGATGTTAGTATGTGCTTAATAAATATTTGTAGAAAGGAAGAAGGAGGGAGAGAGGCAGTGAAAGAGAGAACTGGAATAACTTTGATGCCCAATCTCTCGGGGCTTTAAATAAATAGCTCTTTTGTTTTGAAAGAATGTTTTAAAAAAAATTCGATGGGAACAAAAGCCTTAAATGAATATCTAATTGGATAACATCATTCCAAATTAAAAACTCTCTTTGCCAAAAAACGTTCTGTATTTTTTTAATTTTTTAATGTTTATTTTTTTGAGAGAGAGAGAGAGAGCGCAAGTTGGGGAGGGGCAGAGACCGAGGGAGACACAGAATCTGAAGCAGGCTCCAGGCTCTGAGCTGTCAACACAGAGCCTGATCCAGGGCTCGAACTCACAAGCCGTGAGATCATGATCTGAGCCGAAGTCGGGCACTCAACCGACTGAGCCACCCAGCCACCCCAACGTCCTGTATTTTTATAGTTGAGAATAGTTTACCTATACTGTCCGGTTTCGCTTCGTTTTAGTTGCAAAAACAGTCCTGGAATTGTCCTACATTAAAAAAAGCAATTCGCAGAGAAAACAAAAAGTAGAAGTTCCCTTTCTCCCACCACTTGATCCCAAACTCCTCCCTTTGGGAAAACTCTGTTAATGGTTTGATAGACAAAATATCTTTTTATTGGCTTTATCATTCATTCATAGCCCATCTGATACCTGCTTCCCCCCCCCCAAAAAAAGTTGAAAAGTTTATGAGGAGTATACCTAGTTAAAAGGGAAATAAAAAATGGAAAAAATGGATGGAGGGGGAAACATAATAATATCATCTAAGTGAATGGAATTACTGTGTGTTGTCATTTATACATTCATAGCATTCATTCAGTGCATGTACCGTGTGCTCGGCACTTGGATTATTGTGATAAACAAAACAGAACTCTGGTAGGGGAGTCAAATGTCAAGCCACATGTAGGGACAGACTCTCAGAAATGCTATGGAAGAATGTTTCTAGATGGATTGATGCTATTCAAAGGCTTCCCGGGGAAAGAACATCCTAACTGAGCCCTGAAGGATGGGTGTCAGTCAGAGGAAAAGATGTGGAGAAGACTTGGTAGCTGGAGGCACAGAGAAAAAGGCCAGCGAGGCTGGAGGCCATGGAGCCAATGAACAAAGGGAGACCTAAGATTGGAGAGGAAGGGAGGGGGCTCGCAGTTCATGGATCTGTGGGCCTTCACGTGGGTTGAATTGTGTTCCTGCCAAAAAAAGGATACGTTGGAGTCGTAACCCCCAGTATCTCAGAGTGTGACCTTATTTGGCCCCGGGGTGTTGACAAAGCTAATCAAGTTAAAATGAGGTCGTTAAGGTGGGCTCTAATCCAAAATGACGGTGTCTTTATAAGCAGGGAGAATCTGGTCACAGGGAGGCATGTGTAGGGACGATGCCATGAGTAGAGACACAGGGAGAATATGGTCACCTAGAGAGAATATGGTCTCCTTATGGCCAAGGAGAGAGGCGTGAAACAGACACCCAACATGTGGCATTGTGTTATGTGGCCCCAGCGAACCAATGCCGCCATGCTAACGTGTTTGTGACTCATTCTAAGGGCAGTGAGACCCCTTTAAGAGTTGCAACTGGGGAGTGATAACGTCACAAAGGTCGTACTAGCAGCTGGTGAGGCAGGGACTGGCAAAGGCAAGGATCTTTTCTCTTGCCCCTAAGGCAAAAAAGAAAACAGTCATCATTTACATAATTTTGAGGAGCTAACGAAACTCACAAGTTTTTTAAAGAAAGAAAATTTTTCCACTAGACTGAAATCTACAAGAAGTTTTCCCGTGGTGCCCTCATGTATGGATATAAAAAACAATGTCACCTCTACTTTTTTACCCAAACACGAAGCCATTCTTCACAGATCCCTGTTTGTTATACTCTTCCTTGGTCGAAAGCCTAGAGCCTGTTGTGAAAGCATCCCTTCCTTTGGGTGTTTGGGGTATTGTGTGGGGTTGGAAGATGTTTCCTCTTCTTTGAGTACCCACATTCTGTTGTTGTTGTTGTTGTTATTGTTGTTGTTGTGTCAGCTAGGTCAGTGGTTAACCAAATTTAAGGGTGTTTACATTTAAGTAATACTTCTTAAACCGTTCGTTTTGAGTTTTATTTCCTTTATTGGTTCCCTCGGTTTTCTTATTTCCAGTCATCCACTTTCTTGTTTTTAGCCTTTTATTAAAAAAAATTTCACACTTCTAGAAAAGTTGCAAAAACATACTTTTCCTTCTGTATACTTTCCTTCAGGGTCCCCAGTATGCACATTTGATCATCTTTGCTTAACCAGTCTTTTTCTTCCTCTCTCTTTAAATATATTCTGAACCCTTTGAGAGTCAGTTACACGAACTTTATCTTCACTTGTGTTATTGTGTTCAGAAGTTTCTTTGCTACTCAGGTATTATGTTTTTTTTTTTAATGTTGTCATCTTTTGTGAAAGCTTTTTTGTATTCATAAGGTTGAGGGAAATATGTGTTTCCTGGTTCTCCCTTTTGGTTCTTTTTTATATGCATTAATTTTATCTTCTCTATGATTGCTAAAATTATCTGCCTAATTTTTATTTTCTTCCGGCAATGTTTCATCAACTATAGGTATATTACAGGCTATATTTTTTCTTATATCTATTTTGGTTTTCCTTTTATATATATCTCGCTATTCTGTTGTTCAGTACATGTAAATGAAATATTCTTACGCTTCCAATGGTGACTGTATCTTGATTTTTTACTTAGTGTTCTTGTTTTATGTGAAAAATACTTTATCTGACTCCATTACAGCAATCGCTCCATTGCAGCAATCGCTGCAGGTGTTTCCTATGGTATCCTGAATCAGCAGCACCAAATTGCAAATCCTGGGCAGTCAGAAAAATTTCAGAACATAGAGAAGGACATGATTAGGTTTTCTGGAGGGGACATCTTCCGAATGGCACCCTGAAATGTAATTCTGTCCTCTTCAGAGGCACGTATTCTCCAGGGAGGGAGATAATAGCACCAAGAAAGTTGGTGGTAAAACCAGGATGTTCTGTTATTAGAACTCATGTACACAAATCACTTGGTGCAAAGGAGGCTTTTACTCCATGGCAGATGTGCTTGGTTCTCACAGCAACCCCACGAGGTGCACATTATTACCTCTAATTTATATAGGAGGAGATTGAGGCTTAGATCAATGAAAAAACTAGAGGATCCAGGATTCAAATTCATGTCGTTTGAACTCCTGTTCCACAACCTTGCCACTGCTCCATATGGCCTCCTGGTGTGGTGCCCTCTGTCCTTTTTAAAAAAGCCGTTCGGGGGCACCTGGGTGGCTCAGTAGGTTAAGCGTCTGACTTTGGCTCAGGTCATGATCTCACGATTCGTGAGTTTGAGCCCCATGTCAGGCTCTGTGTTGACAGCTCAGAACCTGGAGCCTACTTTGGATTCTGTGTCTCCCTCTCTCTCTCTACCCCTTCCCCACTCATACTCTGTCTCCCTCTGTGTCTCAAAAATGAATGTTTAAAAAAATTTTTTTTTAAAGCAGTTCTTTTGCTGTGTTCTAGAACACAAATCCCTCTAACCGTGAGCAGAATCCAGAGGGACAGGGGCACAGCTGGCCCCTGAGAAGGACTCTCACTGGTTACCTGGTGACAGAAATGAAGCCCCCCAGTGCTCCTCAGCCTTTCATCCCCTTACTGCCTTTAGTATCTCTTATTAAGGAAATAAACCTGAGAATCCATGGCAAGAAGGAGAAAGAATTTGTAGACTTTTCCATTAACTCTCTACTCTCCCCCCAATCTTACCTTTATTTCTGGTGACTTGGGGCCCCTTTGAAACCCCAGGTTCCTAACTTCTACTTCTGTCAGGATTGATTTAACTTGAAATCGTTAATCTTGCTCTCATGTCCCCATTCACTTACCTGTTTTTAAAAGTGTTTTCCCTTTGCTCACCCAAGTCCTCTGGGGTGATTTTTGCTGTTGTGGAAAACAGTTAGTGATTTTTTTTCAATTCTTTGAAGACTGAGGTCTTAGCTCGGGGGGCCACAGACTGAGGGCTTAAACAACAGACATTTACACCTCAAAGTTATGGAGACTGGAAGTCCAAGAACAGGGTGCCGGCATGGATGGGCTTTGGTGAGAGCTCTCTTCCTGGCTTTCAGATGGTTACCTTCTCACCATGTCTTCACATGGCAGAGAGAGGCAGAAAGAGATAGCTCTCTGGTGTCTCTTCCTTTAAGGGCACTAATCCCATTGTGGGGACCCCATCCACCTGACGTGATCTAAACCTAATTGTCTCCCAAAAGCCCTATCTCCAAATATCATCCCTTTGGATGTTATAGCTTCAGCATATGAATTTGGTGGCAGGGGGGGGGGGCACAATTCAGTTCACAGAAACTTAAAATATTCTTCTTTTGCTTTAAAAAAGTTAATAGTCTACTTGGTCTGGATATTGTACCTGGGATAATAGATCAATTTCATGTAGTTTTGTCTATATTTGCTGAAAAGACACTCTCTCTTCTTTGCCTGTCCCTCATGCTATCAATAAAACCCAAACCACACTAGGGAAAGAAACAGGTAACATTTTATCCCATTAAATAAAATCCAATATGAGAATACTTCAATGTCACAGTTTCAGGACCTAGGTAACTTGTTTGTTTGTTTGTCTTTAAGTAGGTTTGGCACATGGCACTCACTCAACCAACTTTTGTTGAATGTCTCCTAAATGCACAATTTATATGAAATATCCATAATAGGTAAATTCATAGGAACACAAAGGCAGCTGATTGCTGATTGCCAGGTGCTGGTGGGGGAAAGGAACAGGCAAGGGTTTCAGTTTGGAGTGATGGAAATGTTTTTGAATTTCCATCAAAACGTGGTGATTGCATCACATTACGAATGTACTAATTGCCACTGAAACATTCATTTTAAAATGGTTACTATTATGTCATGTGAATTTCACTTCAATAAATAAATTAAAAAACCGACACAAAGCAAAAAACCTAAAGGGCATAGCCTCTCCATAGGGTCAACCAGGAAACTACCCATATTCCTTCCAAATTCTTCTTTATAAACAACTTCTGAGCCTTTGGAGGAGTGAGACTTCTCTTTTAGGAAAAGCATGCATTGTGGGTTGAAATATGGACACCTCTCCCACCCTAAAATGATGTGTTGAAGTCCCCCAGTACCTGCAAGTTGACCCTACTTGGGAATATGGTCTTTTGTAGATGATTAAGTTACAATGAAGTCATACTGAATTAGGGTGGACTTGAATCCAATGTGACTGGTGTCCTCATAATGGCAGGAGAGACAAACAAAGCTGAAGGGGGAAGAATGCCACGTGCTGATGAAAGCAGAGTTTGGAGCTATATGGTTTCAAGCCAGGGAACACCAAAGATTGCCACCCATGATGGACTGAACGTTTGCGTGTCCCCCAAATTCATACGCTGAAGCCCTCAACCTTGATGTGATATCTTTGGAGGTGGAGCCTTTGGGAGGTAATTAGGTTTAGGTGAGGTCATGAGGGTGGATCCCATACTGGGCTTAGTGGCCTTATAAGAAGAGGAAGAGAGACTAGATAGAACACACACACTCTCTCTTTCTCTTTCTGTCTACCACATAAGGACACAGCAAGGAGGTCATCTGCAAATCAGGAAGAGAGCCCTCGTCAAGAACCAAATCACCTGGCACCTTGATCTTGGACTTCACAGCCTCCAGAACTATGAGAAGTAAATGTCTATTGTTAAACCACCTACCAGTCTATGACATTTTTTTTTTTTTTAGAGCAGCCTGAGCTGACGAAGACACTGGTAAACACCAGAATAGAAAAGAAACAAAGAAGGAATCTCCTCTCTGGGTTTGAGAGAGAGAGCATGGCCCTTCGGTCACATTGATCTCAGACTTCTGGTCTCTGGAACCGTGAGAAAAGAGATTTCTGTTGTTCTAAGCCACCGGTTTGTAGTACTTTGTTATGGTAGCCCTAGAAAACAAATACAGTATGTATACTATTCCTAGTAACAGAAAGGACTTAAGATGATTTATAAGAATACAGTATATATAATAAGAAAAAATTAAAGGCGAGAGTGAACGGCAATCCCAGGAATAGAGCATTACAACCTCATGCTTCAAAGGCTCTTTGATTCTATTCCATTCCAAATATACAGAGGTGACAGGGCGAGAAAACTCAAGAAGAGAAACCTAGAAAGACACAATGGATACCGAAATTAGGTTACATGTCCTTGGACCAGAAATGAGAGAAACCCAACCTGGAGGTGGGGGTGAGCGCCCAGGAGTGCTGGGCTCTGGGTTGAGATATAGGAACGGCAGTTCCAAGTTTAACTCCCGTGGAGAAGAGGGACTCAAGGTGTCCCAGGTGTGGTGGGGGACCACTGGGCTGGGGCTCCTCCGGCTGCGAAGGAGACTGAAGAAGGCTGCCACAGCCGTCTGGGCTAGTGTTTTCGGTGAACTGTTCACCCAGGGAAGTGGGAGGAAGCAGAGGGAGCTCCCAGCCATGCCCCAGGTTCCATGTCCCCATAGCCTCAGCTGCCATGTAGCCTCTGGCTCTGGTCCCAGGACCTGAGGCTCGAGGGTCCAGTGAGTGAGTGATGGTGTGGGCTGGGGGCTGACTGAGCACAGAAGACAAGGAAGGGAACCCCCCACTGAAGATGACCCTGTGAACTAAAATTTCAAATGAAGACATTGAATGCTAAGGAAAAGTAAAAAAAAAAAAAAACAAAAAACCAAAACCCAAAATCATTATTTTAAGTCAACAACGTGGAAAATCAACTCAAAGAAACATCAGTCATAACAAAATCTGAACACAGCTTTCAAATAATATGATTTGGGATCTCCCGGAGATGAAGGATAAGAAATCAAGAAACGGGCAATGGCAGAGATCAGAAGTACAGGCGGCAATTTAAAAAAAAAAAAAAATTGTTTTAAATCCTTGGAATGAAAACTATGATTATCGAAGTACAAAACTCAGGAGATGGAATTGAACTCCACACTGGAAGCGACTGACGAGAAATGGTTTACCGCAGGGAAGAATTTACCCAGAAGGCGTCTTTGACGGGGAAATAGAATAAAAAATGTGAGAGCGGTTAAGCAACTTGCAAAATGGGTGGGGAGGCCCCAGCATATATCTCACAGGCGTTTCAGAAGGAGGTTGGTGAGAAATTCGGGGAGGACGTTCCAAGTTAAGGAGGGGACACAAACTCCCCGCTGGCAAGTTTAGGGTAGCTGCTGTGCCAAACTAATCAATCAATCCCTGTTTCGGCACAAAGTAATAAAACAGAGAGATTTCCAAAGCCAGTCTTACAAAATTATGGCAAGAAGACAAGTACCCACAAATAAGACTCGGGCTGAGAACAGATGTCACATTAGCAGAAGCGGACGTAGGAGGTGGCAGGGGTGCTTTCCAAGGTTCTCTCTGCTCCAGGAAGGTTCCATCCCGCTCATACTACTTTGGAGGAGATAGCTTAAACCAAGGTTGTGTCAGTGCCACAGAGTCACCCGGTTCATGACAGTCACGGAGTTGCCAGTGGCTTCTCTACTGGCCTGAGAACCCTGGAGGCCTCCGTCTTCCAACGGGGGCCAGGGTGGGGCACAGGGTGAAGCTTCGGATGTTACTGGAAGCGTGGCTCAGACAGACAACGTCAGTGATGAAGCTGGGGTGGGGGGGGGGGGGGGAGCTGGGCAGGGAGCGGGTGGGGAGTGAACGCTTGAGGTCCCGTGGGACCAATGAACTGGTCTTCCCGACCAAGAAGTTAGGATTTTAGTTCAGTCTGAGACCACGAATAATACGCTTTCTTCCTAGTGTATCTTGAGTGCCCAGGTAACAATCAGCAGAGCCTTCTACAGATGGAAACCATTGCTGGGAAGACCGCATGGAGAGCTTTGTGGTGATGGTAATGAACTTCGGGTCTCGAGCCAGCTGACTTGGCTCAGAATCTTGACTCCGTCACTCATGAGCGATGTGACTTTGGCCAAGTTTCTCAATCTCTCCTAACCTGATGTTACGTATCTGTTTAAAAAAAAAAAAAAGCTGGTGAGAGTCCCCATCCATTAGGGTGACGAAGAGAGCTAAGTGTGGTGACGCGTATGGAGTGCTCTGCACAGAGACTGGTACTTACCAAGCATGCTATAAATAGAAGTTGTTGGTGCTGTTTTGGTTTTTTTTTTTAAGGGGGGGTGGTGGTGTGGGCGGCTTTGTCAGGTTCCCACAACCAGCGGGGGTGGGGGGGGGGAACTAGGGTCTGAATGGTCTCCCAACACCATTTTTTATCACTGATTTTTCCCTCTGCGCGTCCTCCCCGTTTCTAGTTGCTTCTCTTTCCACTCCGATTTCTCTTTGCTCCCCTGTAAAAAAAATTCCCAGTACTGAGAAGAGTCTCTGTTGTTAGCCACTTACACAGTTGTGCGAGTCGGAGTGACTAGTATCTCCTTTATCTGGGGTGGGGGAGGATTCCAGCTGGCATCTCATCTCGAACCTTGGGATGCATATACCGTATCGCCTCCGGAAGAGCTTCCGGCAACACTGAGCAAGTGTCTGGGGTGGATGGGGGACCCTGTTCTTACGCTTGAAGCCCCAGCATTCTTGCTGTATTAGTGCTGTATCGTCAGGGTCTAAAAAGTAGACCTTTTTTCGTTAACCCTGCTTGCTTGTCTCCCCCCCCCCCTTCCCCCTCTTCCCCCACCTCTCTGTTTCTCTCTCTCTCTTCTCTCTCTCTCTCTTCCTCACACACACCTGTGATGGGTTTTTGTAGAGAAGAGACACAAAAAAGTCCATTTCAGTAATCCGTCTAGATACGCGGCGGGGAGGAGACAATGTAGGTGAATGACACAGCCCGTTCTATGACCTCATAGCTCTTTTAAATGACTTATTTTTCAACGGTTTCAAGCCTACAGGAAAGTTGCAAGAGCAGGACCAAGAACCCATGTATCTGCTTCATGAGATTCCTCGACTGTGAACATTCTACCTCGTTTATCCCGTCGATTGTGTTTGTCTCGCTGTCCCTACAGACGCACGTGTGTGAGCGCGTGCACACACACACCATCATCAGGGTTTTTTTTCCGCACCATTTGAAAGCAACCGCACACCCAACCCCCCGTGAATAAATTCTCCCGGGGGTGTCTCCCCCCACATCGAGGACCCTTGTCTACACAACCACTGTGTGCGTCTCCCAGTCAGGGAATCACTGTTGACGCACCCTATCCTCCAGTCCTCCTCTCCCGCTGATCTCTCTTCTTTCTTGCTGGTCCAAGATCCCATCCAGACACATGTATCGAATTTAGCTGTCGCCCCATTAGTCTGTTTTGCTCTGTCTTCCCTTGTTTCTCATGTCTTTATCAGTTTGAAAGCATAAGCTTTTTTTTTTCCCCCAATATATGAAGTTTATGGTCACATTGGTTTCCATACGACACCCAGTGCTCATCCCAACAGGTGCCCTCCTCTCGATACCCATCACCCACCCTCCCCTCCCTCCCACCCCCCATCCACCCTCAGTTTGTTCTCAGTTTTTAAGAGTCTCTTGAAAGCATAAGCTTTTTATTCGGTGGGATAACCTTAGCCTGGGTCTGTCCAATGTTGCTTTGTGGCCCAGACTCAGGATATTAATTCTTGGCAGGGAGACCCCAGGGATGATGCTGTGTGCCCCCGGGGGGTATCTCATCGGAGGCCCATGGCGTCCACCCCCCACCCCTCCGGCGTGAACCCTAACTACCTGGCCAGACTGGTATCTGCCGGGTCTCTCCACTGTGAAGTCACCATTTTCCCTGCATGTATAATTAGTATCCTGTGGGGAGATAGTCTGAGATTCTATCTAGTTCCACCTTCGGCCCAATTAATTGCGGCTCTGGTGATTGCCCTATGACGATGATCTATTTCTATAATCCCTTCCATATTTTGAAAAACTTCGTTGTGACGTAATTCGCCGATCAGACAATCCATCCATGCAAGGTGTACAATTCAGCATTCACTTTTTGTGTGTTCACAGAATGGTGTATCCGTGCCCTCAGTCAGTTCTAGAACATTTTCGTCACCCTCAGAAGAAACCCCGTGTCTGGCACTTCCGGTATACCCCAACATCTACAGCCCTTAGGCGCTGATTTACTTTCTGCCTCCATGCATTTCTCTGTTCCAGACATTTCCGTATCACTGGAATCGTATAACGTGTGGTCTCTTGTGATTGGCTTCCTTTCATTTGGTGCAATGTTTTCGAAGTTCATCCCCTTTTTGTAGCTCGTTTATCGGTTCATAGATTAAAAAAAAAAAATTTTTCTCCGTGAGTTCAAGCCCCGCGTCAGGCTCTGGGCTGACAGCTCAGAGCCTGGAGCCCGCTTCGGATTCTGTGTTTCCCCCTCTCTCTGCCCCTCCCCTGCTCATGCTCGGTCTCTCTCTGTCTCAAAAATAAATAAAAGCATTAAAAAAAAAATTTAAAAAAATTTTTTTTAATGTTCACTTGTTTTTTGAGAGAGAGAGAGAAAGCGTGAGCAGGGGAGGGAAGGAGAGAGAGGGAGACACAGAATCCGAAGCAGGTTCCAGGCTCCGAGCCATCAGCACAGAACCCGACGCGGGGCTCGAACCCACAAACTACGAGATCATGACCTGAGCCCAAGTCAGACGCTCAACCGGCTGAGCCACCCGGGCTCCCCTTAAATTATCATTTTAAAAACAACCAATAATTATCGTGCATTTACTATACTCGAGGCCCTGCCCTGAGCATTTGCTTTGTGTGACTCCGTGTACTCCTCTCAGCAGTGCCCCAGAGTGAGTGCTGTTTCCATTTCCGCCTTACAGATGAGGAAATCGAGGTGCAGAGAAGTGAAATAATTTGCCCAGGGGTCCCAAAGCCAGAGTTCGGACACTTAACTCAGGGGCCTGTGGACAGACGTGGTTATGTGATTTCACAGCCAGTAGAGAATGCAAAGTAGAATGAAGGCAAGGTGCTCCCGGCAAGCAAAAGGGCCACCTAAGGGGCAGAGAGAAGCTAAAGCGATAAAGAGCAGACACGAAACTTCCCCATCACCATGGCCCCGGAGTGTGCAGGGGGTGTGGGGGGGAGGGGAGGAATGGCCCACAGCGACATTGTCCTAAGGGTTCGCGGAGCACTTGCCGCACGTTCTGTTTCACTTGACCCTGAGTCAAAAAAGAAAGTCCAATCCAATGTGGTCAAGGTTGTGCGGCGTCTGGGTGGCTCAGTCAATTAAGGGTCCGGCTCAGGTCGTGATCTCGCGGTCCGGGAGTTCGAGCCCCGCGACGGGCTCTGCGCTGACAGCTCGGAGCCTGGAGCCTGCTTCAGACCCTGTGTCTCCCTCTCTCTCTGCCCCTCCCCCACTCGAGTGCGCTGTCTCAAAAATAAATAAACAAATAAATTAGCATTAAAAAAAATTTAAAGACAACGTTATGTGCAACACAACTGAGGAAGAGAGATTCCCATTTTTGAAAACTTGCAAAAAAATCTATCTATTACTTTGAAAGTTAACTGAGGTCAATAGCATAACGAGCCAGGTTATAAAGTGCCTGACGCCGATAAGAAGGCATATTCTCTTTCTGGTGATGGCTAAGCACCGATTTGAGGTGTTTTTGTGTTCTTAGTAGGATGTAGGACTCTTTTGGGGGTCTATTAAACATTCTCAAGGGATGTTTTTGATCTAGAAGGACAAGAAGAAGGGAAAGGAGGGGAAAAAGGAAAAGGAACGGAAAAGGAAACCGAGGGAAAAGGAAAAGGAAAAGGGAAAGGGAAAGAAAAGAAGGGAAAGGAAAGGGAAAGGGAAAGGAAAAGCAGAAAGGAAACAGGAAGGAAAGGGAAAGAAAGAAAAGAAAGGGAAAGGGAAGGAAACGAGGGAAAGGAAAGGAAAAGGAAAAGAAAGGAAAAGCAAAAGGAAATAGGAAAGACAGGAACCGGAAAGGAAGAGGACAAGAAAAAAGGAAAGGAACAGGAAAAGGGAAGAAAAAAAAGAAGAAAAATAGAAAGGAAAGGGCAAAAGGAAAGAGGAAAGAAGAAGAAAAAGGAAAGGAAAAGGAAAGGACGGTAGGGAAAGGAAGGAATAGGGAAAGGAAAAGGAAAGGAAAGGAAAGGAAAGGAAAGGAAAGGAAAAGGAAGGAAGGAAAGGAAGGAAAAGGAAATAGGAAAGGAAAGGAAAGGAAAGGCAGGAAAAGGGAGGGAAAAGGAAAGGAAGGAAAGGGAAAGGAAAGGGAAAAGGAAAGGGAAAGGGAAAGGAAAGGAAATCGAAAGGAAAGGGAAAGGAAAGTGGAAAGGAAAGGAGGGAAAAGGAAAGGGAAAGGAAAGGAAAAGGAAAGGAAAGGAAAGGAACAGAAGGAAAGGGAAAGGAAAGGGAAGGAAAGGAAAGGAAAGGAAAGGGAAAGGAAGGAAAGGAACGGAAAGGAAAGGAAAAGGAAAGGAAAGGGAAAGGGAAAGGAGGAAAGGAAGGAAAGGAAAAGAGAACGGAAAGGAAAGGGAAAGGAAGGAAAGGAAAGGAAAGGGAAAGGAAAGGGAAAGGAAAGGAAAGGAAAGGAAAGGGAACGGAAAGGAAAGGAAAGGAAAGGAAAGGAAAGGAAAGGAAAGGGGAAAGGAAAGGAAAGGAAAGGAAAGGGAAAGGGAAAAGGAAGGGAAAGGGGAAGGAAAGGCAAAGAAAGGAAAGGAAAGGAAAGGAAAGGGAAAGGAAAGGGAAAGGAAAGGGAAAGGGAAAGGCAAGGGAAAGGAAAGGGAGGAAAAGGAAAGGAACGGAAAGGAAAGGGGAAGGAAGGAAGGAAGGAAAGGACAGGCCCGGAACAGGGCAACAGGCTGGAAAGGCAAGGGAAAGGGAAAGGAAAAGGACCTTCCCTTCCCTTCCCTTTCCCTTCCTTCCTTCCCTTCCCTTCCCTTCCTTCCCTTCCCTTTCCCTTCCCTTCCTTCCCTTCCCTTCCCTTCCCTTCCCTTCCCTTCCCTTCCCCCTCCCCTCCCCTCCCTTCCCTTCCCTTCCCCCCTCCCTCCCCTCCCCTCCCCTCCCTTCCCTTCCCTTCCCTTTCCCTTCCCCTCCCCTCCCCTCCCCTCCCTTCCCTTCCCTTCCCTTCCCTTCCCTTCCCTTCCCTTCCCTTCTCTTCCCCTCCCTTCCCTTCCCTTCCCTTCCCTTCCCTTCCCTTCCCTTCCCCTCCCCTTCCCTTCCCCTCCCCTCCCCTCCCTTGCCTTCCCTTCCCTTCCCTTCCCTCCCCTCCCCTCCCCTCCCCTCCCTTCCCTTGCCTTCCCTTCCTTTTTTCTCTTTCTTTCTCTCTTCTCTCACCTTCTCTCACCATCTCCCTCCCTCTCTCCTTTCCTTTCATCTCCATTTGGTGGACGCTAAGCCTTGGGGCTGGCAGTTGGACAAGTGCAGAAAGAGGTGGCCATGAAGCCACACAGGATCTGAGCTAAGTGGCTCAGCAGCGGTGTGAGTGTCTCTCTCTTGCCTCTCCCGGAAGGCAAACCATGGAACCTCCTGGGGGCTCCAGCCCATGGGCTCAGACTCCCGATTCCCCACAGCCGTTCCTAGCTCTGAAGGGGAGGGACCCTCCAGCACCCAGTCCCTCAGGGGACCTGCTCACCCTCACAGTCCAGCCATAATTTATCGGAGGGGTCCCGGAGCAGAGCGGGCGCCGTTTTTGTCTTAATGGTAATTTACAACTGGGCCTGCCCTCGTGGTCACCTTCCCCTCTGCTCAAGTAGGTGAACACAATGTCTCCGCCTTGGTCGCGGCAGAAAGGGGGCTTTCTCCGAGGGTACCATGAATTGGCCGCGGCTGTGCCCCCGACAGCCGGGCAGGGGGCGATTAGCCGGCCCAGATGAGAGCCATTAGCCAAATGGAGTGTGCCATCTTCACAGCACAAATATTTTCCCCGACCATAATACCCTCTTAAGGAGATCTCAAGTGGCCTGGCCTTGTCACCAGCTCTTCTAGGCACACCACCGACCGTTTTTACTGCTGCTGGCATTTGCGGGGAGGAGAGGGCAAGAGGAAGGCAGGGCCTAAGAGCATCCCCAGAGATCTTGGCCCTTGTGGCCTATTGTACTTTCTCTCGAGGACAAAGGACCCCCAAGCCTTTCTCCAGTGAGTCGCTTAAGCTTCGTCAATAAATCAGAGCCCAGCTATAGCTACTCAGACGCGGCCGAGAAATCCTGAGGGCCCCGGCGATGGATTTCCTTTCTAGGATATGTAGGATAGGAGAGAGTTTTAGCCTGACGCATTTTGTTTGAATTCTCCCCCCACCCCTTTTCTTTGTGGGCTTTTCTCTTTTCTGTCCGGCTCCGTGTGGAACAGAAGATGCGTTTGTAGGCCTGAATCAGGGGGATTGTTTCCATCATCAGACCATTCACGCCTGCCCCTCCCCTGTTGTAAAACACCAGCCCGGCCAAGGAACAGCGGCCCCATTGTGCGGTGCCCCATACCACCCAGATTTCACCTCAGCCTGTGCCGAGCCCCTTTTTTGTTCCCAGTCAAAAGAGAGCATTTGCTCGGGGGAGGGGAGGGGGGTTCCTGTTGCTTCTACTAACATGGAGGTTAAAGGGAAGATTGATGGGAGAAAGTTCACCTAGAAAACCAGGATGAATTTCTGGCCGGCCAAGGCCAGTTGTGTCATTGTTCTGGGGCCATGTTTTTTGTTAATTATCTCTCACTCTCTCCTTTTATCGAGGAGAAAAGTAGCAAAGCAAGGAGAAAGGAACAGGATATAGGGGTCAGGGGTCCCACTGGGCCACCTAGGAATTCCATTGGAACGGCTAGAGGGTGGGTAAGGCCGAGGGTGAGTCTTGCGTAGCTTGGGGGTGGAGAAGACTGTTGGCCATCCAAATCATAACGACTCTGATGCTGTTGTTGATGTAGAAAACTTCCCACCACCCGCCCCTTACTCCAGCCCCTGCACCCATCTTCCAATTCCTAGAGTCTTTATCTTTTTTCCAATCCCCCGCTCACTGCCCCCAACTAACTCTCTCTCTCTCTCTCTCTCTCTCTCTCTCACACACACACACACACACACACACACACTTTTTCCTTTTTAATTTTAAGCCCCATGCAATGTAAGGGGGATTTCAGAAAGGAGGGGAAACACACACACACACACACACACACGGAGAGAAAGACTCAGAAAGTTGGTCCAAACAAGAACATGTTGTCAAGGAAATAAACCTTGGTGAGGGTAGGCATGGAACCACAGCTGCTGAATTTGGCCGGCCTCAGACGCTGGTGGTAATGACAATGATTCTCAGTGGCACTGCCCCAGCTCCAAACATAAATAGGGCTCAGTCTGAAAGGGGAGGAAATGAAACAAAACATATCCTTGGGTACCACTGGCAAAGAAATAACATCAATTTCAGTTTGGGGGGAAAAAAAAGCCAAAGAATCTCCCTGTTTCCCCACATTAGCAAAGGCAAATTCATAACTGGCCAACAAAGTACCTTTGAAATGCAGCTGCACTCCACGAACACACTGCCTTTTTCCACCCAGAGAGACAACCCTGTCTTGCCCAGAAAGAAAGGGGAAAGAAAAAAAAAAAAAGCACACGCTATTGAAAACCCACCAGAGAGGGTGAAGGAAGAGGGGAGGGGAGGCGCTGGAGGCGGGAGGCAGGGGAAATGCGGGAGTCTTGGCAGATACAAACATAAGCTTTACCTCGTATAATGCAACCTTCTTTGCCTTTCCAAGAGGAGGCCTGTGATGAATGGGCGCACAGATCCTCCGGAGAGGGGCCGCACACAGGCAGCTGTTGGCCAAAGGCAGCCATGCGGCCAGGAAGGAAGGCCGCTGGGCAGGCCCCGGTTCCCAGGTACCGGGCTGTCGGATCCCAGCGCCTCCAAGGACCCAGCAGCTGCTGCCCCCTGGGAACAGGGGTTCTGGGACCGGCTCCCGCCAGGAGGCCTGGGGCCTGAGCCAGGACCCCGTCGGCCCCGGGGGTGAGTCTGTATGAGAGCATTTTGGGATGAAGTACAAAGGTGGAATTCTGCTGTGCACCCTACCCCCCCAGCCCCCCCAACCCCCCCCCCAGGATGAGCCATGACTGCAGGCTTGGCTAATCCAGCTTCCAGAGATCAGAAAAGGACTGTAAACATAGGAATACGAAATCAGACGTGACTAAGATTATTTGCGTCGCCTGGGAAATCACAGCAAACTACAAAAGTTAAAGGCTGATAAATACCATAAACATCGCACGATCCAGGAACAGAATATGATCTCTCTGTCTGTATAGATACGTATATATTTATTTTTAAAAAAAAATTAACTGCTGGACACAACTCTGTGATACTTCTGCACAGACTGCTTCTCACCTTACCCATTTCAACCCTTGTCTTTCCTCCACCAACCACCCGGTGCTGGGGCCGGGCACCAACACATGTGTCTGTATCGTCTTATGATTTCTTATCTTTTTTTTTTTTTAAGTTTATTTATTTATTTGGAGAGAGACAGAGAGAGACAGAGAGAGAGAGAATCCCAAGCAGGTTCCGCGGGGCTCAATCTCACAAACCGTGAGATCGTGACCTGAGCTGAAACCAAGAGTCGGATGCTGCCCCGACTGATCCACCCAGGCGCCCCTGGCCTTCTGATTTCTGACCTGCAAGTCTTGTGACCTCTTGTCACCCTGCCGGAAGCCCCACCTGGTGTGCAGCAAGGGTATTCCTGGACTCCATTTTTTCGCCCAGGCGACTAGCAGCAGCATCACTGAGAAGGAAAGCTGGTAGAAACAAGATAAAAGGGCCGGCCAGATGTCCGAGGCTGGAGACTCCAGGCTTTTGGCTTCTGTAATCTTGCCTGCCTGCTGTGGCCACAAAACGCCCGGAGAGCACCGCTGATAAGGGCCCCCCTCCACCTTTTCCTTTTGCCTCTCAGCCCCCTACCCTCCCAGCCATAAAAGGAGGCTGATGCCAAGGTTCGGGCCTCAGCCTTTGGAGGCGACTCCGCTGGGCCAGCACCGGTGCATAATAAACAGCCTTTTCGGATTCCCCGAGCGCGTGGGGCTTGTCTCTTCGGGGGCGCCGAGTCTTTGCTGCACCATCACGACAGAGACGTGACTGCAAAGCACACAGGTAAATCCCACTAGACTAAACCTAACCCCCACCCCCATGAAACTGCCCTGAGCTGCATCCCCAAAACGCTCGCGGCCACTCCAGCACCCACAGACACGGGGAGCAGTCGGCGTGGACAGAGACGGTGTTCTTGATCGACTGTGGTTGAAACATCTAACGTGCACATGCAAATGCAGGACCACGTGAACGAGCTGGTAGGACCCTTCCCAAGCCTTGGAAAGGACCGTGCCAGTGAGGGTCCCGTACGCTCAAGTTTGATTAGCTTCCGCCTAGAGCGGCCTCTGCCCCAATGGGTTACTCGGTCAATGACAGTACCTACAGAACTGGGTTTGTGCGCACGGTACACCTCCTCCGTGAAGCCTCCGATAGGCACAGGGAGAAACCCCTGAATCACACTAGGATACTTTAACCTTTGACACCGTTCATCCTTACTGGGATCCCAGGGACCGTAACTTGCTACAGGACACGGACCGTGTCTTGTGCCCACACGAGCACCCGAGGCAGCAACCACAGCATGTGGGTCTCAATAGATGCGTGCTGAGACAATAAGAGAACAAATGAATGACACCAGGGGAAACCCCGAGGTTAGCTGGCTTACCCGGAGAGGGTTGGCACGTCCCCACCCTGCTTCGGGGTGCCGTGTGGAAGGGACTTGGAATAAGGAGTCACTACCAGACACGGACAAGCTGCTGTGGCCAGAGAACCATGGCATTTCTCAAGGTCAAGAAAAAAAATTCCCCTGTCCGTCCACACGGTGCCTGAGAAGCACTGGGTAGACAGAGATGTATTTTGATAAGCGTGTTATCTGTTCGTTCCTGGGCAAAGGGCTGGGAATTAGACGGCGAATGAAGGAAGACGTTTGGGCCAAGCATTTTGTAGAAGCTCATACGGTCCACACAACAACCCGATTGAGGCAGGCTCATTACGGATGAGGAAACAAAGGTCTCGGAAAAGCGAGGTGGCTGGCCCGATGTCCCATAGCTTGGAGGAGACCGGACTTGGTGTGCGAACCCAGATTTGCCTGAATACACTAATAAACTCACTGCCCAGCTGGGAAGACGGCGCAGAAACGAATTAGTATACGGTGGGGGTGAGCCCTCAGCAGATGTGTGCATGTGCTGTCTGGGGATAGAGGAAGGCATATGTGCGTCTACTAGGGAGGGTGGGAAGGGTGGATTTGGGGGCATGGGGTGGGCACTTCTCCTCTCCTTCAGCCTCCTCCTTACCCAGGGCCATAGCTTCAGGGCTGGATGACTTTCCAGCCAATTATATGTGTCAGATTCACGTGTATTCCAACACAGTTTGGAAAAGAAGCACTTGGAAACTTAGCCTTGCTTGCCAACGTGGTGATCTCTCTATAGGCCAGGCTGTTTCGGCATTCATTTTTCCTGGATTTTATTATTCAAGGTAACAGGAGATGGGAGAGGGCTGGGAATGAAAAAGTTTTGTGGGGAAAGAGAGAAAGAGAGACAGAGAGAGATGGGAAGGGCTGGGGAGGGGGGAAATGGAAATCATCTGGCTGCCATGTTCTGAATTGGCCACTGACACTGATGGATCTTCTCCTTGGAGTTGAACAAGCTATTTACCAGCCCGCAGGCCCTCGCTCACACAATTCCTCACTCTAAATGAAGGGTCCACTCTAGCAAATTACCATGCCTTTCTCTAGTTCATCCTTCTCGGTACTTGACCTTCCCACTCTTCCCCTAACTCAGCCCTGGTGTGCCTGGAAAGACACAACTCCCAAGCAGAGAGCTAGAGGACACCAGCTGGATCCCAACGTGTCCCCACCTGGGGGTCGCCATCAATGGCGTCGCCCAGCAGCATGCAAGACCGTGGCAATCCATAGCCGTGTGGCAGTCGGCAGTGTGCTGGTCCAGTCACGAGAGTTCATGCTGATCCATTCGCCCTCACGTCTGCTGGGGAGTCCAAATGCTCTCCTCCCCGCCCCCCCCCCCCCGCCCTCCGCCCTCTGCCCTTCCGACGACTCCAGTCCCCATTCTGGCTCTTCTCTTCCTCCGGAGTGGCAGTGATGGGAGGTGGGAGGTGGGACTGGATGTAACTGACTAATGTTAGATGCACTCACACTTCCGCTTCCTGGTTTCTACTTTTCCACGATCCAGGTGAGTGGAGCCTTAAAATGTTGAATCGCCATGTTCTTGCCTCTCGTGCCCGCCCGGCTACAAAACGCCACGTTTCTCTCATGTGGTGGAGCTGAGGAGAGAAGGGATGCCCGCCCAGCTGAAGCAGATTTATTCCCCAGATAACAAGGCGTATGCTTCCCACGAGGCTGGTGCATTTAGACCCTCCAACGCAGGCAGTAAGTACATGGTCACATTCGAGTCAATCAAGGACTTTTGGAAAATGTTTTTATTTATCGGGGCGCCTGGGTGCCTCAGTCGGTTGAGTGTCCGACTCAGCATTTAATCCCAGCTTGGGTCATGATCTCACGGTTCCTGGTTTCCAGCCTCGCATCGGCTGGATGCTGAGCTGTCAGCACAGAGCCTGGAGCCTGCTTCAGATTCCGTGTCCCTCTCTCGCTCTGCCCCTCTCCCACTCATGCTCTCTCTCTCTCTCTCTCTCTCTCTCTCTCACTCAAGAATAAATAAACATTAAAAAAAAAAAAAAGAAGTGGGCTCCATACTGACAGCAGAGAGCCCAACATGGGGCTCAAACTCACGAACCGTGAGATCATGACCGGAGCGGAAGTCGGACGCTTAACGAACTGAGCCACCCAGGCGCCCCTCAGTCGTGGATTTTAATAGTACGCTTACTCTGTAAGAGCCACCGTGTCACAGAAATCCTAAGGCATATTTTTAAGCAGGAACGAGATTCAGCTGGGTTGGTCACCAAGAATTCCGGGCTAGCTGGGGATTTTTCTCTTAACCACGCGAAAGTGCCCCGACACGGACAAGCCACTCGTTTCTCGTTTGCACAGTGTTTCCCTAAGACGGAGCCAGGCCTCACGCAGAATTTAGAAAGGAGGAGAGACTCTTGCCCCTGTCATTCTGTTTTCACTCCTCATCTCTCTTTTCTCTCCCTATTCAAGATAGCTTGAGACACAGGAAGAGCAGAAAACCACGGTGAAATAATTGGAAGTCTTCGCAAGAGGTCACACGGAGTCACATCTCTGCTGCTCGACATCAGCGCTTTAGGCCTCGATAAACTGAGTGAATGTTCGTTGCCCTCAGTCTTACTCGGAAGCAAAGTTTAGAGCTTTGTGAGTGGGTGAACGTGTTTATGAAACGAAAACTGAGTTATCTGCCTCCGGTGTGCCGATGGGACTCTAACTATCTCAGGACCGATTTCTTTGTTGTCGTCAGTATTGAAGCTTAGCCGGGCCCACAGATATTCAATATACAAAGGCATTCGGCACGACTAAGCATTTGATCCAGCCTGTGTTTTCTGTGTTCTTTTCCTTTCTGTCGTGTCCTAAGCATTATTAAGCAATCAGCGACTTACATGGCTGCCTATGACAGTACTCCCCTGGGTATGTTATTTAATCTCAGTCAATTGAGATGGAAGAAATAAAAAAAAAAAAATACAGGGAAATCCTATAACTCAACGCTGATGAGACCCCCGGGGGGGGGGGGGTGGGGAGGTGGGGAGGAGATATTTCATTCTTTGAAAACTGGTACAATGCCTTTTGAGGGCATTTGACAATCAATGCAGGTCAAAGGTCATAAAAATGCTTGTACTCTTTGACCCCGTAATCTCATTCTTTGGAATTTATTCCAAGGAAGTAATTTAAAAAAAAAAGAAAGAAAAAGAAATGGTGTATATATTGATATATTTAGAGCAGTGTCATTTATGGTGGTGAAAAGCTGCAAATAACCTGAAGGTTTAGCGACCGCAGCGGACGAACTAATGAAAGGTCGGTATAACAGGACATTACCTATTTCCTAAAGGGGACGAGTCATTAGGAACATGGAAAAGAATGCAATGTCATCTCCCCGGAATTGTCAACATGATGTCAGGACGTTGCAAATGTACATAGAAATCTAGTGGGAACGTGGCGAAATCAGGAGAGAAGAAATGGGGGCAAAATTTGTTTACATTGACAATGGCCATCTTTTATGTTTTAACTTTGGCTGACAAATGGTAGCTTTGAACATTTTTTTTAATGTTTATTTATTTTCGAGAGAATGGGTGAGGGGCAGAGAGAGAGAGAGGGACACAGAATCCAAAGCAGGCTCCACGCTCCGAGCTGGCAGCACAGAGCCCGACGCGGGGCTCGAACCCACAAACTGCGAGATCGGGACGAGAGCTAAGCCAGACGCTTAACCAACCGAGCCACCGAGGCGCCCCAACAAGTGATGGCTTTAATTTGGAAGGCAGCTACTATGGCTCTATGCCAGTATTAAGATTTTTCTATTACCTTGTTCACTCATCTATCTGTTGAACATCATCTTTATGCTTTGTTATATTACTTGGGTTACTCACTTTAAGTGAAATAATTCTAATTCACTCTTTGAAGTGAAGTGAACAGACTCCAATCAGAACAAAGTAGGGGTGAAAGTACGTACAAAAATAGCTCCTCTTGATACGGAAGGGCCATAAACTCAGGTCAAGTGAGTGAAAAACCACCCGCCGCCAGTCCCGCTTCTAAACCCAGACAGTGACGATCCTGACACGTATGACTTCTCAGACTGGCTCACGTGACCCAGGAGAGGGGCTGTTATTCCCAAATAAGCTTTCTCGGAGAGCAAGAAGAGCCAGCCGTCAAATTTAAAACAAACACAAACCATCGGGATACTTCTCTCCATGCCTTCGTCCGCACGTCGGATGGGGAGTGCGTTCAGTCCGCGTGCACATGGCACCTCCTGCTCTCAAAATTAATATGGGACTCGCTCACAGAGGACAGGGCCGGGCCTTGTATGCGGCAGGGCGGGACACTGAACAGCTTTATATCACGGACAATACCGGGGCTGTGTCGAGAAAGAAAAGGCGTTGCATGTTGGTGGGATGCTGCCTCTGCCCCCAAAACTGATTGGCCACCTTTATCCTTTGGGTCGGTGCAAGGAACCGTTTGGCTCCCAGACTCGAGGTCTGTTCTCGAGGGTTCTTCATCAATCACGCATTCTGTTTGGCCCACACTGGCCGATTGGATCCAGCCCACCAGCTGCTGTGGAGATGGCTGTGTGGGTGCCCGCAAAGTGGGGGGCACAGATGTGCTCGTGGTGGGGGCGGGGCAAGATGCTCCTGGAAGCCTCTGCCGACAGTGTGCTTTCCAACTCGCCCGACCGCAGAAAAAGAACTTCCCCAAATTTGCTCCGATAAGTAGCGAAGCAGGGCTATTTACACAGACTTTGCGGGGAACCCAGAATAATGCCTGATGAACTGGCATAATAAAGCAAAAGAAGTTTCGTGTTAATGACATTTCTAAATGACTAATTCACTTCTTTCCTATGGGGCCAAAATTGGCTTTGAAGCGAACAGTTGTAAGCAAAAACTACTTTTCAAAGTTTGCACATGTCTCTGCCTCCTAAACAGAGTTTTATAAACACAAATTGAACTTTTCTTGATGTTTTTCACTAGAATTCTAAACTTACTTGTTCATGTGTGAATAGCCGATTTTTTGTTTTATGAAAGCATTCTTTTTTTTTTTTTTTTTTTCTATTTAATGCTGCCCTCTCTCATTATCAACTATCTCTTCTGGGCTGTCCCCTTTATATTTTCAGA
Source organism: Felis catus (assembly GCF_018350175.1). Lineage (NCBI taxonomy): Eukaryota > Metazoa > Chordata > Mammalia > Carnivora > Felidae > Felis > Felis catus. The sequence goes on from NC_058376.1 coordinate 12,332,004, forward strand.
AGAAAAGCTATGTCTTTTATTTACTCAAAAGCAGCAAAGTTTATTGAATCCACAAGTCAAAGACTCGGATATAATGTAAGCTCTTAACCATAGATAGAACATGCAGAAGTCGAATATGACCTTGAACTCCCCGGGATGGATTGGCTGGGAGGTCATAGCGGGACCCCCTGCTTGAAGGCCAGGAGAACCCGTTACAGGTTAGCTCAGCCAGCCGACAACACTTGTTCAATGCTACCGCCTGGCCCACCTTCTGGAATGCATGTTTTATTTCTGAGCAGAGACATGTCTACCTGATACGTGGTAAAGCTGGTCTGGGCACAAGGAAAAGGCAGATATCAGAGAAGAGGTTTTAGCAAGATGATGACGTATATAGGATTTATGCCACCTTGTGTACAAATATCCACTAATTTTTTCTGGGTTGGGTCCGTCCTCTCCTCTCCCTCTACTTCCTTCTCCACCTTGTCATCAGATTCTACCTGGGTACCCCTTGTGAATAAGGATATGATCACATAAACAGACCTGCAGGAATCAATTCTGAGGCTAAACAGAAGAGTCTAATGTCCTCCTTTTATAGGCAGGAGAGAAGGATAACTCTGAAAGGCCTTGAGAAAGAGAATTATGTAGTCACCAAAGAGAAACAAGAACGAGGGAGAGAGAGGGGAAAAAGCATCTTTCCCATTTTCCTTCTATGTGGATCTCAGACGAGGAGATTCCCGGGCCTGGCACCAGCGGCCACCAGTTGAATATTCACTGGCAAAATTGGGTCCTGACTTTCCCAGTTTGGCCTAATTTCCCTCGTCCCTGATTTCTAATTCTAATCCATTGAACCTACGCTTATTTTTAAAAGGAAACCACCAAAGGGGAAAATATATTTAGGGAGTGGAAATCCCCAACCGCCATGTTTTTTGAGCAGCAAATTTACCTGCTTTACAATTAACTCTTCAGGGCACATCTAGGGACATCAGTATCTGTGACTGCCGAAGAGACGCAGCGATCTCAGATTTTTGAACACTGTTCATTTCATTACTTAGACCCACCTCTTTCTCTCCTGTAGTTATATGCTGTTCCTAAATCACGTGAAACATGGCTATGGGTCTGGGGAGAGCGCTGTCAGGCTATGATAGGAAATGGGGTCCCACTTCTGGCCAGGGCTTGGTGTCCAGTTGTCAGACAGCTGGTGGAGCAAAGCGGGAGGTGTGCCGACCTTGTCCTGGGATGCTGGGTTTCCGGGGGGGTGGGGAGGCGAGTGGCTGTGATGCCCCAGAGCCCTCCACAAACTCCAAGGTCCTCTATGGACGTCTTCTTGGCATTTCGCTGAGGATAAACTATTGCTTTGGAGGACCAAAAGCACTGCTGTGAATAGTGAAGCAGAAATAAGAACTTTGCCTAGGCTCAAAGGATTTAATAATCACAAACGGAAAAATCCTAAGTCTACGCTGGAAAGCCCGGCAAATAGTGATCAAGGTAGATAGACAAGGTGAACTGAGGAGGAAGTGTCAATCAACTCGAGCTTTCCCTCCCTATGAGGCACGATTCCAATCTAATCCTGAGAACACATCAGATAAACCCAAACCGAGGCATGCTGCGGACTGAATGTTTGTGTCTCCCCACCACCGGTTCATATGCTGCAGCTCTAATTCCCGACGTGATGGTGTTAGGAGGTGGGACTTTGGGCAGGTAAGTTGGTCCACCCGAAGGTGGAGCTCTCAGAAATGGGATTAGTGTCCTCATAGGAGAAAGGGGAGAGAGATGATCTCTCCACGTGTAAGAATACAGCAAGGTGGTGTCTGTAGAAAGCACAGACAGTAGCAGGTAGAGGGTCCTGGCCAACAAATTCTAGCTTCCAGAAGCGGGAGAAGTTCAGTGTTTGTTGTTTAAGCCACTCAGTCTATGGGACCCTGTTACAGCAGCCCAAGCTAAGAAAGGGGGCATTCTACCAAATAACTGACTAGAATTCTTCAAAAGTGTCAAGGTCATGAAATCAAGGAAAGAATGGGGAACTGTTATGGGTTGGAGGAGGCTAACAAGACCCGAGGACTGAATGCAATGTCGTCACGATGGGGTTTTGCGGTGATGGTGGGGTTCAGAGCTGACGGACGAGAGAGAATCCTTGAAGACGCCTTTGGTGCAAAGAGGTGATTTGATTAAAGCACGGGGACAGAACCCAAGGACAGAAAGAGCTGCCCTCGGGTCATGACGGGTAGCTGATTATCTACCCTCAGGTTGGGAGGGGGTCAGGGGTAGAGTAAGTCTCTATGGAATTTTGGAAGCAAGATTCCCAGGACCTTGAGGGCCTGGCTGTTGTTGGGAAAACGCCATTTATTACCGTTTAGTAAAAAACCTCAGTCATACGACCCTCCAGATGTATATCAGGGGGGCCATAAGCTTGGAGTATGATTGCCAGCATATATCTTGGGGGAGTTGAGATAAAAGAAGTTTCCAAAGGAAGTTTTATATGTTGAAGTAGACTTAACAGGAATCTGGGGGGTCAGGATAATGTGAAGCCAAAATTCTCCTTTGCCCCCAGCAAAGTGTCATCCTAGAGGCATCTGAGCTCCTAGAGGGAGGTCACTCTGCCTGTTTCAAGGACTTGTCACTGGGCTGTATAGGCAGTAAGGGAATTTAATTTTTCATCTGCCTTAGTTTCCCCCACATCACCGTGGCAGGCACTTAAACCCCTTTCCTTTGTTCTTGGGGAGCCAGGAGTATCCGAGGACCATCACACAGATCCCTCCTGGTGGGGGACCGTGGAGCTGTCAGCCTGTACTGTGCCCTCAGCTTGCCCCAGGCTCCCTCATCAGTCATATCGTGGGTTGGACCCTGGAACCGAAAAAGGACATTTGTGGAAAACCGACGACGTGTGGATCAGTTCCGCTCTTTGGCGAAGAGTATCCGGCCGCGGTCAATGTCTCCATTTTGATAAATGCCCCGTGCTCACGTAAGATGTTACCAAAGGGGAAACTGAGTAAAGGTGCACAGGAGAGCTCTGGGCTATTTTTGCAACCCTTGCGTAAGTATAAAATTATTAAGGATAAAAAAAAAAAGCACTGCTGTGATTCGAAATGGCCACTGGAAATGTCTATCAGCATTTCGGGGAGCAAATAAACAAAACTACCCTGAGCTTCTAAGAAAGAAAATTGCTTCTTTTCAGAAGGGGCTGCCAAGAAGCCTTAACGAATATGAGGCAGGCTTAGCGCCCTCGATGTGGGAAAGAAACCAATAAATTATCCAGGCTGCTAAGGAGATTATCAATGGTTTTTACTCCTCGATCCTGTTTACATCGCCCCGCTCATTAGAAGTAATGAGGATGTGCAGGTTGAGACTCAGTTTTAATTCACTGTTCCCGTTTTGTTTACCGTCCTGTAAAACTTCCAATTCAATAGCAAGAACCAAATTGAAGTAATCAAATCAAGCTACTGTTATTATGTAAAGCTATTTTCTTGGACCCCTGCTTTGAGTAAATGATTCCTATTAACATGCAGATTTGCTGGGGATTACCAGAAAGTCTCTCAAAATAATCATCAGAAGACCCCTTTCTAAAGAATACTTTTCTTTCTGATTTGGACCAGGATTCAGTCCATAAATCTCTTCCTTCTTCTACCGAGGGACAATCCGGGACAACTCCGTGACCAGGATGGGAAAATGAGGACTCCTCATTTAGAGCTGAGCAAAACTGAAAATCCAGACTCCAGCTTCCCCGTGTGTTCTGCTGATTGTAAATTCTGTCACAGCTCAGTCAGAGGAAGGAAATGCAGGGGTGACAGTGTGTGTGTGTGTGTGTGCGTGCGTGTGTGCAGAGAAGACAGGAGGAAGGTGTGAAGTCTCTGTTGCATTTTGACTTGGCTGCACTAGGTACAGAATTTCGCCTAACGGAGGGAGAGGCAGCACAGTAGAGCAGGAGAGGAGAAAGGGCTGCACGGTCAGACTGCAGTTTGCAGTGTCTACACCACTGTGGCTTCCCAGGAATGAGTTCCTTGAACTCTTGTGAGCCTTGGTCATCTCAGCTGTGAAACAAGGACATCAGTTGTAAGTACCTCTCAGGGCTGTTGTCAAAATGTAATGAGCAAATCCATATAAGGGCTTAACTCATGACAGGGCGACTATTGCAAACTAAGAATATTCCTATCTGATTTAAAGAGTAAAAATAGAGGGGCACCTGGATGGCTCAGTCGGTTAAGCATCTGACTCTTGGTTTCGGCTCGGGTCACGATCTCCCAGTTCGTGGGTTCGAGTCCCGCATCGGGCTCCGAGCTGACAGTGCGGAGCCTGCTTGGGATGCTCTCTCTCTCCCTTTCTCTGCCCCTCCCCTGCTTGCTCTCTATCCCTCTCTCTCTCTCTCTCTTAAAATAAACATTTTTTAAAAATGAAAGTAAGAGTACAAATATATACACACATATGCTACTTCTGTATATACGCATACATATAATCTCTCCTTGTTTGTAATAGGAAAAATTAGAAGCCGTGTCAATGCTGAAGGGAAAGAGAATTTGCCACCCCAAAATATGACTGTTGGACTGAGGACAAGCCACCCCAACATAGGCCGCTTTGGTACACTGATTACTGTGAGCTGAAGGCTCTGGAAAACAGCCGGTGCAGGGAAGTCTCTCTGATCTCCCTCATCTGCCTGAACACATCTCCTCCAGAAGGAACTCGGTCGTCATCCAGCCCCTCCCCAGCGTGTCTTCGGCAGGGCATATGGACTCTCGTCACGGGAGACGAGACTAGAAGGCGGCACGGCACCCGGACTCACCCTGTCCCAAACCGTCAGACCCCCGCCATGCCTTCCGAGGGCCCCGTCTGCTTTCCTAAAACCACCTGCTGTCCCCCCAGAGTCCTACCTCCCCTCTTAAGAGGGCATTTAATCCTGAGACCTAAGCCACCTCGGGGAGTTACCCACAGTCCCCTGGATATCTCCCACGTGTCTGGGAGGTAGACGTGTTCATAAACTTCCGCTTGACTCAGCTATAAAAAAGGATGAGATCTGCCATTTGGAGCAGCGTGGAGGGACCCACGGGGTAGTATGCTGGGTGAAACAAGTCAGACAGAGAAAGACACATACCATATGATTTCACTTACATGTGGAACCTAAAAAGCAAAACAAATGAAGAAACAAACAAGGACCCGTAAATACAGAGGAGAGAACAAATTGGTGGTTGCCAGAGGGGACGGGGTGGGGGTGGGCAAAATGGGTGAAGGGGAGAAGGAGGTACAGCCACCCAGGTTGGGAATGAGTAAGTCATGGCCATAAAAGGCACGGCATAGGGAATATAGTCCGTGGCCTTGTGATAGCGTCGTATGGTGACAGATGGGAGCCACACTTGGGGGGACCACAGCACGACTATAGACTTGTGGAGTCACCGTGCTGTCTGTACCCGAGACTAATGTAACGCTGCGTGTCAACCAAAGCAAAACACATTACACGGCAACAAACAAACAATGTGTTTTTCTCTTGTTAATCTTCCATTACAGGGGCCTCCGCTAAGAACCCAGAAGGGTAGAGGGACGATGATTTTTCCTCCCCTAGAATGCGCGTCAGTAGGGAAATGGCCAAAGGAGAGAACCTCCACTCATTGATGAAACATTACGTACCCATTGAAATAATTACTCTGAAGCTACGGGGCGATGTGCAGGGGGAAAGTAACGAACCGCTGTGCGGATGATCCTTACAGCTGCAAAAACACAAGTGTATCTGGGCAAACAACAGAGAGGGAGTAGAGAGAGACGGTAAGACAGTTCTAGCTGAGTAGTGCCGTCGTGGGCAATTTCTGCCCCCTTGGTTTTTCAGCTTTTTAATAATAATTTTTTTTTAGTTTTTTTTTTTTGCTAATGTTTTATTTATTTTTGAGTCAGAGAGAGACAGAGCGTGAGCAGGGGAGGGGTAGACACAGAGAGAGAGAGGGAGACACAGAATCCGAAGCAGGCTCCAGGCTCTGAGCTGTCAGCACAGAGCCCGTCGTGGGGCTCAAACTCACGAACGGCGAGATCATGACCTGAGCCGAAGTCAGATGCCCAACTGACTGAGCCACCCAGGCGCCCCTTAAGTTTTTTTTTTTTTTTTTTTTAAGCAAAAATGTTTAAATAAAGAATAGCAGTGGGAATGAGAATTTAGTGGCTGCTTTCATCAGGATATCCTAACTTCTTATGGCTCTCCTGCCCTCGTTTGCCTGCTGTGCCCCATCCCCACCCCACCCCCGCATCTAAAGGTGACCCTGTGCTTCCTTTGGAGATTCCCATTTTTTTTTCCCAGGAAGGAGGCTGTCTGCACGTGGCAGCTTCTTGCCCGGACTGAGTGGAGTTGAGATCCAAACCCAGTTCTCAGGCCAAGCATTCGATTTGAAGTTTGGGGAGGATATTGTCCCCCTGACCCTTTTAGGGATTAGGTTTTTGTACTTACTACGCTGACATCAATATCTGAGCCCATTTTATTTACAAAACGGACTTCGTCATGGCCAGTTCTGACGTTGAGAGGGGCATCTGGGTGGTTCAGTCGGTTAAGTGTTCAACTCTTGATTTAGGCTCAGGTCATGATCTCACAGTTGATGAGATCGAGCCCCAAGTCAGGCTCTGCACTGACAGTGTGGAGCCTGCTTGGGATTCTCTCTCTCCCTCCCTCTCCCTCTCTGCCCTTCCCTCTCTCTCTCTCTCTCTCAAAGTAAATAAATTTTTTAAAAAAATTCTGGCATTGATCTATTTTAAATAGTAAGTGGTAAAATTAAACACAAAGCTTGTAAACAAGCTGTGATATTATACATTAACACACATTAACAAGATGTGATATTATACATTTCATTCCCAGAGCTATTAACTATGACTGATGCTTCACCATTCTCACTGTTAGCGGTTTCTCTCCTGTCTCCCTTGATGAATGCATGTGCTGGAGATTTGGAAGTGGAGCGTAGATACAAGTTCAAATGGGCTGCGTGTTAAACATGTATGTATTATCATCCTCCACTGTGAAGACCGAACCCCTGAGAAAATGGATTTTTTCTTAGTGTTAGAGTCACTTTAGCAATCGTTCTATCTTTGAAAGCATCCTTAAAAATAAAAAAAAGCAGTAAACAGTATTTAGAGAAATTCAGGGTGGAAGCAAGGAGGAGTCTAGGGAAAATGTCTTCTTCGTAACTTTGCCAAAGTTCTGATCAAATGTACGGGAAAGGTGCACACCTTTTTGTTTATTTATTTTACAACCACAGCAACTGGGTTTGTCTACGGAAGATCACAGGTTCCCAGATTTGTGAGTGAAAGGCTGTCTTAATCCTGAGTGCATATTGCTATTCAGAGCCCTCAGCACAGAGCTCATCAGAGCCAAAGGCTCAGAGACATTCCCGAGCCCTTGGGGAAGAGGCTGTGGGTTTCATTCCCTCCACCCCTTTTAGCCCTTGTCTTCTCCCAAGAAGACAGCCAGTTAGATGTGAGTCCTTGCTCCAACTCTACCCACCTCCCCAAAATGGCCTATGGAGGTAATTTGCACTTTCTGCATTTTTTTTTTTTAATTTCAGAAGATATAGGGAAGAAAGAGAAGAATCTAGAGGAAGGCCACTAGGTTATGAAGTCTTTGATGGGGGGACCAATCTCTATCCACCTCTATGTCTCCGTAGCCTAGCACAGAACCATGAAAAGCAGTAATACTAAAACAAAGTAACTCCTATTTGCTGAATTCTTTTTTTTTTAATTTTATTTATCTTAGAGAGAGCAAGAGAGAATGAGCAGGGGAGAGGGGCAGAGGGAGAGAGAATCTTAAGCAGACTCTATGCTCAGCGCAGAGCCTGATGCAGGGCTGGATCCCACGACCCTGGGACCATGACCTGAGCTGAAATCAAGAGTTGGATGCTCAACTGACTGAGCCACCCGGGTGCCCCAAATGTCTATTTTTGAGAGAAAGAGAGACAGAGCACGAGTGGAGGAGGGGCAGAGAGAGAGGGAGACACAGAATCCAAAGCAGGTTCCGGGCTCCAAGCTGTCAGCACAGAGCCCAACATAGGGCTCGAACTCGTGAACTGTGAATTCATGACCTGACCCGAAGTCGGATGCTTAACAGACTGAGACACCCAGGCGCCCAGATAATTTTTCGTACAGTGTTAAGGTAACGAGGCTCCAAGAGGTATCTGCCCGCAGAGCCAGAATTCAGGTCTCGGGGCCAAATCCCCTGCCCTTAACCCCTGGGCTACACTGCTTCAGAGTTCTCGGTAGGTGCTCCGTAGATGTCAGCTGCCCGGATAAAAGAACGCCGTTAGAGGAGTATTACTAGCCTATGTTGTGAAAGAAACTCAGACTTATTCACTGCCTTCTTGGCCGGAACTGGTGTGGAGCCTTTCAGGGCCAGACTCCAGACCCTCCCACGGAGATGCTTACGGTCAGGACTGGGTCTGTGCGAAACCCCATGCAGGGCGGATGTTCAGTGTTCCTTGGGAGCATGTCAAGTGCAACTCGACTGTTGTTTGTTTGTTTGTTTGTTTGTTTATGTGGCCTGGATTACTGGGAGAACCTCAGTATTACTAGGAATAAGGAAATCTCACTCCATGAGGGAGGGCAGATACTTCATCTGCAAGGTCCTAAAATCGAAGATGCCCCCTTAGGCAGAACCTGTGGGCGGGTCACGTCCTGGAAGTCTGGGTGCAGGTCCTTTGGATTGAGTTCTTCCTCTGCAGTCTCAAAACTCCAAGTCCCGGTGGTGAAAGCAAGACCCAGAATGATACATTTAGGTGTTGATGTAAACTCAAAGCCCAAACCAAAATAATGCTTTGTGTTGCCGCTGGATGCACGTAAAAGTCCTACATCTGGAGAAGAAGGGTATCGGCAAACAGGCTCTACCTTCCCCCCAGAAAGAATGTGGAGAACAATGGGGTGGGAGGGGGGCGGTGGTGGTGAGAAAGGGGTCTTTCTTTAAAAAAAAAAAAAACACTGCGGGGCGCCAGGGTGGCTCAGTCGGGCGGCTGACTTCGGCTCAGGTCATGATCTCACTGTTTTTGAGTTCGAGCCCCGCATCGGGATCCGGGATCCGAGCTGACAGCTTGGAGCCTGGAGCCTGCTTCGGATTCTATGTCTCCCTCTCCACTCCTCCCCCGCTCATGCTCTGTCTCTGTCTCTCCTTCAAAAAATAAATAAACACTAAAATTTTTTTTTTAATTTTTTTTTTAAGAAACACCGAAAACAAATACGAAAACATGTTAACAGTTGTCAGTTCTGGATGATTACATATAATTCTGTGCACTTTCCTGTGTCTTTAAAGTTTAAAAAAAAAAAAAGGCACAGTGGCCCGATTTACATCATTTCTCCGAGTGAACAAAAGGACACAGGGCAGTTTCCAGCAGCTGGTGCCTCACGGCTATGCAGTCGGCTCCCCGTGAGTGGTGAGCTTTCAGTAAACCCTGGAAAAGAGGTGCCTCACGACTGTCTGGCAGGGACATGTAGTCACCAGAGGGGAAAATCCCAGATTTGAAGGGAGGACCATTCTAGGACAGTGCTTTTCAAACTCTCTGTGTCCAGAGTAAGGAATAAGTTTTGCATCACGGTCCCGTGTGTGCGGGTGCATCTGCGTGCATGCAAACTCACGAGAGAACACTTAACCAGAGTCATCCTAGCTACAGACGATGCATTCTGATGTTTCTTTCTTTCTTTTCTTCTTCTTTTTTTTTTAATGCTGGTGGAAACCCATTAAATTGATTTCAGGATCAATAAATGGTTGGTGACCCTCAGTTTGAAAAGTACCAAAGGGATGACCTTTCAGAGCCCTGGGAGGTCAAATGCTCCGTGCCTCCTTTCAGACGAGTTGGTCTCTTCGCCCCTCTTCTCCTTGACCTACCCATTCTTCAGGCTTCTGGTCAAATCCCCTGTCTTCCAAAAAGCCTCCCTGATGCTCTAAGGCAAAATGAATTTCTTCCTCTGCTAGGCTTCCTTTCACTTTGTGCTAGGTATAACTCCCCTCCTCCCCCCCCCCCACCCCCACATTTCGCACTTCTTTATCCAACAGGTGTTGTTTGGGGGTTTTGGGGTTTTTTTTGTTTTTTGTTTTTTGTGTTTTTTGTGTTTTTTTGTTTTTTGGGTTTTTTTTTGTTTTTTGTTTTTGTTTTGTTTTTTACACTTAATCATGTGTTAAGCACTGTTCTAGGCACTGAGAACGCAGTGGGTAACAAAACAAACAAAGCTTTGCTCTCAAGGCACTTGGATAAGACCCGGAAGATGCGCACAGCAAGGAAAGAGTTACGTGGTTGTATCCGATGGTGATATAGGCCGGTAAACTTTATCAACCACTGGATATAAAAGCCGGCTTCCACCCCCTCCAATTAGCAGCTGGTGCCCCCCTCTTAAATTTGGATGGCCTACCAAAATCATCAGACATCGGAGGAAAACTCCAATGGGAAAGAGGAAAACAAAAATTGGGGTAAAGATGAACCCAGAAGAAATAGAGATGATTCGGTAAACGTTTCAACAAGTACACACTTCGAAAAGAAAATGACCTCCTCAGGAATATAAAGGAAGATATTCTCTCGTGAAACGAAAACAGGAAAATATAAAAGTGGATCCGAGAACCAGAAGCCTTGAAAACTAAAATAGAATAACCGAATTAAGAAATAAAAGCTCTCAGTAACAGTGTTGGAAAATATAATCAAGGAAATCTTCTAGGCACACATCATCTAGCAACACGAGGTAAATTCCCGAAACAAAAAGAAATTGTTGCAATTCCCTGCCTCAGGGGAGTGGAAGTGAAATTCTAGAAGTGGAACTGAAAGCTGTTGGGGCGCCTGGGTGGCGCAGTCGGTTAAGCGTCCGACTTCAGCCAGGTCACGATCTCGCGGTCCGGGAGTTCGAGCCCCGCGTCGGGCTCTGGGCTGATGGCTCAGAGCCAGGAACCTGTTTTGGATTCTGTGTCTCCCTCTCTCTCTGCCCCTCCCCCGTTCATGCTCTGTCTCTCTCTGTCCCAAAAATAAATAAACGTTGAAAAAAAAATTAAAAAAAAAAAAAAAAGAAAACTGTGTTTATCCCTTACCACGCATCTAAGTACTGTTTGATTTGTAAATGACAGCGTGTATGACGACAAAAATTAAAGTTACTCTTTTCAAAGGGCCGACGTATTTTTCAAGATTCTAGAAGCACGGAACAAAAAGTTTAATGTACTTTGAGCGATACAGACACTTATTATATACGCTTTGGGGACTCAATATACGTACATGACATTGAATACTTAAAATTCTTATGTCGATCCGGGCTGTTGGGGGGGCACGGTGCAAAATTTAGTGAATTTTCCTAAAAGGCAGGATGTAGTCTAATTGGGTTGGCTGGTGGGTGAGGGGGCAGCTTGCCCTTGGACAATTGTCGGGAAGCTATTCAGGACTCTAAGCTTTTATTTCCCTAATGACCTTTTCAGACTACCGCAATCTTCTCACTGGGGTTACACAAGACTTTGCACGGCCAGGGCTTTCACACATCTCCTTTAAGAGACAGAAAGGTTACACAGCGAGGACACTTTATACCAGAAATAAGTAAATGGCTGGTGGGATCGCCGGGTCCCAACTAATAGCGGGAGGAAAGGACTCTATTTGGACTTTTTCATCTTATATCAGAAAATGAGGCAGGTGGGGGGGGGGGGCACACCACACACGGAGAGAAGGGAAGGATCAGCATGATTTAGGGGCATTGTTTCCTCCCACCTACTTCTTTTTTTTTTTTTAATTTTTTTTTTAACGTTTATTTATTTTTGAGACAGAGAGAGAGACAGAGCATGAGCAGGGGAGGGTCAGAGGGAGGGGAGACACAGAATCCGAAACAGGCTCGAGGCTCTGAGCTGTCAGCACAGAGCCCGCACAGAGCCCGACGCGGGGCTCGAACTCACGGACCGCGAGATCATGACCTGAGCCAAAGTCGGCCGCTTAACCGACTGAGCCACTCAGGCGCCCCTCCTCCCACCTACTTATATCTCTGCTCCCTGGCGAAAGGAAAGGCTAGATGAGTCAGTCTCTGGGTTGTCTAGAAGCTCTAAGGATTCTCCAGCAACTTTTCCCAGTTCCCCTTGTCACTTTTTTTTGTTTATTTATTTATTTTGAGAGAGAGAGAGAGAGAGAGAGCGCACACACAAGAGGGAGAAGGACAGAGAGGTGGGGGGAGAAAGAGAGAATCCCAAGCAGGCTCTGTGCTGTCGGCACAGAGCCGGACATGGGGCTCAAACTCACAAACTGTGAGATCCTGACCCAAGCTGGGACCAAGAGTCGGACGCTTAACTCTAAGCTGAGCCACCCGGGCGCCCCCTTTTTTTTTTTAAGATCCCCCTGTCCCTTTTTATCCTGCCATTGAGACATCCCTCCCCAGCGACTGTGGGCATAGCACGCTGTTCCTTCCTCGGGGTTAATGGCCCATGGTGGTGTTCTGGAGACGGCAGTTTGTAATGTAAAGAGGCTGAATTGTTTGTTGAACAGTCAAGTGACAAATTATTTAATTAGCACATATGCCATTTGTCTCCACAGCTGTGATCATTGGTACTAATTGCAAAGCAGCCTTAATTTATTGTAGATCTATTACTCCATGATGCTAATGCGGTCATTACAAACGGCCATTATGCCCCGGTATCATGTTTGGAAATGAGAACGATTCCACCACACGGGGACAACCGCGCTTCCAGTCCCTGCCGGTACGTGCAGTCGCTACTGTCCCCGATCGCAGGGCTTGCAAAAGAGCAGTGCTCCTTCGGCCGTTGCGTCAGTCAACTTTTGAGGGTCACAGCCTGGACCCGGTTAACGCAGCCAGCCACCAGCTTTGTTAAGCCTACTGCTGCTTCCACCTGCCCACCTGCAGAGTAAAGGCAGCAGGGACCCTGGCACTGGCCGTCCACGAGGTGTGCCCTCCCTCCCCCGGCCTCACCCCCGGGGGAAACCTCTTCTCTTCTCACGGCCCTTAATCAGACGGGCTTCCTGGAGCCACATGGCGAGAAAGTCAAAGCAGTGTGCCCACCTCGGCACAAATCCCGGAGGCCAACTGGGCTTTAGCAGCTTATTATCAAATACCAATGCGCAGAGATAGCAATCCGGTGTCCCCGGGAACAGGAGCCACACTTGTCACTGCAGGCAGAGGCCATGGCAGGAGTGGGGGCGGGGCCGGTGGTGGGCCCAGGGCAGCTGAAAAGTGAGCAGATACTCAGTGGGGGAGGAGGTGACCCTCTCCCCACACCTTCCACGAAACACTGTATTCGCCTCTAGTAAAGGCAGCGGGTGTCAGGCTGGGGAGTCTGGTTTGGTTTTAAACGTGGCCCGAAGAACATGATGCGAAACCCATCGGAGGACGGGCTGTGGGGAGCAGGACGTAGGGCCACCAGACTCTGTCTGGTGTCACCGGTGACGTCTCCTGGTAGAAGCTGGAAGTTAAAAGGAGACCCAGCACAGCTGGGGCATGGGAACCACATGTTCACCAGGCAGGCTAATTAATGACCTTTCTGGAAAGGAGCTACCCATCTATTTTCTCATTATCCTCTTAACACCCCTGAGATGCGGGCCCAGGAGTCCGCCTCCCTCACAAGGGAGGGGGGCAGGGGGGCTTGGAGGGGTGGGGGTAGGGTCCCCAGTTAAACCAGAGGACACCCGCTTAAATTTGGATTTCAGATACGTCACGCAGCACTTTTCAGTTGACCTGAAATCCAAATGGACGTGGACATCCTGTAGCTTTAGTTGCTAGATCCAGCATTCCTGGGTGAGAAGAAGGTGGAGAAGGGGACCAAGGCCAATATAGCTCTTTCTAGAACCCTTGGGTTGGGGCCCCCAGGCTGTCAACCTGACAGCCCCCCCCTACTTCCAGCCTGAAACCGCAGGAGAAATCTACAAGCTGGGGAGACACCCGTGCGGCCCCTGCAGACACCAGGCAGCTGGACATCAACCCGGATGCCACTGAGGTTCCGGAAAACGCCTCCCTGTGACGCGTGGGCCTTTCCTGCTTGGTGCCCGCAGGCCCCTGCCTCCCCCAGCACGCTTCCTCAGTCAGCATCTTGGATAAAAGGCGTTATTAAATCAGGCAAACGTCAGCCCCACAGCTCAGTGGTAAGTTAACCAGACAACAAGGCTGGACGGACCCAAGTCCTCCTGACACAAAAGGGAGCCCCGGGGGGGGGGGGGTGCAGGCAGAGGGGACAGTCACCAGGCCCTGGCCCTACTTTTCAGGTGGCCACTGGTCAGAACTCTGTCAGCTGTGTCTGTCCCCCAGACGGCAAATTAACAACAGCAAATGTAGCTCCATTCTTCATTTTCCTCTCTCCCCCCCTTCTCCCCCTTTTTACTTTTTTTCTTTCTTTTTTTCTTTTTCTTGTCAATGTGGAATACAAGGCCACTGCCAAAAACATATCCCACACAATCAAACATCAGATGGTGACTCCTTTCCCACAGCTTGTGTGAGTGAAAACAGTGAAATTATACCCATGTTTCGGCGGCGAATCCCCCGGTGTTCTAGCAGAGGCCAGGCTCACACCGGCCCTTGTTCGCGGCTTTTTGTTCCTGCGGCCGCAGTGTTTTTAGCGCCGAACGCCATTCAGCCGGCATTCAGCATTGTATGTCACTTCACATATGGTTCATCCGCTCCAAATGTGTGCATGTACCCAGAAAATGCAGCTTTTCATCATGTATTCTCTATGTAACAGAAAAGATTAAGATATAAGCCTGGTGAATGCGGCAGGAATTAGTTGGACAGATGAATAAGGGAAAAATGAATCTGGAATGGTGGTGGATTTGGTCTAATGATTGTGGGAGGGCGTTAAGAACTTGCTGGTAGGTTTCAGCCCTTTTAATCCCAGGCTGTGTGTGTATTTTGGCAGGAGAAACGCTCCTTCAGAACTCCATCTCGAAGGGTACAGTAAAAGACACAGGCACGCACACACACACACGCACAGACACGCACAGAAACCCCTCAACCTGGGACAGACCAAAGACTTCCAGGAGGCTGGGTCCCCAGAAGGGTCTGCCACCTTTCTGGGGGAGATTCAGAGGATTCCACATTTTAACGCTCAGCTTTCAAAATAAAATAAACATGGCAAGCCTTCATGCCACTGATGATGCCTTTGTGTTTTGTTTCATTTGCTTCGTCTGGACTTAACTAAGGGATCCAGGCCGAGAAGGGCAAACTCTCGAAAACAGGTTTGATTTGGAACGATCCACAAAAGCTAAAATGTTCTCAGATGCTTTTGTTACGTTGGTGCCCAAATTAGAAAAAGGAAGGAGGAAAAAAAATAAATAAATAAAAGCTCCGGTCATTTAAAAACGCGTCAACTCGGTGCCCTTTGAGACAAAAACCGTGGTTAGTTACAAGAGCCGGTTGATACGATTGTTTTCGATCTGCATTTGCAGAAGGTGTTAGTGTTTCATATCATTCGTTTTACGGCTTCACAGGAAGCCAGGAGAGGAAAAAAAAACTTTGCGATTTAGGCTGACTTGCTTCCTACCACAGTTTCCAGGGAAAGATTTTTTTTTTTTTTTTGCAGCTAATTTTGATTGAAAATCAAGATTTGCATCACAATAGAGATATTTCAAAAGTGTAAATACAAAAGCCTACAACTTCAGAGACCTCTTGACCAAGAGAATCTAGCACATTGTCTCATAAAGGCTTTGGGAAGGGGCTGTTTTCAGATTCATACTAGAGGAGACTGTTCACTGCTGATTGCAAAATTCACACGGCAGACTCTTCTAGAAACGCATGTGTGACTATTGGATGTGGGAGGAGAGGACTGTGTATATCAACACAACAGCTTTTAAGGAAACTGTTTACATAACTTAATCCACAGTGCTTTGGGGGGTGGAAAGGGAACAGATTTATTAGACCGTGTGACTACTTTGCATCAGAAATAAACCTTTTAGACTTTAACAAAATTGGACAAAAGCTCCCTCCTTGTGCTGTCGCCTATTTTATCGATTTTGGCATCCCCTTGCATAACTGTGGCCCAATAATCGGACAGATTTGCCTATTTTAACGCGGAACCCAAGCTAGGAAAAGTTGCACCCGTTTTTTTTTTTTCCTCTTTCAATTGAAATGCATTCATTTTACGTTTTTAAACTCACGACGTGATCAAATGTTCCGGTGACTCCGCTGTCAGGTTGGTAGTACTCTCACAGGAATGTTAACAGCCCCGAAGTTCCTTTTCCATAACTAAAAATGCGAGATTTTTCTCACGGTCCCCCATCCCTACCGTGTCTTCCCACGCGCGCGGGGCAACTGTTAACGGGAATCAAGAAATTTTTGTTTCGAGGCTGCGGGTTCTGTTTTCCTTCATCTATCCCAGGATGCGGGCGCGGGGAAGGACGAAGCATATGGCATCAGTGAAAACATCGTTCAGTTTTCATACAAGTTGGTGTCTTGATAACACCTCAAGGAAAAAAAAAAACACCAAGGGCTGCCGCGTGCCTTGTTTCGTCTTGTTTTATGTAAGACTTAATAGGTCTGAACCGTTTTCCTCCTTGGCTGTCGGTGGGAGAGCAAGGCCTTCAGGTTCTAAGCATTCCAGGACAAGTTGTACAAAACTGCATCGCGGTTCAGCTGTCTATTTTCAGGCAAGTCCTGGGGTACCTTTTCTCTCGGGGCCCCTCGTAAGTAGCACAATGAGGCATAAAATCTCTCCTTTAGCCTGGATAATCTGGTAGAATTTTCCACCATACTTTTCCCTTTATTCACAATGGGAGTTGTGTTTCCATTT
This sequence comes from Felis catus, assembly GCF_018350175.1. Classification (NCBI taxonomy): domain Eukaryota; kingdom Metazoa; phylum Chordata; class Mammalia; order Carnivora; family Felidae; genus Felis; species Felis catus. The sequence goes on from NC_058376.1 coordinate 12,348,658, forward strand.
CAAACAGTTTGCATCTACATAATAAGCACACACGCTCTCTCTGGTCTTTTTTTTTTTTTTTTTTTTCTCATCCCAGAAAACGTAATTGCATTTTAGAATCTCAACCAACAGGCTGGTGGTGTTGCGATACCCGATCCGGAAAGGAAAACGGTGTTGGCAGAAGGCTGAGATCATAATTTGCCTGACGGAACGAAGCGGCCACGCCTTCTGCATTGTCCTTGTGTATATTTGGGGCTATTATCAATGTGCTGGCTTCTAAAGGGTCCTTCCATGCCAACTGCAGGGCTGGAGCGTGGAAAATCAAAGAACAAACCGGCGTGTGGAGGGGCAATAACTTTTCCCGAAGAAGGGAGGAATCTACTATCTGCCTGTTATTTCAGACTTCCTTCGGGTTCTCTGCAGCTCTCAAGGTAACAAAGGAAGACGGGTCGCTCACCTTCCGTCTTGCAGCCTCAGAAAGCAACAGAAGCCTTCGCTCCAGGAATTAGAAAAGGAAACCTGTTTGCTTTTAGGGTTCCGAGTCCTCCCATAGAGATGAAAGGGAAATTAAAGTGAGTTACCTCTGTGGAGTCGCCGGAGCACAAACGGGTCGCTTTATCTGGGCTCTTCGGAGCTCTTTAAGATGTGAAGGTTTGGAATGAAATCCCCATAATACTTTCATTCACTGAGTCAAGATTAATGGCACTGGTGTTGTGTCCTTGGAGGGGAGCCCCCAGAAGGCATTTGGAAATAGAAATCGTCTTGCTTTGAAACGCTTCCTCCACAGCACATATCAGAAAAAAATGGGTTTTATTTTATTCCCCAATAAAGATTCCTTTGGCATCTGATTTAAATTCATTTAATCCTTTCCCCCATCCAGCCACGTTTCCCCACATCTGATTTTTACAACTCAAATATTACTGGTTTTGCACCCTTTCTCTGCTCCCCGGCATAACTCGTAAAAGAAGTCACTGGTGGGTGATATTTTGCCTTCATTTCTTAACCACCTTTTATGGCAGCCTGGCCCTTGTCCTTCCCCCCGCCCCCCCCCCCCCCAGCCCTAGCGGTCTATAACAATATTTGACATTGCTGTATTTGGGGTCAGGTGTAACCTGGGTTTGCCTCTCTTCTTACACGTGTTTTAAAATAAAACCGGAGAGGGGCGCCTGGGTGGCTCAGTCGGTTGAGCGTCCGACTTCGGCTCAGGTCACGATCTCGCGGTCCGTGAGTTCGAGCCCCGCGTCGGGCTCCGTGCTGACAGCTCAGAGCCCGGAGCCTCCTTCGGATTCTGTGTCTCCCTCTCTCTCTGCCCCTCCCCCGCTCATGCTCTGTCTCTCTCTCTCTCTCTGTCAAAACTAAATCAAACGTTAAAAATAAAATTAAAAAAATAAAATAAAACCGGAGAGAAGTCACTTTGGATTCCAAGTAGATTTACCTTTAAGTTAGTAGCACAGATGTGATTTTATTTGCTTTTTGCGTCGCCCTGGAAAACAGAATGAAATAAAAAGAGAACCCGAACAATTGCTGAGGGAAAGAAGTAAGTGGCTCTGAGCAGGTAGGAAAGAAAACGAAGGACCCTGAGCTGGGCGATGATGTGTGACATGAAATTCACGCTGCTGTATCCAGCGTGAGGCTTTTCTCGAAGTGAGACTCCTGGGAACCTCCCGAGCAAAATTTCAGACTTTTGTCTTCCTTTTGCCGGCCTTCGCTCTTCCTCTGCATCTGAACGTAATTTGTTTACAGTGACAGTGCCTTTCGGCTGATCTCAACCACCACAGTCCGTGGGCTTCAGGGGCCCTGGGCTGTGCACTGGGCGATAAGTCCTGGGGAAACAGCTTAATCCCCTACAAGCCCCACTGCAAATTCTGTCCCTGGCATTGTGTCTCGTAACCAGCTTGGGCGAATACCATATTGATCCTAAAAACGTGCAGCGTCTTAGCTCGCAAGTGCTCCCTTTATGGAGCACAGACAGCTAGGCCTTCGGAGCAGGCATCGCATATTAGGACAAAGAAAGGGAGGAAGGGACGAGCTGAGACCCTCAGAGAAATGTGTGTGATTATTGTCAGTTGGTTTGGTCTTTCTGTCAGCTGTCTTACGGGTGTCTGATTAATCCTAGTGGTCGCCCGGGGCAAGCCAGGATTTCATCTGATCTAGGAACAAAACTTTTCCTCTCTTGGACAGAAGGTGGTCTGTCCAGGTCAGGGTATGGGTCATTGGAAGGGCAGCCATAGGAAGCCTGTGTTTTCACAGCAACCACTTGCTACAATTAGTTATAAAAAAAAAAAAAAAAAAAAAAAAGCTAACATACGGCGAATTGACACTTTTGGGGGTCCCTTAGTCTAGATGGTGCAATTGTTCTGGAAGACAATGTTAGCATCTTCGTTTGAAAGTGGAGAATACAACCATATTTCAAGTAGCAGAATCACTACCCTCTGAGCCATTTGGGGTTTCGTTTCCTTCAATGTCTAGATCTTTATTCGACTGCTCTATGCTAAATCCAAGTATATTGAGTGAAAATGCAGAAATGAAGAAGGGGTAAACGGAGCGAGAGAGCATCTGTGCACTGTCCTGGCCAGCTCTCCAATGGGGCTGACAAATCGTTTGCAGGATTGAAATTGGAAGCCGATTCCTTGAGTCTTGGGACAGAGGGCCCACGGATTCTGATGGAGAAGTCTGGACATCCCTGATATCGATTCTGTTCTGCTTCCTTCTCAGCGGAGTCCCCAGTGTAGAGCTGGGCACCTATCCGACTGGAGTAACACTACCTTTCACAGAACCGGGAATATGTGTGGCCTTCTGACTAAATTCTAGCCAAGGCTGAAGGTAGAAACACTGTACACCTTCTGGATAGTGTCTTTAAAGGGAAAGGGATTGGGGTGCTTGGGCGCCTCTGTCAGTTAAGCGTCCAACTCTTGATATTGGCTCAGGTCATGATCTCATGATTCGTGAGATCAAGATGATTCCTGAGATCGAGCCCCACGTCGGGCTCTGCACTGACGGCACGGAGCCTGCTTGAGATTCTCTGTCTTCTTGTTTTCCCCTCCCTGCTCATTCTCTCTCTCTCTCTACCTCTCTCTCTCTCTTCCCCCTCTCCCAAAAATAAATAAACTTTAAAAAAAATAAAAGGAAAAAGACTTCCCTTCTTTGTTCTTCCTTCCTGTAGTCTGGAATGCACATGTGATGGCTGGATGCCTGACACTCTATGAATGGGTATGTGCTAAGGAGACAGAGCAGCTGCCTCTGACCCAATGGAGGAGAGCCATCTTCCCAGCCCTGGGCACATGAGGGAGAAAAAGTCTTTTTTCTTTTTCAGTCTTTCTCTTTCAGTCTTTTTCAAGCCACTTTTATTTGGGTTTCAGACAGATGAACCTAATTCTCAGAGATGCAGGTGCTCAAGGGATTCTCACTTAGTCCTGTCAAGTCCAGATCAAAGTTCTGAAATGTTCATTTCAGTCTGAGTCTCTGGACTCAACTGGAAAGACAAAATGAAAAGATAAAACCCAGGGAATCCAGCCCCAGGTGACAAGCTAGCTAGATTGGAAGCTCTCGTGGGCAAAGTCTGCCTCTCCAGGAAACAAAGCCGGAGAGTAATGTGGGCCCTTCAGGGTAATCGTATAGATAAGGAAAACTGATTCTCAACTAATGTTTTTCGTTTTCAGCTAGTTTTTGTAGCTTTGTGTGGATTCTTTACCCGGCTAGACAAGCCCCAGAGATATTAGGAAGGGAGAGAATTCAAATGCATAAATGCATAAACAAACAAATAAGGCTAGAGGCCCCCAAAACTAAATGCACAGTGGTGAATTATTTGAGCCTCACTAGTTTTCTCTTATAAAGTGGAAATGATATATATTTAAGAATTTTGCTTCCAACTGTATGTTTTCTAACACAAAGCAAGGCCTGGACTGGTGTAGCAAATTTACATAAACCACTGAACCAATAAGAACTTAAGTCCCTCTACATAGCTAGTTGTTAATATCCAGCAGAGGTAGCCGGGACCACCCCTAGGGAGGTAATCCAGACATCAGACATCAGCAATGGATATTCTCATGCAAAAGATTGAAATGGACCCCTACCTCACACCATACACAGGTTTAATTCAGAATGGATTACAGACCTAAATATAAGAGCTAAAGCTATGAAGGTTTGTTTGTGTATTTGTTTGTTTGTTTGTTTATGGGCACCTGGGTGGCTCAGTTGGTTAACTGTCCGACTTTGGCTCAGGTCACGGTCTCCTGGTTTGTGAGTTCGAGCCCTGCATCGGGCTCTGTGATGAGAGCTTGGAGCCTAGAGTCTGCTTCAGATTCTGTGTCTCCCTCTCTCTCTCTGCCCCTTCCCCACTCGTGCTCTGTCTCTGTCACTCTCTCTCTCTCTCTCAAAAAGTAATAAATATTTTTTGAGAGAGAGAGAGAGAGAGAGAGAGAGAGCAGGGGAGGGGCAGAGAGAGAGAAAGGGAGAGAGAGAATCCCAGGCAGGCTCTGAACTGTTAGCATAGATCATGCCCTGAGCCAAAGTCAGATGTTTAGCTGATGGAGTCACCCAGGGGCCCCAGAACTATGAAGCTTTTAAAAATAAACATTGGAGTAAATCTTTGTGACCTTGGATCAGGCCCTGATTTCTTAGACATGATACCCAAAGCACAAGCAACCAGAGAAAAAAGTAGATAAACTGTACGCATTGAAATGAGAAGTTTTTATGCTGAAAATAATGCCTTCAAGAAAGTAAAAATGCAACCCACAGAGTGGGAGAAAATATTTGCAAATCACATATCTGGCAAGGGATGAGTATACAGAAGGCATAAGGAACTCTTACAACTCAATAAAAAGACAAATAACCCAGTCAAAAACTAGACAAAGGGGGGGCGCCTGGGTGGCTCAGTGGGTTAAGCTTCTGACTTTGACTCTTGTCATGATCTCACAGTTTGTGAGCTTGAGTGCTGCGTCGGGTTCTGGGCTGACAGCTCGGAGCCTGGAGCCTGCTTTGGATTCTGTGTCTCCCTCTCTCTCTCTGCTCCTCCCCCATTTGCGCTCTCTCTCTCTCTCTCTCTCTCTCTGTGAAATAAATAAAAATTAAAAATTTTTTAAAAAAAGTTTTGACAGAAGAAGTTGGACAATTTAGGCCTTTAAGCAAATAGCTTCTGGTGTTTCCCAGCCCTAACCCCTAAAAATAAAAATCAAATATCTACTGAGAGTTTGATGTGGAAGCTTAAAAACTTTTTGTAATAAAATTAAAATGCCAAACTATCTTTATAGCCCTTGTTGTACACCAAAGCCTTTTCTTTTTAAAAAATAAATTGTTTTTAATGTTTATTTATTTTTGAGAGAGTGTGAACAGGGGAAGGGCAGAGAGAGGGAGACACAGAATCCGAAGCAGGCTCCAGGCTCCGAGCTGTCAGCACAGAGCCTGATGCGGAGCTCAAACTCACGAACTGAGATCATGACCTGAGCTGAGGTCGAACGTTTAACCGACTAAGCCACCCAGGCGCCCCCAAAGCCTTTTCTAAGTTCCTTATGTATGTTAATTTAACCCCCTCAACAATTCTATGAAGCAAGTGGTCGAAGAAACAAGCACAGAGAGGTTAAGTGACTTGCCTGAGCTCACCCAGGCATTCAGTAGAGGAGCAGGGCTTTGAACTTGAGTCGTGTGGCTCTGGAGTCCATGTTCTTAACCGTGAGGCTATTCCACTCCCTGTCATGGAATAGATTAGGGTGTCTTATGAGAAAGCAAAGGGAACGGTCACATGTTCCCTGGGGGCCTGCCGTGTGTGGAAGCCCAGTTCCCTAAAAGAATCCCAGCTGCCACACGTGCCCACCTACACACTCATACACACTCATTCACACGGGTCTCCTTCCACTACCAGGATAAGCCTCTAGGTCTCCGTCAGGGGTGCCGTTACTCAGCAAAGCCACACGCGATAATTAAGAGCCGTCGATACCCCCAGATGTACTCACTTGATCGCATTACTCGGCCATTCTCCCAACAAAACCACGACCCAGTCTTTTCCGGACGGGTTTTCCTTTGCCGAAGGTGGAAAGTATGCTATGGGATTCTGTGTGTTTCATGGCACCGCAAAGGTTTTCTCCTGCAGAAGAGCTCAGAACGCTTTTGGAGAATGACCAAAGGCGGGAGAGGGGAAGAACCACCAAATGGTTTTCAGACTGTGTTCTGATGAGCCCAGGGGTTCCCTGGTGGTGTTGCAAGGTCAAGTACCAGGGGATCAAGAGAAAGCCCGTGGAGCAGCAATGCAAAGAGGGGCCCTTCTCCGCACCCGCTCTGTCGCTCTGTTTTTTTTTTTTTTTAATCATTTATTTTTGAGAGAGAGACAGACAGAGTGTAAGCGGGGGGGGGGGGGGGGGGGGGGGGGGGGGGAGAGAGAGAGGGAGACACAGAATCTGAAGCAGGCTCCAGGCACCGAGCTGTCAGCATAGAGCCCGACGCGGGGCTCGAACCCACGACCTCTAAGATCATGACCTGAGCCGAAGTCGGATGCCTAACTACCGAGCCGCCCAGGCGCCCCTGTCGCTCTGTTTTTTATATCTTTAAATGAGTCTGCTGCTCAAACAGTATTTGAAACCCTCTTTCCAAGGGGACGACAGAGGACTACCCTCTCCGTGGCCCCGCTAAGCCCGCAGCAGGCAGGCTGACTCAGAGACACGGCCACTCTCCGTCCCACTTCATACCCTCATCCCACCCCCTGATGATGTGTGATGCAGGGGCCACGGCCCTTCCTGGAGGGCCTGTCTCTGTTACACTCTCCTGAACCCAAATTAACCACGGGAGAATGTGTCTGTTTTTAGGTCATCCATGGTGACCTGTCACCGGGTCATGTTCCCAGTGCACATATCCCCGTGCTCCTAGGGAGGGAGGGTAAACTCAGGCCAGTAGAGGGGACCTGGTGATGCTGGCAAGACCTTTGGAGATCCTTAGGGACCCTGGTTGCCACCTTCCCCGTGCTCCTTCTTACGGGGCACAGCGGTTCTCCAAATGCGTTCCCCCGGTGGCAGAGCAGCGTCACCCGGGAACTTGTTAGAAAAGCAAATTCTTAGTCCCCACCCCAGACCTACTGAGTCCGGAACTCTGGAGGAAGCCTGGCCATCTGTGTTTTGACAAGCTTCCCAGGTGATTCTCCTGCTCGCTGGAGTTTGAGCACCTGGGCTGTAGGTCCCTAAACCAGCAGTGGCCTTCTGCGCTCTGTGTCTGTCCCTCGGCAGAGATGTAGGCGAGTGGACCCCACACCTTGGAGCTGCAAACAGTTGGGGCGCGGCCCACGGAGAACACGTGTATTTGTAATGTTATGACTTGAGGAACTTGTTCAGACCCAATGAAGGTGTCAGAAAAGCAGTACCCGTGTGTTTCCCATTCCTGAAAAACCCTCAGAGCCTTCTTGTATGTAGGTCTTACAAGAAAGAAAACATGGGACAGGTTTCTTTTTAGTTCTACCAAAAAAAAAAAAAAAAGTCAGTAATCCTGGGGACACATTGAAAAGCCTCGGGATGCCTTGGAGCCCCAAGCCACCAAACAGGATGGGAACAGAGTGAGCAGGTTTGGGGAAATGTCCCTTCTTTCACGTGCCAGTGGGAAGTTCTAGTCATGTACTTGGAAAAGTTCATTTTCTTTTAAAAATAAGTCCTTGTGGGGGTGCCTGGGTGGCTCAGTCGGCTGGGCGTCCGGGACTCCGGCTCGGGTCGTGATCTCATGGTTGGTTTGTGAGTTCAAGCCCCGTGTCGGGCTCAGAGCTGACAGCTCAGAGCCTAGAGCCAGCTTTGGAATCTGTCTCCCTCTCTCTCTTTTTTTTTTTTTTATAGTTTTTTTTTTTTTTAATGTTTTTCTTTATTTTTGAGACAGAGAGAGATAGAGCATGAGCAGGGGAGGGGCAGAGAGAGAGAGAGGGAGACGCAGAATCCGAAGCAGGCTCCAGGCTCTGAGCGGTCAGCACAGAGCCCGATGCGGGGCTCGAACTCACGGGCGGCGAGATCACGACTCTAGCCGAAGTCAGACGCTCAACCGACTGAGCCACCCAGGTGCCCCTGTCTCCCTCTCTTTTTGCCCCTCCCCTGCTCACACTCTGTGTCTGTCTGTCTGTCTCTCTCTCGTAAAAATAAACATTAAAAAAAGTAAAAAGATAATAAAAATAAAAATAAGTCATTAGTTTTCAGTGGCAGGTGGAGGCAATAGAATACGTTAAGCTGTTCAGGTAACACAGGCTCTCGAAATGCTACGCGGGGAGCAGTTACCAGAGATGGTTGCTCTACTGTGCGTTTCTCAGAATGTTGAAATTTATTAAGCCCCGTGAATTGCATTTCTGTGAAGGGCTTGTCTGTCTCCACGGGTATGCCATGCCTTTAATTCTCTTTGGTTCTTCTTCTTCTTCTTCTTCTTCTTCTTCTTCTTCTTTTAATGTTTATTTTGAGAGAGAGAGAGAGAGAGAGAGCATGTGCATGCAAGCTGGAGAGGGATAGAGAGAGAGGGAGAGAGAGAGAGAATCTCAAGCAGTCTCCATGTGGTCAGTGCAGAGCCAGACACGGCCTGAGCTGAACTCAAGGTCCGGACATTTAACCAACTGAGCCACCCAGGGGGCCTCTTTGGTTATGTTTCGAAACACGGAAGCAAGGCTTCTAAGATACTTAGGTTGTCATTTTCCTTCGGCAGTGTGGTGTCTGTTGCAAACTCCTTTGACTTGTGTTTCTTTTTCCATGGAGGCTCTCTTTCCAAAAGAGTGCAGGCAGAATCCCACCTTCCCCCACCCCGACATGTCATTTCTGTGAAAACATACTAGTTTATGTGTGCACGATGGAGGGAAATCACTTTCAGAAAGACATTCCGACCCCGAGCTTTGAATCATGTTATTTTTATACACCAACAAAGAACAAATGCATTTCTCAATTATGAAACCCATCTGTGAGGTGCCTTTCAAAGCATGCAGTGGTGCAGCCAGGCATTTGATCAAATTCCTAAATCATCTTGAAACAGTAGTTGCCCCCTGCCCCGCTGCACGCTCGCTTGTGCAATACGATAGCGTTGTCCGTTTCGCTTTTTAAGTTAAACACGTTTTCCATTTATTCCAACTGGCACCCAAGTGACTCTGAAACGCTGAGGGTGGCAGTAAGCCGTGATAACAGCCCCTTGGGACGAATCGTCACCAATGAACTTTAACATGCCAGCTGTTGAGCTGGAATTGGTTTTCCCTGGCTGAAAAGAATACACCCCTCCCTCCTGGGAAGAGTTCGCTGGATGGGCCATCAGCACTGTTTGGAGTCAATCTTGTTCTCAGGACTCCATAGCCATGATGTCAAAAGCCCCGAAGAGACTTTAGAAGGCATCTGTCACGGGTTGAGCTGTGTGTCCCTCCCAAAGGTGTTGACGTTCTAACCACCAGTGCCTGCGAACGTGGGTACCTCCCTTACCTGGAAATGGAGCCTTCCCAGATGACCAAGTTAAGACCAGGTCCCGATCCGATACGACGGACGGTCTTATAAAAAGGCAAAATTTGTATGCAGACACAGACATGCACACAGAGGGTGCACCTCGTGAGGATGAGGGCAGGAACTGGGATGATGCATCTACAAGTCAAAGATCGTCAGCAACCCCCAGAAGCCAGGGGAGGCATGGAGCGGCTTCTCCCTCCCGGCCCTCCGCGCGGCTACCAGCTCTGCCGACACTGTGATTCTGGACGTCCAGCCTCCAGAGGTGTGAGAGCATCAGTTTCTGTTGTGCAAGCCCCCAGTCTGCGGCACCTTGTTACAGTGGCCCCAGGACGTTCATACGCCACCCAGTCCACCCAAGTCTTCACATGAACCTGAATCCCAAGAGTCTCATATAACTAGGTCGTTAGGGTAGACGAGTCTTCTCGGAACCTGCGTTACAGTCCACCTGTACTAATCTTACTGCCACAGATCATCGCAGGCCTTGCCTTGGGAGGCCATTGTAGCACCACTCTCTGAGGCTTGTTTTTAAATCGAAATCTCCCTGTCAAGTGCCCAGGGGCTGCGAATACGAGGGTGGCCAAGATTCAGCCCCTCTGCCAGCCGGACTCCCCGGGGCAGAGTTTCATTTGGAAAGCTTTGCCGAGCCACTCTGAGCAGAAGAAAAAAAAGGAACTCGTGTTGGTTCGTGAGGGGCTGAGATGAAAGAGAAAATGTTGACCCTCCAGCTTCTTCCCCCAGCCCCTGAGATGCACCAGCAGAAGACCAAGAGAACACCTTGGTGTCACCTGGGCGTGTCTTCCTCTCTTGAGCGCCCTCTGGTGTTCTCAAGTAATGACAGCAGTGGTTTATTCTACAGCCTGGAAGGTGCCCGAAGTTACTAGAAGTTTCTTCATTTAGAAAGCGGGAGGAGATCTTTGGGGTAGCTCACTTGCTGAGTTCAGTATCTAACAACCGTCCAAGGACAGCAGAGGTGGCAATCCTGAGCTCAGAGTTTAGATTAGTTCCTCACTCTTCCCAGGGCTCTTTTCAACCTTAGATGTTATCACTGGATAGACGTACTCTGTCTGAGGTCCACTAACTTTTCCCACACCCTCGCATCAACCCATTCTGAGGAAGAGGAATGAGAGCCCGATCCCACTCCTCTGGGCCCATCTGGAGAGATGGGATAGTTTCGAAGGCTGTTTCTCAGCCTTGGCATGATTAACATTTGGGCCTGATCATTCATTCTCTATGGGGGGGGGGCGGTGAGGGAGGGGTTCTCTGCCTTGTAGCTTGTATAACAGCACCCTTGGCCTCCACCCACTAGATGCTGGCAGCACTTCCTTCCTGACTGTGACAACAAAAATATTTCCAGATGTCATCACACATCCCGTAAGGGGTAAACTTCCCCCTCGGTAGAGCCAATGCTCCTTAAGCTAAAAAAAAAAAAAAAAAAAGCATCTTTCACTCCAGGGAAACGGAGCCACCATTCATAAAGCTCTCTGTGATTTTCGGATGTCATGCAGAATCTATTTTAGCTAATCTGATGCTAACTTATTGTGATACCACGGGTCCAATTAACAGAACATAATGTTCCAATCTATGGCCGGAACATAAGCGGCCAAGATATATGTCAAATACATATATAAACACATATATACATTTAATATGTTTATTACATATATTCTATAAGGACATCGGGGTGGCTCAGTCGGTGAAGCGTCCGACTTCGGCTCAGGTCATGATTTCACGGTTCATGGGTTTGAGCCCCGCGTCGGGCTCGGTGCAGATGGCCCGGAGCCTGGAGCCTGCTTCGGATTCTGTCTCCCTCTCTCTGCCCTTCCCCCACTCACGCTCTGTCTCTTTCTCTCTCTCCAAAATAAACATTAAAAACGTTTTTAAATATATCCTATAATTTACATAGTATTTTACATATATTTTAGCTGTTTAATACACATCTATTTAATGCTACAAAATCACTACTCCTATTCAAAAATTATTTTCAGGGCTTTCACTTCATTCAGAATACTCTTTCAAATGTTTTCGTATTAAATTCTCGAAATAACCCTATAGGCTAGGTTTATTTTCCTCTGTATTTCAATTGTAGAGGGACTAAATCACCCGAGTGAAGTCACAGAGCGGGAAGACCTTGTTGGGGACGGGATCTGTTTCCACAATTCAAAGCCATGTTTGTGACACTTCACTGGCTGCCTCCCCGAGCTTGGCAAACAGCCCTGTAGCCCGCTGTCTTCCCCTATGACACGGCGACTGCTTGGGATGACCCTGTAGGTTGTTAGCATTAATAATTAATTGCAGCCCAAGTGTCCATCAACTGATGAGTGGATAAAGAAGAGGCGATATGTTACACACAAGGGAATATTACTCGGCCATGAAAAAGAACGAACTCTTGACATTTGCAACAACATGGATGGAACTAGAGTGTGTGACGCTAAGTGAAATAAGTCAGAGAAAGACAAATACCATATGATTTCGCTCATATGTGGAATTTAAGAAAGGAAACAGATGAGCAAAGGGGGGAAACGAGAGGGAGGGGGCAAACCAAGAAACAGACTCTTAACTATAGAGAACAAATGGATGGTTCCCGGAGGGGAGGTGGGTGGGGGGACGGGGGAACTAGGTGGTGGGGAATAATCATGATGAGCATGGGGTGATGTCTGGAATTGCTGAATCACTGTATCATACACCTGAAACCAATATAACACTGGTAACTAACTGGAATCAAAAACATAAAAATAATACAGATAATAATTAACGGCGTTGGTAAGCAGAAGTAGCAGCCGATGTTATTTGAACGCTTAGTCTATACCAAGCACAGGGCTAAGCCCCATCTCATGTCCTTTCAACAATATCATGAGGCAGGAATCGTCCCCATTTACAGCTTTGGAGATGCAGGAGTAAACTGCTAACAACCCACCCGGGTCACAGACTGGCAGGTGGGCAAGAAACCAATCCTCCCCCGGACCCGGGCCCCCCAACTCTTCTCCCAGGGAGGGGGAGCTGTGCTTCCCTGACTCTCCACTGGCAGACACGAATGCCCAGTTCTCTCGTTAATAGCCACATATCCTTCGAAGAGCCTCAGTTGCTACATTTTGCTTTGGTGCCCCCCAAACACCAGAAAGTTGCTCTTAATCCATACAGATTTTGCGCAGTTTCTCCTAAGCCATCATGTTGCCTCGTCAGTGCGAAAACCCAGTTCGGGGGCCAACATAATTTTCTTTCCCTGAAGGGTAAGGGTTGTGTCGTCGTAATACTGGTAGTAATCGCAGGGAACAGCCACAACAAGAACAGGAAAATTAATCATCAGGAGACTCGAGTTCATTTCATGAGAAGCACTTGGAGTGGGGAGAAGGAATCTCATGTAGTGGCCGAGTGTTAGATTCATGCGGCTGTCCTAACCAAGTGCCACACACTGGGGTCTTCGAGCAACATGAACGGGTTGATTACCTTAGACTTCTAGAGGCCACAAGTCTGCAAGTAAGGTGCTGGCAGGGCCAGAGTCCCTTCAAAGTCTCTACAGGATGATGCAGCTTCCGGTGGTGCCCACAATCCTTGATTGGTGGCCGCACTGCCCCAATCTCGGCCTCTGTTTCCGCCTAGCTTCTCCCCCTGTCTGTGTGAAAGGCATGTAGGACGTCATGTAGGACGAAGGGCCCAGCCCCTCCAGAACGAGGTCTTCCTAACTACCATCAGCAATGACTCTGATTCCAAATAAGGTCACACACTGAGGTCCTGGGGTTTAGGACTTCAGCATGTCTTTTGATGGGGGATGCGATCCCCCCAGAGCAGGTCATATCAAGCCTCGCCCCCTAAATCTAACAGACTGTGACCAGGGTTTATGCAGTATTTGGCATTGTTTCGGGATGATTACTGGGAGTTGAGACACCTCTGAAGTTGGCCTAGTCCTATAAACATTCAAGAGGGAAACAAGGAGAAGTGGACAGAAATGTCCCTTGCTCCCTGTCCCTCTGGGGGAGCAGAATGGGGAGACAGGTTTGCTTGGTGAGAAAAGTCGCATAAATGTTACAGGAAATGCAGATGACAAGGGGGAGTCCCACCATACACTTTCTTGTGCCCATGAGTCTGGGAGATTTGATCAATTTAGGGACAGGGCCTGGCACGTTTTTGTTTTTGTTTTTGTTTTTGTTTTTGTTTTTGTTTTCTGGAAACCAGGTACAAGAGAAACATGCCGCGTCCCTCATGCGGGATCTGGTTGCTTCTGTCAGAGGCGCAAGGCAACTGGCTGCTGTCCTAGATTGTCAAGCATCTGAAGAGATGCAAACAGGACCCAGTCACAGGTGGTGTTTGCAAAATGGAGGAAGGCCCCTCACAGCTGGGCGAGGACGGTTGGCCACCCAGCACATCTTTGGCGGTCGGTCGTCTGCAATGGTCCCCACGATAGATTGTTACGTTACTTCACCTTTTGCACTGCCTTCAGGCAAAACTTTCACGCGCCTTATCTCAGCAGAGTGGTGGCCAGCCCCCGAGATGGCCCCCAGCCTCCAAGATGGTCTCCACCCTCCAAGATGGCCCCCAGCCTCCAAGATGGCCCCCAGCCTCCGAGATGGTCCCCAGCCTCCAAGATGGCCCCCAGCCTCCAAGATGGCCCCAGCGATTCTCGCCTCCTCCTATTCACACTCGCTGTGGTGCCCTCCCACAGGAGTCAGGTGACCTGTGTAACCAGTAGGTATTTCAGGAATAGAAGTTCTTCAAGGAGGGCAGCAGGAAACTGCAGCGGGAGACCTTTCAGGGAAGACTGTTCGCTGCCTGGAAGGTGGGAAGCATGGATCCCCTTCGTTGGGGACTGGGATGGACCTGCCTCTGGGATGGGGTGGGCTCAGAGCTGGCAGGGGGCCGCCTTGAGTTCTTCACGTCCCTCCACGTACCATAGATCATACCAGCCATGTGGGGGACACAAACAGACACTTGACTGTGAATTTGTCTAATAAATCAATGGTCCTTCACGTGTGAAAGTAAACCTTCCATCAGTGAGCTCTGCCCTGTGAGTGCTTTACCTAGTGAATTGGTTCTCAAAGGTGACTACGCGAGAGAATCCTTCTGGGAATCTGTCAAAAATGCAGTTTTCAGGGCCCCCCCCTCAGGTAGCTTTTTGCTAGATCCCAAAAGACAGTTCTGACTTTTCCAAACCGCTCCCATGATTTTATTTTATTTTTTTTAAATTTTTTTTTCCGAACGTTTATTTATTTTTGGGACAGAGAGAGACAGAGCATGAACGGGGGAGGGGCAGAGAGAGAGGGAGACACAGAATCGGAAACAGGCTCCAGGCTCTGAGCCATCAGCCCAGAGCCTGACGCGGGGCTCGAACTCACGGACCGCGAGATCGTGACCTGGCTGAAGTCGGACGCTTAACCGACTGCGCCACCCAGGCGCCCCACCGCTCCCATGATTTTAATTTGCAAACAGGTTTGGGAAGCAACCTGGACCCAAGATAGGCTACTTGAGTTCTCTAGATACCTTTGGGCATCTAATCTAACCTGGCTAAGACTCGGTTTCCCGTCCGTAAGACAGGGGTCGTATTAGTTAGCTAGAGCTGCTGTAATAAAATATTACAGCTGGGTGGTTTAAACAACGTCAACTTATTTTCTCACAGTTCTGCTGGAGGGCAGAAGTTCCAGATCAAGGTGTCAGCAGGGCTGGTTTCTTCTGAGGCCTCGCCCCTTGCCTTGTAGATGGCCATCTTCTCCCCCTGTCCTCACCCGGTCTTCCCCCTGTGCGTGTCTGGGTCCTAATCTCCTCTTCTTTTAAGGACCCCGGTCAGATTGGCTTGGGGTCCACCCTAATGATTTTAATTTAATTACCTCTTTAAAGACCCCGTCTCCAAATACAGTCACATTCTGAGGTCCTAGGGGTTAGGACATCAACATAGGAATTCTGGAAGAGACACCGTGCAGCCCCACGTCATATGCTCATTGTGGGGGTTAAATGAGACAAGGCGCTTGAGGCCTCAGGGGAGTTGTATTCAATCAGAAGATGAAAACTCTTATTTTCCATCCCCTCCAATTTTGGTGGCACTAGGTGGGGCAATTGCCTTTAAGACGTGAGTGACACACAGGAAAACTTGGTCTTGTCCCTTAGGCGATAATTCCCTTCGAACATCTGGTCTGCCCCACCCCCACCCCCACCCCCACCCCGGGAGCCAGTGCAAATCCACCTGCCATGGAATGGTGGCCCCGAAATCCGAGCAGCTGCAGTGGTGAAGCCGGGTTCCTGGAATCTGAGCTTAGCACTTAAGACTGAGTTTCTTTTCAAAAGAGCTGGAGGCTCAGACACTCGTTGCCCTTAATCCTTTTTCAGAGGGAGGGGAGGCACAAAGCCCCCACTGTGGGTTTGCGGAGGGCTCTGGTAGATTTGCACACTCGTCCTCACTCGCCGCCCTGCGAGGCGGGTACCAGAAGCGAGACCAGCAAACCCACAGACACGGTGGACCACATAATGAGGCAAAGAAGAGAGGCCAGGGCCCCACAGGGCCTGCGGGAGCACCCCTCGGTGGGCCTGATTCTGCCCCTGGGGTGCCACCTGCTCTGAGATGCCACTGCACAGTGAAGTCACCACCCTACACTGTGTGAGGGGACCTAGACTTCCCAGTACCCACTGTTGCAAAGGTTGGGCAAAGGGGTGGGTCCCTTTACTTCCTCCTCACTGGTGAGGGGGTTAAGGTGGAGGGAAGAGGGGAATTCTTGGAGCCCCCAAGGCAGGCAAATGTAAAACGTACAACCACAAAACCCAAGCATCTCCAGGGTGGCTCCATCACCTCGGGGGGGAAACGAACAGCACCTTCTTGTCCACACCCCGTGCTTTGGGGCCCGGAGTCTCCTTTCACAGGACGGGCAGATGGGACAGAACCTGGATGTGACTTTGGAGAGGTGGGCAAGATACACTCCATCTCTGGGTCTCCAGTTCTTCTTCCAGTTGGATCCATTACCTTGACTACTCACTCTTTTCCAGCTCTCGTGTGTTATGCTTCCACAATTCTATCTACATCCAGACTAACTAGACTTGACCTTCTCATTCAGCCCAGTTAGCAATCGAGCGCTGGGTGTGAAAGGTGACCTTCACTTTTGAAAGGAGAAAGAGACAGAAAACAACATGGCACCCCAGGAAACCAAGCTTGAGGACCCATAACTCTGTCCGGAATTATGAATAGACGCAAGCCGTCTCGAGTCACTCGGAGAATAGCCCGGGACAGATCCTTGGGACCCAGCCTATGCCGTTTGATTCGATAGGTTTCAGGTAAGGTCCAAGCGTCTATATTTTCACACACCAAGTAACTCGAAAGCTCACCACCGTGTGAAGGCTGTTGCTCTAGACCATCTGCTGCTGGCCTGACCTCCTTTGTCTTGCCTTGTTCCAGACTTTGAGCCCACTGCTCTGAATGAAATCATTACCGCCCTTACAAAGTGGACCTAACTAGCCTTTGTCTAGATTTTTCCATGAACAGAGCCTCGCAAAGGGACAGATGAAGATGATGGTCCAGGGACCCACGGAATCTGTATTTTCATAAATGCTCTGAATCTCAGCAGAATGGGCAGCGGGCCCCGTGGTGATGTGGTTCCTGGGCCTGGTTCTGCTTTGAGATGACTCCAGCTTCTACCATCGCAGAAACCGTGTGCCCCTCCATCAGGCATGGAGTGGGCCCTCACTGCCTCCTTGGGGGTGGGAGGGCCTCGTTTGACTACATCAGAGTCTCCGCGTTTCCTCTGACAATGAAATTCCTGACAAAGTGAACCATTTACGATCATTGCTGGGTGAAATTTGTTGTTCTACGATAGTCTCAAAAATAGGATTTTAGGAAAACGCTCTCTAAGAAAGGATATACCCTAGAGAATACTTGAGTTTTTTCTTTCTGTTTTGTTTTTCTAAGAGCCCAGATAGATTCATTAATCATGTATACACCAGCTGTTCAGAGAGCACCTAGTCTGTGCCCTGCTCTATGCAGAGTGCTGGGGCACAGTGATGGTCAAGGCAAGTGCATCCCGGCCCTCCTGGGGGCCCACAGATACTGCCTTAGAGCCAAGACTGGAGAGAACCACGATGTGAAATGAACCGACCCAGACAAACCTGGGGCGGGCCAGCCCAGACCGAAGTCCCTGAGCTGGGTCCTTCTCAGAGTCTACCTTCTGAACTGAGGACATCAGGGAAATAGGGATGCCCGACACGCACAGGAAGCATGGCTAAACATGAATTTTGGACAGCAAATAATTGTTTAGTGAGTATGCCCCAAATATTGCCCTGGGAACTCAGTGTGATTATCATGATCCCTATTTTATGAATGAGGAAACCAAGGCACCGAGAGGTTAAGTGACTTGCCTAAGGTTACACAGCTCAGATGTTGCAGATTTAAACTCAGGTAGACCAGCACCAGAGTTGTTCCCTTATCCTCCAACTCCAGCGGCCTCACAGCAGGGAGGGGCGTGTGATACCCCCCGGCACCAACCTGCTGATCCAGATTCAGGGGTCTCCAGAAGAACCTGGTGTGTTCCCAAGGCCACTTGTGCCACAAGTCCCCAAAAGGAAGGACCAGGCTTGTCATTCGCCATTGTATTCCAGCACGCAGGGTAGAGTCTGACTCAGACAAGGCGCTCAGTATTTGTTAAATACCTGAGTGAATGAATAATACCAGTAATATATATTCTTTGCAGAAAACTCGGAAAACATGACAAAGTACTTTTTAAGAACCCAACTTTAACCCCAACCCTTAGAGAAGACCACCGCTGATATTTTCTGGCCTCAGACATTCTGAGTAGACACATTTTGTGGTCAGAGCCCTTGTCGTTCAAGTCCTGCACTTTCCCTCAGCCTCTACCCCTTTTCCTCTGGAGTGTCTCTGCGGGTTCTTTCTCAGAAAAGGATGTCCTACTCATTCACACTGAGGGATAATTGAATACTAACAGCTGAAACTATTGCCTTCACCAGGCAATTTATGTTTTTAAGAAGACTTAAGACTTTCAGAGAGAAGGATGAAGAAGCAGCATTCATTTCTCCTCCTCTCTTTCCTCTACCTGAGCTATCCCAGAGTCTACTGACACTCGGAGTTATCAGACCTGAGATCTGGGCCCAGCGTTGTCACTACTCAGCCACGTTGTGACCTTGAGCACATCATTCACTCCCCCAGCACTTCTCTGTAAGGTAAAGTAGGTTGAGCTGGGAATCAAGAAATCACCAATGTCCAACACTTCTCCATTCGAATGCATAGAAATCATGCATATATATGTAATATGTATTTACTTAACGTTTTATTGCAAAAATTTCCAACAAACTCAAAGTAGAGGAAATAATACAAGTAACCTCTATGTACTCATCAGTCAACTACAAAAAGTGTCCATTCCTGGACTTCTGATTTCATTTATACCACCACCTTCAAGCACCAGGTTAATTTCAGGCAAATTCCAAACACCATACAGTTTCATATGTAAATATTAGTGTAAACCTCTAAAAGATAAAGACTCTTTTTTTTTAAATTTTTTTTAACGTTTATTTATTTTTGAGACAGAGAGACAGAGCACGAACGGGGGAGGGGCAGAGAGAGAGGGAGACACAGACTCTGAAACAGGCTCCAGGCTCTGAGCCATCAGCACAGAGCCTGACGCGGGGCTTGAACTCACGAACCGTGAGATCATGACCTGAGCCGAAGTCGGACGCTGAACCTACTGAGCCACCCAGGCGCCCCTCTTTTTTTTTTAAGTAAGCTCTATGCCCAATGTGGGACTTGAACTCACGACCCCAAGATCAAGAGTCACATGCTCTATTGACTGAGCCAGCCAGGCCCCCCAAAGATAAGAACTCTGTTTAAAGAAGGTGATTGTCGTGCCTGAAAAAAAAACAAAGAACACCTTCAGTTTTCATCAGATATAACCAGTCAGTGCAACTGAATGTGTGCGTATTTGTGTAGGTGTCTTCAGGACTTTTATTTTGTGTGCTTCCAGGAACCAAATCTACAGGTTCCAACTGAGCTTTTCCTATGCAGTCAGGGGCTGGACGCAAGGTCTGGTCTGGTTCCTTGTCCTCAGATGAGCTTGGAAAAATCAAATAAACAATTCAGAGCGGCAAGCACTTGGTGCATTGCTAGGAAGGGCTCCGGACACCTTGCGAGAAGAGGGTGAGACGGAACAATGAAACTCATCTTTGGGAAGCCTGACCCCGTTCAGAAAGACTTCCTGGTGAAGATGAGCCATAACCCAGGGCTTGAATTTAGGAGGACGCGAGAAGCCTGGAGGGAGAAGCGAAGGGAAACACTCACCTCATTTGACCTTGCAAGCCCAGTTCTGTGAGGCCTGCAGACCTGCATCAGCTAGAGGTTATACCCCTCTCTTGTTCTTCTACTTGCCACACTTCTCCTGAAATCTGCATAGTACTCTGAGACTCTGTGTGTGTCATTTGGGGGGTAGATGGCATGGTAGAGGGAGACACAGAGGTGGAGAGACTCATTGAGAAACATGCACTCAATACGCGTTGAGTAAACACTGGCAGAAGGTGGAGCCATGAAGCCAGCATCATGTGATGAATCTGAATAATTTTCATGTAGTTAATGAAGCAAAGTGTCCCCTGTTAAGGACAGCTCTAAGAAAGAGGCAGCCTGGAGCACTGAGAGCGTCCCAATCTTGGAACTGGTTCTTTGTTAAGCAATGGCCTGCTGGTCCCAAGAAGTTTTTAAGACAGTGTCATTCTCCTACACCCACTCTATACCTCGGGGCCGTGTATCTCTTCCTTTTATTTCAAAATTGTTTTAATTTAGTTTTTTTTTTAATCAAAGTTATAAATCCACAGAATTTAGAGAGTCAGATAGGTTTGTAAAGCTCACCATGGACAGCAGTTCCTAAACTCTCCGATCTCTTCTGCCTAATCCCAAGACAATCCCTTGTTTCACAGATTCTCCTGCTATTTACATCCATGAATCTGTAGGAACATGATCTTGTTGCTCTTTCTTGATGTTTTGCCTTTGGCATTGATTATCGACTTCCTCTACAGATAAAGGGATTTTATTTCCACATAACACACAGTATGTACATGCACATGCTCACATACACGTGTGCATACACACACATACACAGGATGCATTTTCTCCATTCTCCCTCTATAGTTTAATTGAAATGTTGGAGATTAAGTGCAGTGGGAAGTATAGGCTTCCACTTATGGAATAAGTCACAGGAATAAAAGATACACGTAGGGAATATAGTCAATGATATTGTAATAGCATGGTGAACATAGTGTAATGTACAGAGATGTTGAATCACTATTTTGCACACCTAAAACTAATGTAACATTGTGTGTCAACTATACTCAAAAAAAAGAAAGAAATTTTGGAGATTAATATTAAAGTTTTTACATTATTATAACTCCCAGCTGTGAATAGCTGGGCCCCAAATGCTGTATTTATCTTTCCATCCCTGAACAACTTATGCTCTTGTTAAAGTTAACGATTACTTTATTTTTTTGTTTGTTTGGTATGTTTTAGTAAATTTATCTCTAAACTCTGCCCTCTTCTCAACGTGTTCACACAATAATTTCATCTTTTTGGAGAAGTCCTTTTGGACCTCCTGATTGGTTACCTTCCATGTCTACTATCCAGCTGTTGCATTAGCGGTAAGTCCACCTCTTTTGTGATGGAACCCCTGTTTCCCAGACCCTGCATCTCTTTTTAAAATTTTGACTCCTTTTTTAAATAAAAAAATAATACCTCCAGTAGCCTCCTTTAAGGCCCTGCATATCTGAAAACATATATATCATACCCTCACATTTGGTGAATAGTTTTGCTAGGTATAAAATTCTACTTTGGAAATATTTTTTTCTTTCGGACTTTGAAATATTTCCCAGTTGTCTTCTTTCATACTGTTGTTAGAAAGTCCAATGCCATTCTGATTTCTGATCCTTCATATAAATCCTTTTTTCTCCTGGGAAACATTTAATATCCTCTCTTTATTCCCAGTGTAATGAAATTGCACAATGATGTGTCTTGGTGAATCCATTTTCATCCACGGTGCTGGATATAATTAGGAAATTTGGGAACTTAATATCTGGGAAGGTTTCATGAATTATTTCTTTGAGGAATTTCCTCTGGATCTTCTTTCCATATTTGGACCTCAACGTTCTGGTGTGGTCCTATAATTTCATTATTTCTCTCTTATTTTCTCTATGTGTTTTTGCTATACGCTCTTAGTGATGTCCTTAACTGTTTCTTACTTCTGCTCTTTCCAAGCACTTTTGTTTGTCCTCAGAATTTTTTTTACAAATCAGAATCCTATTCTTTTTTTCCAGTTTTATTGAGATATAAATGGCATACATCGCTGTGTAAGTTTAAGGTGTACAACATAATAGAATCCTATTCTTATTTCAGGGATGCAATATTTTCTCCTTATTCTCTGAGAATATTAGTAGTAATTTTTAAGCATTTTCTTCTCTCTATATAACTTCCATAGCTTCTGTTGCTTCCAAGTTACTTTCCCCTCCTCTTAGGTTCTGCCTTTTCTGTTCTCAAATGGCCCTTACTTGTCTCTTCATATTTACAAGTGGGGCACTAAAAGCTGATGGGAAGCTCTGTGCACAAGCATAGGGCATGACAACCATGGGCTTTGGTACAGTGATCTTCCTGGGCCATTTTCCTGGGGGACCTTGGATTTCAGTATCTTTAAGTCTTTTCTCCTGTGTTGTTGGAAGAGCCTCAGTGAAGCCTCTTATGATCTCTCATGTGGAATCTATAGCCCTTGCTACCATTATTCTGGAAACGATCAGGAAAATAGCTGGAGATCTCAACATTCGGAATGTGAGCATTTGTCTGGTCTGACTTTACAGAACAGGAGAGGAAGACTGGAGTTGTAACTACTTCTTAGAAGGACTTTTAATCAGTCATTCTGCTTGTAGATCCACCTTTACTCCCATGTCCATAGGTCCCTAAGGTCACCAGCTCCCGAGCAACTGAGTTGCTTTTTGCTGTTCCCATTGGGAGCTTATGATTCAGCTTTCTCAGCTCTGTCACATCAGTTACCAAACATACATTTGCTTTCCAGCATCCAACCTTCTTGTTATTATCACTCCTGTTTTCTTCATCCTATAGGTTTGTGTCTTCTCCAAAATACCTCCTCTGCTGTTGTTTTAGGAGGGTTTCAAGAGGGGCTGGAAACTAACCCCTATGTACCACTTGCCATCTTTGAATAGAAATTTTCCCTTCCCCCTATCTCCACTCAGTGGCCTTGGCTTTATAACTTTTCCTGTCCTCATCATAACAACAATCAAATAAGCAAACGATGGGGATCCTGGGATTAAGTGTCAGACTCTTAATTTCAGCTCAGGTCATATCTCACAGTTGGTGGGTTCAAGCCCTGTGTTGGGCTCTGCCCTGACAGCAAGGAGCCTGCTTGGGATTCTCTCTCTCCCTCTCTCTGCCCCTCACTCAAGCATGTGTGTGTGCACATGCACGCGTGCTCTCTCTCTCTCAAAATAAATAAGGAAACTTAAGAAAATAAGCAAACAAAAATAAAACTAAAGCCCATTCCAACATCCATTGTCATTTAATTAACTTCACTTTCACATATAAGGAAAAATTTGCTTCCCCACTTCTCCACTTGCTTTAGATTATCTAAAACAGTAATGAAGGAAAGAAAAGAGGGGAGACTCTGAAGTAGGACTTAAATGGTTCTCCCCATTTCCAAGAAGACAACAGCTGCCCAGCATGTCCAAGAGATCCTGAGGTATGCGAGCCATTTTGAGGCACACGCGCTGCCCCCTGGTGGGCCAGCTGGTACTGCTCTCAGGGTTCTCTCCAAGCTTTCGGAGATGGTGATATTGTAAGGAAAGTCCAAATACTATTGCCAGAGGTGAGCTTTGAACTCAGACCAGGGGAGAAGAGGTGGAAAGAGGTTCTAAATTTAAAGTTATTTTTCATTTTCCACCAATCAGTGTGTCTATGCCAGCATCAATCAGTACACCCACTGTGTGTAGCTTCATAACTATCCTTGGCGGGGGGGGGGGGGGGGGGGTTAGCATTACCGACAGAACAGCTAAGTATTTCCCCCAAGTCTAGAATGTTATCACCCTGGCAGAGGGAAAGTACAGGTTTTAAGAAAGAAGACATGTCATTCCACATAAACGTCACCACCGGTCATTTCACCCACTACCTTCTACACCTGTGCTGTTCCAATATGGTGGCCACCAGCCACATGCGACTGTTCCAATTTTGGTTGATTAAAATTAAAAATTCAGCTTCTCAGTCACTCTAGCCGCATTTCACGTGCTTAACAGCCACATGTGGCCCTCATATTGGACGGCACAGATAGAGAACATTTCCATCACCGCAGAAAGTTCTGTTGGATAGTGCTGGTCTAGAGCGCCTAATGGGGCCAGGAATTTCCTTTGATTCTTACAGACTGAATTAATCACAGCCTCATCTATGTTCCTACAAGTCTTTGTTCCCTCCCCTGCCACCACATTTATCACAGTCTGGCTTGAAATGCAGCTAGTTAAATAATAGGCCTGTCTCTCCCACTTGACCATAAGCTCATGAGGGCTGGGACCAAGCTTATGTCATTTGCCATTATTCCCAGCACCTAGGGACACAGACTAGCAAGCAGAAGTTCCTGAATAAATGTGCTGAGTCGAATGACCGAACTGTAAACTCCTTCGGCGTGGGAATGAAATCTTCTCGGTTTCTGTCTGTCAGGACAGACAACTGTATTGCCCACAGTTCCTTGGGCCCAGAGGGAACCTCAGGAAACGTCTGCTGGATTGTCGCATGCTGTCACGCCTGCCAGCCTTAGGATGTACCTTACCATCACTAAGACAAAAAGCCAGGTGGCTGTGCCCCCCAAGCCCCCAAACTCACCAAGCTCCCCCTCACCTGCGTCCTTGCACATTATTGTCTCCTGGGGCTTTGCCACATCCCACCCGATGTCTTCCTCCTTTGTAGCCCCCATCTTGCATCCGTGAGGCAGGTCTGATCACGTACTGCCCAACCCCCGCGTGTGCACGCGCACGCGTGCGCACACACACACAAGCACACTCACGCAAACACATGTGCACTTCATGCTTGTCCTTTGACCTCATTTCTCCTCCCACCTCACACCCAGAAGAGCGGTTTCCAGACTGCAGTGTGTGTATCCCCAGGGGCTCTCCAGTGTTATCTATCCTCTGGAAAGCAGAGAAAAGATGTGTGGACTTCTGGGTTTTGATGTGATTTGATTTGATTTTAATATTTGTTTATTTTTGAGAGAGAGCAAAGGCAAAGGGCAGAGGTGAGGGGGACGGAAGATCCAAAGCAGGCTCTGTGCTGTCAGCAGACAGCCCGACGCGGGGCTCGAACTCACGAACCTTGAGATCATGACCTGAGCCGAAGGCAGACGCTTAAGCAACTGAGCCACCCAAGGCACCCCTCTGGGTTTCTTTTAATCTCGCCATTTACAATTGCCTTATTGTGCCATATATTTTAATATGTCAATAATATATTATTGTAGTAATATATGCTTTTTAATAAAATAAAGACACATATCTGGAGTCTGACCTGAGTTACTTTTATTGATAGGAGTGTGTGTGCAAAAAGGCAACTGCCCTAGGCTACCTCGTGCCCTTCCTCACGGTCTTGCATTTCGAGGACCAGCAGAAGCCCCCTCCTCCCTGTTCACTCCAGTCTACTCGGGCCGGCAGATTTTTGGGGAACTGACACAGAGCCCTTACCAACCCCTATTGTCTGAATTCTCATTGTACCTCCGAGTGGCACACTATACTTGTTCTTGAATTCTCTTTGGGAGAAGGAGGTTCTCCCAATGAATTCTCATTGGGAAGGAGGTTCTTGATCGTTTTCAGGACCTGGCTTTGTCTTTCTAAGCAAATGACAAATAGCATGAGCATCTTCACGCGTATTTTGTCCTGGAGACCCTCTTAGAAGGGAAGGGTGGAGAGAATACCCAGGGCCGTCGCACTTTATAAATAAGGACACAGAGTTCCAGGGAGGTCAAGTGACCTGCTCAGGGACACACACACACAGGTAAAAGTCTGCGCCGGTCAAAGATGGGGACCACGGATTTGGACAGAGATAGCTCCACCCATGTGGAAAGGACCATGCTTCCTAGGATCTCCACTTCAGCTCCAGAAGAGCAGCTGAAAGCCAAGGTTATGTGTTGCCTGCCTGCCTTCAGCTTGCCACGCCACCCCGGAGGATGAGGCTTGAAGGAAGTCTACGCACAGAGGAGGTGTCAGCTGCTAACTTGACAAAAGATAAGAGCCAAGGTCACGACCTTCTAATGGCAAACCAGCCTATTAGTTTAGCATTATGTGCCTCCAACGTCAGAGCCAAGCCTGGTGGCGATTTGATTTTTTATTATTCAGGAAGCCCCTTACTTGAAAATGAGAGAAACTTCTAGCAACTGCTGGAAATCTCTGCTTTTAAAATAATAAGAAGAATCTTCACCTAAGAAACTTGGCTCCACACTCTCTCATGTTCCTCTGTGCCCTTAAGCTGGCCATAGAGCAGAGCAGGTAAATGATGTGAACCTGTGGGCTTTCAAAAACAAAAAAAAAAAAGAAAGAAGATGCGAATCAAATGTAAATGATGATCCCATTAAATGATGATTTTCATTCAAACTCAACAATACATATTTCTCAGACTTTGCGATTAGCCCCGCGTCACACTTTGGCTCTTAATTTTTTTTAACAGTTAATTTGTGATATTCCGCGATCATTTTAGGATTGGGGGTTGGATTTCTTTTTTTGCTTTTTTTTTTTTTTTTTTTTTTTGCTTTTTTCTTTCTCTCTCTCTCTCTCTCTCTCTTTTTTTTTTTTTTTTGTTAAGTACTGACCAAAAAAATCTTGCTGCATTCAGTCTCCTGAGAATGTTGGGTCGAGTTTTTTGATCCCTGTGGCTCATTGATTTGCGGGCTGATGTAGTGCGAGGGGTCCTTATTAGTGGCGTCTGTCCCTGCTGTAATGTTTTTGTTATTTTTCCTCATTTGTTCACTCTGACATCATGTCATTACAGAATGGTGCTGTTCAGGCCCTGCCTGGGCTGTTCGTTAGCGTGTGTTTAATGAGCAGCTTAATTGAGCTGTCTAGTAGGCCACCTGTCGCCCTCCGGACTTATTAACATACTAATGGCCTGACATTGTATTCTCTGACAGGCAACAGGGCTTACTGATTTGATGTCTGGACATGAGGATTTTATGCAGGAATGAGAGCGGGCATTGGGAAGGAGGTTTAAAAAAACGCACATTAACTCTTTGGTATCTCTGTGTTTATGGCTTTCTTATGGAAAAAAAAAAAAAAAAAAAAAGTTCAACCCATGGCAGGCCAGGAAAGCGTGTTCTGGGGAGGAAGCCTTGCCCCAGTTGTGGTTCTCCAGGAGAAAATATGCTCCGCCAGAGAAGAGCAGGCTTTGTTGAAGTTACAGTATTATTGTCCGGGAACCACTTCAAAGGGGAGGTCTGCAGCCCCTGGGGGAAAGTTTTGCGCCTAGACTTTTCTCCGCGGGGGCTGAACAAATGAAAAGCAGCCATGCTCCGTCTGAGGGGTGGTCTCTGTTGCCCTTGCCTTTTGAATCCCGCCGCGGACAGGATCGTGAGCGCCCGGCTCCAGGGGGAGGGCTGGGAGAGCAGGCCGCAGCTCGCACATACGTGTTGGCCAAGAACACTTCTGTTTGGGCCTCTCTTCTGTGTGGTCGGCTGCTGCCCCCGGCCTCCCTCGCGGAGGTGGGAGGAACACCTCGCGTCCCTGTGAATCTCAGGGATGGGGGTCTAGAGCGTGGGGCAGCCCTCCGGTAGGGGCTGGACGTTGCTCTCCTGTCCCCTTAGCTCTTCTCCTTGGCCGTCCCCTCCTCCTACAGTGTCTGCACAACAAACAAGCATATACGTAGTTGTAACGAAGAACCTCCTTTAAGATTTCAGGAAGGGGTCATGGCCAAGGGCTGAGCTTGGAGGTGGTGGGGTGGGAGCCCGTGTGGAAGAGCGCCGTCTGGGGGCTAGGGTTGGCCACAGAGGCCCCCAGGTCCAAGGTTCCGGCCAAGTCAGCACAGGAGCTCTAGAAGTGTGGGTCTGCAGAGAGAGCTGGAACGTGTTCTGGGTGTGGCTGCTTGGAAGCCGCATTCCAGAACGTGGCATGTGGAACCTACAGCCAGCAGACCTTTATGGGAGATCGTGAGTCGGTTCCTTCCTCCTGGGTCCTGAGCCCAGGAACGCTGCTGGGAGCAGGCACATTTCCTGTCCTTGCTAGCACCCAGCCAGGGGGAAAGAGGGAGAGAAGGAGTGGGGAGGCAGAGGAGGAGGGAGGCAGAAACCCACATACCATCTATGCACTTTCCTGTGATGGTGATGATGACTGATGATGATGATGATAGCCTTAATTTTTATCTCTTAACCCAAACCTTTTATTTTTTTATTTTTTTATGTAAAAAAAATTTTTTTAATGTTTGTTTATTTTTGAGAGAGAGAGAGAGAGACGGAGCATGAGCAGGGGAAGGGCTGAGAGAGAGGGAGGCACAGAATCCGAAGCAGGCTTCAGGTTCCGAGCTGTCGGCACAGAACCCGACGTGGGGCTTGAACTCACGAGGTGTGAGATCATGACCTGAGCTGAAGTCGGACGCTCAACCGACTGAGCCACCCAGGCGCCCCAACCCAAGCCTTTTATAAACATGGTTTCATTTAAGTTTTCTATCCCAGGGTTTCTCCAGTTCAGCACAACTGACACTTTAAGCCACATGGTTCTTGTTGTGGGGGACTGTCCTGTGCTTTGTGGAATGTTGAGGTGCCTCCCTAAACTCCACCCACTAGATGCCAGTAGCAAACCCCAACCTGACTGTGCCCATCAAAAATGTCTCTGGACATTGACAAATGTCACCCCGGGGGAAAAGTTGCCCCCAGTTCAGAAACACTTCTCCAGAGGTGGGTGTGCTAGCCTCAGTTGGTAGATGGGAAGGAAACACTCAGAGTATAAATGGGGGGGGGAGGGTGATGGGACTCCACCACTCATAGCTAAGATGTAGGAGGCAGAGCAGGGGTTAGACTCAAATCTGTTGGATCTCATATCCCAGATCCTTCCTTTGCACAATCCTCCCTGGGCATGATGAGGGTGCGTCCAGCTGTGGCCAGAGATGGGTGAGCTGTCCACATCCCAGTGCTGACCATTGGAGAGCTATTATCATTTGGGTATTTTGCTAAGGATTTTATGTATCATCTTGTAAAGTCTTCTCAGTTTCCCTTTGAGGTGGGTACTGTTATTATTCTGCTTTAAAAGATTAGAAAACTGAGGCTCAGAGGAATTGAGTAACATGTCCAAGGTCACACAGCTGGTAGGGGGAGAGAGTCCCATCCAGGTCTCTCTGGCTTCAAAGAAAATGTGTTTTCTGCTATAGCATCCAGAATCTCAGACATCTGCACCTAGAGACCCCATCCTTACGATCCATTCTCCTATGTGGCCACAAAGAAGGGGCATCTCCTCTCTTTATTTCCCTGACTGACCAGGATGCTGTGCCTGGTACATTACCCAAAGACACGTGTGATGGTTCATTCATGTTAACTTGACTGGCCCCGGGTAACTACATATTTCATCAAAATTATTCTTGGTATGTCTGCGAGGGTATTTCTGGATGAGCTTAACCTTTGAATCAGTAGACTGTGCAAAGCAGCCCACAGTTCCTGATGTGGGCTACGTCCAATTAGTTGAGGGTCTGAATAAAACAAAATACTAAGCCTCCTCCAAGTAAGAGAGCCTTCTTCCTGCCTGATGGGCTTCGAACTGAGACATTGGCTTTTCCCAGCCTTTGGACTTGAGCTAAAACATCTAATCTCTCTGGGTCTCAAGCCTGCTGCCCTTCAGACTAGAACTACAGCATCAGCGCTCCTGGGTCTCCAGTTTGCCAACCCACCCTGCAAATCTTGATCGTTGTCGGCCTCCATGGTCATGTGAGCTAATTCTGTGTAATAAATCTCTTTATATATATACACTCTCACATACATATATACATATACATATATAGGTATACATGTATACACATATGTGTCCACACGCAATACACATATACATATATACACATACACGTATACATGCATACATATGTGCACACGTGCATATATGTATACATATATACACATACATATAGATATACATGTATATACATATACACACATACATGTATATACATATACATACACATATACATGCATACATATATACGTACACATACACATGTATAGGTACATGTACATATGCATATATATCCTATCGGTTCTGTGTCTTTGAAGAACCCTAATACAGCATTTTGGCCACCTTTTATACATGGTAACTTTTCATATCCCATATTTTCAGCATTTGTCTTGTTTTGTGTTAGGACTGACTTGTAACCAGTATCTAGCTGTTTTTTAAAAATGCGGTCTGAGACTAATCAAACATCTCATAATGTTGGTTGTTCAGACAACTTATCCCTCTGAGCCTCTTTCTGGGTGAACTCCTCCATTGTGATCTTTCAGTTCATCAAATCTCTCTTTAGCCATCCAATCTAGAGTTTCTCCTGCCCTATTAAGCTTTCTAAATTTCAGTGATAAGCTGCTTTAGCTCTAGGATTTCTGAATGGCTCTTTTTTATACCCATCTGTTCGTTTTCTGTTTCTGCCTGGCTCAAATCCTTTTGTATCTTCTTCATCTCTATAACTTCTTCCTTTAACTCTTAGAATATATTCAGTGTAATAATTTTAAAAATCTTTTTCAGATGATACTATTATTTTTATTTTCTGTAAAGTGATTTCATCTCCTGACCATTGACTTTGTCGATTTGGTGTGAGCTCATCAAGAATGAGTTTATTTCTGTTGTGTTTCATTTTATTGTAGTTGGAGTGGCTCTATACTCACTATACTCTTTTGGGCAGGGGTTGGGGTTGCAGGGGCAGGGGGGATGTTGTTTTCACCTGCCCCCTATGATCTTCTGTTCAGAACCACATCTTCTGGTGGATTTTCAGAGTGTCCATCCTAAGGAGATAACTGGGGATATTGTAGTCATAGTCACTGAGCCATTTGGTAAAATGCCCAGATCCTGGCTGCAAGGCTTTGCTTTTCCTCATTTTAATAGGCGTGTGTGCCTCTGTGATTTAAGCAGTGGTGGATAGAAACATGTTTCATCCTCTTTATAAGGAGAGCTGCATCCCATCTCTGACTCTATCCCTGCTCTGCATGAGCTATTTGGAGTTTCAGCCAGTAAGCTCCCTGCCTCCTCCAGCAGGCTGGTAGCTTCGGTCCTGTTTTCTGTTTTGTGGTTCTGACTCACGGAGATGTTATCTCTTTCGGCAATTAAAAAAAAAATCTATCGTTAGTCTGTGTTGATGCCAATGGAAGGCTCAAAGCGTGAATCTTGATGGAGTTTAATATCCCTGCTGTATACTGTCTTATCACCATTCTACAATATCATATCGAAAATCTCCCTACAGGGAATAGTTGCCTGCTTGTTAGCCTGGCTTACAAAGTGCTCAAAAGTGTGGGCTGAGTCAGCTTGCTTGAGGTCAAATCCCGGATCTGCTACTTACTAGTTATGGAAACGTGGGCCAAGTTGTCTAATGCTTTAAAGCCTTATTTTCCTCATCATGAAATATATCAGTTGTATAACTTCCTAACGTTATTATGAGGATTAAATAAAATACTCCATGTAAAAGCACTTCCAGCAGATTCTGGCACATGGTCAGCCCTCAATAAATGTCTGCTATTATTATGGTGGTTATCACTGCTTGGTTTGAAACAAATATCCAACTTCAGAGAATTAGGATTTTTTGAAAGGTTCCGGTGGCCTGAAAGGCAGAAGAGAGAAATGCCAAGAAATGACTTAGCTGCTAAGTTTTATAAGGCTCTTTTATATCTGCTATCCGTGGTCCCACAATAAATCCATGCTTTGTGTTTCCCATTTTACATATGAGAAAATTGAACTACAGGATTACTACGCGCTTTAAAAAATTTGTTATTACTGTACACTTTAATGGTCAGCACATGAATGAAAAGTCACACTCAGCTGACGCTCTTGGGGCATCAACAATGCCATCGTCTCTTGGAAAGAGATTGGGAAGCCACCCTGAGAAAACCCTGGTTTCTCCTGGGAAACCGGTGCACTCCATTTCCCAGATCTGCCGATGTTGCCATGCTGTCGGTGGCCCCGGGCATCTGGGATTACACCGGTATATGTTCTGCATCTTTTATGCTGGGAAACTGAGAGGGTGTCCATTTCCTCCTCCACATCCCCCTCACGTCACCTCTACTCTGCTCTGGGCTCTGCATCCACATGGGTTCCGTCCACGGGCTCCCTTATCCTCTGGCTCCTGGCTGGGTTTGGCCAATAGGGAGGGTGACCAGCCTTGTAGAAAGCCAACCGGGGACAAAGCCATGTAAGAATAAAGAATACCAACTAAAGACTAAAGAGCAATCACCACCCATAGTAACATAATGCACAACAAATATTCAGATACATGTGTATTACTCCTTTAACATGAACACATGAAAAATAAAAAGGTACATCAAAGGGAATATAATCGATGATATTGTAATAGTGTTGCATGGTAACAGATGATAGGTACACACGTGGTGAGCACAGCATAAGGTAGAGGCTTGTCCAGTGACTATGCTGTACCCGAGACTAATGTAACATTGTGTGTCAGCCAGACTTCAGTTAAAAAAAAAAAAAAAAAGAGATAAAAAGGGAAAAACATAAAAAATAAGTACCTGAAATTATGTATTATTCTATGTTACTCACTTTTCTGTTACATAAGCACTACTGTTGAAACAAAACCACAGTAAGACTAGTGAATTAATAGTAATTAGTGGAAGGACTGATTAAACAAATAATATATGTGAGAAAATACAACAGTACTTTGATCTTGTTTCTTTCTGTCCTCTGATACAGCAATTTATTTTAATTCTACTGGGTATTTACATTTTGTAGGCTATATGAAGATACATAAGTGTAAGACTTTATTTTTAACAATTTTTTTTAATGTTTATGTATTATTTTGAGAGACAGAGACAGAGCGTGAGCAGGGGAGGGGCAGAGAGAGAGGGAGACACAGAATCCGAAGCAGGCTCTGGGTTCTGAACTGTTAACACAGAGCCTGACGCGGGGCTCGAACTCGCGGGCCATGAGATCACGACCTGAGCCAAAGCTGGATGCTTATCCGACTGAGCCGCCCAGGCACCCCCATAAATGTAAGACTTTTAGAAGGAAAACAGAAACACGACAGGACTACTTAAGTATTTATATTTAATATTGTGTGGCAACGGTATGTGTCTTTCTGTCCAGTGATACAGTGGGATGTTTTTACTCTTTCTGTTTCTTCCTTTGCTAATACTTCTCTGAACTGCCCGCAGCCTTTAGGATATCCTGCTTTTTCTTATATGTAGTGATAAAACTGAATAGAGTCAAAAGAAAATTCACTTTGAAATCACAGCTCTTCTCTTAGGAGGCCCACATTACCCTGATGTCAGACATCAGTCCAAGGTGAGCACACCGAGCTGAATATCGTCTCAGCAAAAGCATTTGAACATGGAATGTTTCCTCACTGTGGAGGTTCATTTCGTATGTATCTTGGCTGGGCTGGGAGGCCTGGTTGTCTGGTTAAACACCAGTCTAGACGTCTCTTTGAAGCTACATTTTAGACGTGATTAACATTTTTTTGAATGGGGTGGGGCAGAGAGAGAGAGGGAGAGAGAGAGAGAATCTTAGGCAGGCTCCATGCCTAACGCAGAGCCCGATGAGGGGCTCAATCTCGCGAACTGTGAGACCATGACCAGAGCTGAAATCAAGAGTGAGATGCTCAACCGACGGAGCCACCCAGGGGCCCCTAGATGTGATTACCATTTATTATCAGAAGGCTTTCAGTAAAGTAGATGACCCTTATAATGTAGGTGGGCCTCATCCAATCAGTTGAAGGCCCTAAGAGCAAAGACTCAGGTTTCTTAAAATCTCTGTCTCTGTCTCTCTGTATGTCTCTGTCTCTCTTCCGTTCCTGTAGACAACCCTATCAGCAGCAAGTTTTTAGACTTGCAAGAATTTGTTTCCAGCTCTCCAAAAATGCCCGTCCACTTTATAGCCACAGGCTTGTGTTGGCAGCTGGTTTCATGACGTGGGTACCCATGTCCAAAACACCCATCATTTTATGCACTCTGAGGCCATTAGATGGCACAGGTTAAACCTCTCTTTCTCGGGGATAACAGTTTTAAAGCACAGAGACAGTTTTAACCTGGGAAAATTTAAGTTACAGATTTTGTAAAAAAAACAAAAAAAGTTGAGAAACTCCTGTTGCCCTTTTCTAGTGATTTTTTTTTTAAAGTTCTCAAGCAGTCTTATCAAAAAAGTAACTTTTTTTCTTTAATTTTTTTTTCAACGTTTATTTATTTTTGGGACAGAGAGAGACAGAGCATGAACGGGGGAGGGGCAGAGAGAGAGGGAGACACAGAATCGGAAACAGGCTCCAGGCTCCGAGCCATCAGCCCAGAGCCCGACGCGGGGCTCGAACTCACAGACCGCGAGATCGTGACCTGGCTGAAGTCGGATGCTTAACCGACTGCGCCCCCCAGGCGCCCCCCAAAAAAGCAACTTTTTAAAAACTGTGAGCTTTTGTCACGACGCCCACAGAGCATAGAACAAGTCAGGTGCCGTTCATCCTGTGCGGGGCTCCTCGCGGCCCTTTCAAAGATCATCAAACAGGTTTTGATGATGAGCATAACATTCGGATTTTGCTATAATCTTCTCCTCCATCCCCACCCTTAGTGCAGGCAAGAATGACAGCCGTGTTCCAGGCACAGGGCTAAGGGGGCTGTCTTTTAGTTCTCTTACGTCAGAAGTCTCAGGAAGTGCCTCTACATGCTTTGAGGAAACTGAAAGTTGACCACGAACTTCCATTACAAAATATCCCCAAGAGGAACATCACACCCCTGAAATGCAGGACGATCAACGGGTTAAGATCTTTCCATTTTCTTTGGTAAGAAGTTTCTAGAGTGAAAGAGATTTGCTGAAATTTACTTTTGCACCATCAGCCCAATGTGCGGCCAGACGAACAGAGTCTGGTGTTTCTTTGGACAAGGCACCAACAATTTGTCCTTTCTGCAGTTTCATGAGACGCCTCATGGCATTCGAGAAGATCCGAAGCTCCAGTCTTGAAATGTAGTTACCTACGAGGCAGGGAGAACATTTTTTTGGTTTGCTAAGATTTGGCGCATCCTTTGACATACTGTGGAAAGCATGACTGCGGAAAGCATGAAAAAAAAAAAAAACCCAGCTCTACCCTGTAAGGGACCAATGTATCTCTTAGCAAAATCTCCCCTTTTGTGGCTCTCTTGATTTGGGCTCAGGTCATGATATCGCGGTTCGTGAGTTCGAGCTCCTGCGTCGGGCTTTGCATTGGCAGCATGGCGCCTACTTGGGATTCCCTCTCTCTGCCCCTCTCCTGCTCGTGCACACGAACTCTCTCTCTCTCTCTCTCTCTCTCTCTCTCTCTCTCTCTCAAAATAAATAAGCATTAAAAAAAAATTTCCCCTTTGGTATGCCTACATTGGCAGGGGGGCGGGAAGAAATGGGCTAGTGCCCAAATGCCATATCACTCAAAGTTTCTGGCTTAACAGTACAGTGGATGGCCTGCTGGAGGCTCAGGGACAGTGTTAGCTGAGAGATGACAGGCTGGAGGTCACAGTGCTGTCTGTCCCTGTCCCACACCCCTTCAAGGAGAGCCACTGTCCCACACCCCTTCAAGGAGAGCCACTGTCTCACACCCCTTCAAGGAGAGCCACTATATGGGGCCATCTTCCGCTTAACCAGAATGCATTGGGCTGGGAAGCCAGGGGGTGGAGACAAGAGCACCCCTCCCACTATTATAACTATGTAACCCTCTGAAGGGGAGTTTCCTTCCCATCCCTCTCCTCTTGGAGTTGGAGGGTTTGGAATTTGTCAGTGCCTGTGATGGTCGGTTTCATGTGTCAGTTTGGCCAGGCTCTAGCCCCATGATTTAATCGAACACAAGCCTTGGTGTTGCTGTGTATTCTGTAGAGGTGATTAACATCTAGAATCAGTTCGCTTCAAGTAAAGGAAGTTATTCTCAGTAATCTAGGTGGGCCTGATCCAATCAGTTGAAAGGCCTTAAGAGCCCAGCTGAGGTTTCCCTGCAGAAGAAGAAACTCCCCCGTGAACTGAGACATTATTAGCTCCTGTCCAAAGTTCCAGCCCGCCCTTCCCGCTGGCGTGCCCTGTGGGGCTCAGGCTCACCTTGTCGGCCTCCACACTCGTTTCGCCAATTCCTTGCAATAAATCTCTTAATGTTATAACCTACTTGTTCTGTTTTTCTTTTTATTTAAAAAAATTTTTTGATGTTTATTTATTTTTGAGAGGGGGTGGGGAGGGGCAGAGATAGAGGGAGACACAGGCTCCAAAGCAGGCTCCAGGCTCCAAGCTGTCAGCACAGAGCCCGACACGGGGCTCGAACCCACAAACAGGGAGATCATGACCTGAGCCGAAGTCGGAAGCTCCACCGACTGAGCCACCCAGGCGCCCCTTGTTCTGTTTTTCTGGTGGGATTCTGACCGATACAGCATCGAAGGGGAAAATGGTTCACCCAGGGAGCCAAGAGAGGGATGTTTCTTAGGGATTCTCATGGTGCCTAACCTACAGGCAGAGAAGGAGGGGGATCGCTGTGTTGGCCTGGGTTATTGGTTCCAATATCCACGAGGCAGATCACCTAATGGGGGCTGCAATTGCATTTGCAGTTCCCAGAAAATTCACTAGGATACTTCTCAGTGGGAACTTTTTGTGGTTCTTGTAAGGGTTAAATTGTAGTGTAGGGCTAACCTATAGTCTTAAGAAATAACAGCTTTGCTTTAACACTGTAGATTAAGAGATAACAGCCTTGTCCTATCAATCAAGGGAACAAAAGTTCAAGGAAAATCAACTGGATGCGTGTTTGATTGGATTGGGGCAAGGGCATGTCTGAACTGTTTCCACCCCCATCTGGGAACTATTTCTTTGTTCTGTTCCCAGGTGATGATAAGACGATGTGGTCGGCTATAAAAACTCTGTACTCCTGCTGTTCGAGACAGCACTCTGGCCAAGAGTGTCGGTCCCGATCGGTTGGCCTTGCCTCTCATGGCAATAAACTTTGTTGTGACTGTCACTGGTGCCCGTAGCATTCTGTTTCAGGAGTCATGTGGATGCAACAGTCCTTTGCTGGGGGTGCACATTTTTCAACTGGACAAAGGACAAGGGTAAAAACTAGAAGTCAGAAGGGTGGCTGGTGCTGGATGTCTTCCACCTGCACCCCCGCTCTGCCCCCCACCCCCGTCTACCTGCTCTGTGCCCAGGATGCTGACCTGGGAGGACTGCTTGGAGGGGCTCCCATGCTCTCTGTCTTCCCCTGGTCCTCAGCCAATGGGGCCAGAAGTGAGAGGGAGCTAGGGGTGGGAGGTCAGACCCTGTGTTCCCCTGATCCCTCTCTGGAGGTAGCTGCAGGCTGGAGTCCCACCAGACCGGCCGGAGTCAGGTGTCATCTCCACCCAGGCCCCTGTCTCCATGTTGTGCCCTTAGGCCTGAGGGTGGTAATGGCGTCCCCCACTATTGCCAGCCCAGGGACGCTGCACTCGTCCTTGTGGTGTGCTTCCCCCGGCCCATACATTGTAAGCTGTCTCCTGCTGAACTTGTCGCAAATACCACCGTGTGCGTGTGCTGTTTCTTGCTTGCACCCTGATTCATATAGAACTACTTAAAGCTCTCCAACGATTTCTCCAAAGATGACCAATGACTCACAGACTGGAAAGGCCTGAGACCACTGATGAGACAAACTGAGGCCAATAGCGGTGAAGTGATAAATCCAAGGTCATTTGGCCAAGCAGAGGCAGGGCAGAACCTCATCCCTATCTCCTGGCCCCTCCCTCCTCCTGCCTCTGTCTCTGTGAGTGACCCTCGGGCTATCCTGGGTGTTAGAAGCCCTTTGGAAGTTCTTCTAAGGTGAAGAAAATAACCACAGAGATGAAATCCAACAAGGAGGAAGACTAGGGGGGGACATGTTTGCTTTCCGAGGACCTTCAAACCATGCAGGAAATAACTGTATAAGTAAAAATCAGCAACCCATGCCAGCATGAGGCAGCGAGCAGGAGGGGTGAAGTATGTCTACCTCCGGTCCCCACCTCAGTCCACCTCTTTGTCCCCTCCTTCCTCTGTCCCCACCAGCTGCCGCTCAAGTGCCTATAGGAAGCCCTGATGAGAGACACTTGGTAACTGAGGAGTTAACAGATCTTTCTAGCCCATCATCCAAGCAGTTTACAGCAGGCGAGAGAACTCTCATCAGTGTGGGCTTCCAGAAGGAAGTATGTGGTGAGTGTGAAGAAGCAGCAATTTTTCTCAACTGGAACAACTTCCTTCTCCTGGGCCAGCAGCGGGGACTCACCGAGGGGACGTGATGATCTCTGGCATCTCGCCATTCCGTTGCATAGTTAGCGGTAATAATCTTCCCCTGCCCTTGGTGGAAGTTCCTGCAGGCCTCAGGAGCTGGACCGTCACTTTAGGTGACACACCGTCTCCTTCCAGATATTCCGATGTCCATGTCACATGTGGCTCACATGTGCCGCTAACCCTTCTCCTCAACCACCAACTGCAGCTCTGAGCTGCTTCAGGCTGGAAGCCACCCTGGGCAGGTGAACTGGGTTGGTTCCTTTCTTTTCTTCTTCTCCCCCTTATACCATTAAGCTCCCCCATCTCCACCTCCTTGTTACCCAGTTCCTATCGTGTCCAGAGTGAGAACAGCATGGTAGGGAGGAGGCCACGAGGGGATAGCAAATGTCTTATAGGCTGGAGGCTGCTTCATATTTCAGTCAATTCTTGATTTTTGTGTGTCATTTGCTTTGAAATAGCAGAGGAAAAAAACCTCTTTGACCTCAGCCACAGCAAGTTCTTACTCGACACATCTCCAAAGGCAAGGGAATTAAAAGGAAAAATGAACTTTTGGGACCTCGTCAAGATAAAAAGCTTCTGCACTGCAGAGGAAACAATCAACAAAACTAAAAGGCAACCGACAGAATGGGAGAAGATACTTGCAAATGACATATTGGATAAAGGGCTACTATCCAAAATCTATGAAGAACTCACCAAACTCCACACCTGTAAAACAAATAATCCAGTGAAGAAACGGGCAGAAAACATGAAGAGACACTTGTCTAAAGAAGACATCCAGATGGCCAACAGGCACATGAAAAGATGCTCATCATCAGGGAAATACAGATCAAAACCACACTGAGATACCACCTCACGCCGGTCAGAGTGACTAAACTGAACAACTCAGGAGACTATAGGTGCTGGAGAGGATGTGGAGAAAGGGGAACCCTCTTGCACTGTTGGTGGGAATGCAAACTGGTGCAGCCACTCTGGAAAACAGTGTGGAGGTTCCTAAAAAAAATTAAAAATAGATCTACCCTATGACCCAGCAATAGCACTACTAGGAATTCATCGAAAGGATACAGGGGTACTGATTCATAGGGGCACATGGACCCCAATGTTTATAGCAGCCCTTTCAACAATAGCTAAATGATGGAAGGAGCCTAAATGTCCATCAACTGACGAATGGATAAAGAAATTGTGGTTTGTATACACAATGGAATACTACTTGGCAAGGAGAAAGAATGAAATCTTGCCATTTGCAGCAATGTGGATCGAACTGGAGCATATTATGCTAAGTGAAATAAGTCAGGCAGAGAAAGACAGGTATCATATGTTATCAGTCATATGTGGATCCTGAGAAACTTAACAGAAGACCATGGGGGAGGGAAAGGGGGAAAATAAAAATTTACAGAAAGGGAGGGAACAAACCATAAGAGACTCTTGGATACTGAGAACAAACTAAAGGTTGATGGAGGGTAAGGGAGAGGGGAAAGTGGGGGATGGGCATTGATTGAGGAGAGCACCTGTTGGGATGAGCACTGGGTGTTGTATGGAAACCAATTTGACAATAAATTATATTTTATTTTTTTAATTTTTTTAAAATGTTTATTTTTGAGAGAGAGACAGAGTGTGAGTGGGGTAGGAGCAGAGAGAGAGGGTGGCACAGAATCCAAAGCAGGCTCCAGGCTCTGAGCTGTCAGCACAGAGCCTGATGCGGGGCTTGAACTCACAAACCATCAGATCGTGACCTGAGCTGAAGTCGGACACTTACCGAGTGAGCCACCCAGGCACCCCAATAAATTATATTTAAAAAACAAAGAAATAATTCCAAATTTACAGGAAAGTTGAAAGAATAGTACAAAAACATCCACAGTTGAAATAACTTTTTACCAAGACTGACCAACTGTTAACATTTTGCCTCATTTCCTTTACTATTTCTCTCTCTCCCTCTCCTCTTTCTTTCCCTATCACCTAAAATTCACCTTCCCCACACTTTTCCTAAGCAGTCAGAGTTAGTTGAAGACATTAACCCCT
Organism: Felis catus; assembly: GCF_018350175.1. Taxonomy (NCBI): domain Eukaryota; kingdom Metazoa; phylum Chordata; class Mammalia; order Carnivora; family Felidae; genus Felis; species Felis catus. The sequence continues at coordinate 12,388,464 of NC_058376.1, forward strand.
TCACCCACAAACACTTCACTGTGTATTTCCCAAGAACATGGACGTTCTCTGACATAAACACAGTAACTGTCGAATTTTTTTTTTAAAGTTCACATTGATATAACACTATTATCTAATATATAGTCTATATTCAAATTTTGCCGATCATCCTAAAAATGCTTTTTATGGGAAAATTTCCCCTGACCCAAACTCCAATCCTAATCATGTATGGCATGTAGTTGCCACGTGCCCTTAGTGCCCATTATTCTGGAAGATTCCTCAGTCTTTCTGTAGCTTTCAAGACATTGACGTTTTTGAGGAGCGCAAGCCAGCTGCTTTGCAGGAGATGCCACAATTTGGGTTTGAGCTGAAGAGGGTCAGGCTCTGCATGTTTGACACAAGCACTAGGTAAGTGACGTTTGTCCTTCTCGGCGCACCATACTCAGGACACATGATGTCAGTTTGTCCCGCTATGAGTTGACGTCAACACGGGTCACTCAGAGAGGGTGGTGGCTGCCAGGTTTCTCCACTGTGATTACTCTGATTCCCTTTGTAATTAATAAATAATTAGCATTCATCAACGGTTCTTGTCTCAAGCCTCAAATCCGTTGTCAAGTCAGTCTGGTTGGGGGCGGAGGCACTCATCTTCTCCGGTGAGGAGTTCTTATGAATTAGAGCTGCCACACACACCCCGAGTGACAGGGGGTCACTGCTCCTTCTTAGAATTTGATTCCTGTGTGGATACCAGACTCACCCCCTAATCCTCCCTAGCAGAACTGAGATGTTTAAACCAATTTTGGCTCGTGGGTATCACAGAAGTAAAGAGAGATGAATGTCTGATGAATTCTTCAGGAGCTACTTTCTCCCCCACCACCTGGGACTGCCTCGCCTGGCTCACCCCACCCAGACCCTCAGTATTCCACGTGTAAGAGAGAGAAAAGCTTCCTGACCTGGAATAACTCCTGCAGTCCCAATACCCCCAAGAGGTGTGTGGCGCTTCTTCAACCTTTTCGGAGGAGACCCCCCAGTTCGCTGGTCTGACCTGCTCTAGAACTCACCACGAGATAGTCACTGTCTTGACTGGATCGTGGTATCCCCAACCCGTTACGCGCACGCAGTCAGTGTGTGTTGTGTGGGGGCTGGGAGAGGACAGGGGAGAAGCCATCTCATAACCAAGGATTCAAACAGAATCTAGTACAAGCAGCCGTTAAGTAGGTATAAAATTATTTGAAAAGTAACTGAAGAAGCCCCTACCGCTCCTAGGGCTGGTGGGAACAAAAGAGAAGAGGTATTTTCAAACCCAAGAACTGGAATACCCTGAGCAGCAGAAACATCTCAGAGGAAGGAGCCTCCTCCGCTGGCACTGCTGTGTCTGGGCTGGTAAGAGGGACCTCGTGGGGCTGGGATGCAGATCTGGGAGGAGGGCGATCCCGCCAGCGGGTGCTGGTTCTCCAAGTGGGATAGGGGTGCCGTGAAGTTGATTCTCTAACCACTGAAAACACTGCCCCCCCCCCGGTTGCACCCCCTACTTCAGGTAGAAACTGCTTCTGGGATGAGAAACCATGCTTGGGTGGGGGCTCCGAGGGACAGGAGGCCAACAGGAAGGAGCCAGTCCTCTTCTTTTCGCTCCAGCTTCTTAGTCTCTCCAGTTCACGCGACTGGCAGAGCCTGATGTGAAAGTAGAAATGTGGTTTGCAACCCCCCACCCCTATCCCGTAGCATATGGCAGATTTGGAAGGGTGAGCTGGAACTGAAGGACAACAATAACCTCCACATTTCAAGTGACGATGTCTATCAAAAAGGTATAGCTCACATGGATTTGCAGGGGTGCCCCATGGTGAGAAAATGGTCTCTTAAAATGATAACGGGTTTTCTATGCAGCCACTCTGGACAGTGTCCCCCCATCTGAACAGAGGCCAGGCCAGCCTTGGACAAGTTGGACGGGCCCTGGTGTTGCCTGAGCTTCTGGTTGGGCAGCTTTGGTAGGGGGGTTGGGGTGGGGGAGTGGGGGCTGAGGTCAGTGTGGATCACATCAAATGGTAATCACATGGAAACAACCCCAGTGTCCATCAGGAGAGGAATGGATAAACCAAATGTGGTCTATCCATACGCGGAATCTTACCCAGCCATTAAAAGGAGTGGTGTTCTGATACATGCTACAACATGGATGAAACTTTGAAATATTATGCCGAGTGAAATAAGCCAGATACAATAGGACAAATATCGTCTGGTCGTAGGATTTCGCTCATTTGAAGTATCTAGAAGAGGCAAGTTCCCAGAGATGGAAAGGAGTTTAGGGGGTTGCCAGGGGCTGGAAGAAGGAGAAATGGGAAGTTAATGATGGGCGAAGGGTTTCTGTTTGGGATCATGGAAAAGGTTTGGAAACAAGTAGTGGCGACAGCTGCACAACTTTGGGAATGTAATTAGTGCCCTTGAGTCGTGCACTTAAAAATGGTTAAGATGGCAAATTTCATGGTATCTAGATAATTTTTTTAAAAAGTAATGATGTGGGGCGCCTGGGTGGCGCAGTCGGTTAAGCGTCCGACTTCAGCCAGGTCACGATCTCGCGGTCCCCGAGTTCGAGCCCTGCGTCGGGCTCTGGGCTGATGGCTCAGAGCCTGGAGCCTGTTTCCGATTCTGTGTCTCCCTCTCTCTCTGCCCCTCCCCGTTCATGCTCTGTCTCTCTCTGTCCCGAAAATAAATAAACGTTGAAAAATAAAAAGTAATGATGTAATACACCAAATCTATTGTAGTATACACTTTTTTACATTTTTAAAAATTTGAGAATAGCTGACACACGATGTTACATTGGTTGTAGGTGGACAACATAAGGACTCAGCCAGGCTATACGTTATGCTGTGTTCAAAGTACAGCTACCATCTTATAATATTATTAGTACAGCTACCATCTTATAATATTATAGCTACCACCTTATAATATTGTTATAACGTCATTGACTATGTTCCCTATACTGTGCCTTTTATTCCTATGACTTAGTCATTCCATAACTGGAAGTCTCTATCATCCATTGTAGTGTGCACTTTAAACGGGTGAATTGTGTGGTATGTGAATTATATCTCCATAAAGCTGTTTAAAGCACGCACACACACGCACACACACACGCACGCACACATCACAGCTCCTAGGTCACTTTCCAATGCAGTGCAGCCGTCATAGGTCATCATAGCCCATGCGGGCCCTCTGCAATTCCTGCTCACACTTTCATGCCCCTTGATGGATCCAGCAGTTTGAGGTGAAACCCCTCCTGTTACTCCCATCATCTCTTTTCACAGAAGAGTAAGAAGGGGTATGTGATGAGAGTCAGGTTCGAGCTGCTGACTCAGCATGACCACAGAGCCTTTCCCCAGCCCTGAGATGTGTCTGCCTGCAAATGAATCGATGATGAGAGAGAAATGGAAACCGTTCTTCGGTCAATATCCAAAACAATTCAACTAGTGTGTCTCATCATTTAGAATGTAGAAACAACCACAATGAGATACGACCTCATAGCCATTCGGATAGCTGTAACCAGAAAACAGAAAATAACCGGTGTTGGTGAGCATGTGGAGAAATTGGAAGCCTTGTGCGCTGTTGGTAAGAATGGAAAATGGTGGAAGACACTATGGTGGTTCTCAAAAAAAATTAAACATAGAATTACCGGATGATCTAGTCATTCTCTTTCTAGATATCCACCCAAAAGAATTGAAATCAGAGACTCAAACACATATTGATACACCGATGTTCATAGCCATATTGTTCACGGTAGCAAAAAGATTGAAACAACTCAAATGCCCGTCAATGGATAAATGGATAAAGAAAATGTGGTGTGTACGTATAGTGGAATATTATACAGACTTAAAAAGGAAGGAAATTTTGACAGACGTCATGTCATGGATGTACCTTGAAGACATCATATTAAATAAAATAAGTTAAACAGAAAAGGACAAATACTGTATGATTCCGCTTATGTGAGGTGTTTAGAATAGTCCAATTCAGAGAGACAAAGTCGAATAGAGGTAACCAGAGGCTTCGGGGAGGTGGGAATGGAGTTATTCTTTAATGGGTACCAAGTTTCACTTTAAGAAGATGAAAATTTGGGGGCACCTGGGTGGCTCATTCGGTAAAGCGTCCAACCTCAGCTCAGGTCATGATCTCAGAGCTTGTGAGTTCAAGCCCCACGTTGGGCTCTGTGCTGACAGCTCAGAGCCTGGAGCCTGCTTCGGATTCTGTGTCTCCTCCTCTCTCTGTCCCTCGCATGCTCATGCTCTGTCTCTCTCTGTCTTTCAATAATAAAGAAACGTTGAAAAAAAATTATAAATAAATAAATAAAAGAAGACAAAAAGTTCTGGAGATAGACGGTGGTGTTGGTTGCACAACAACTTGACTGTAATTAGTGTCACTTAATTGTACATTTAAAAATGGTTAAAATGGTAAGATTTTGCTATACGCAGTTTATCACAACAAACAAATGTAGAAATAAGCAAAAAACTGAAGATCACCAATATTTCTCTACCCAAAGTTGCTAATAGCAGCGATCAGAATCATTGCAAACTAAATCTGGGAACAGGGTTAGATTAAGCCATGGCTGGTAAAAAAAATGAGTTCCAAAGGGAGATGTAGCAAATTTGTACCTTAGGCACTGTTTTATTTCACCCATGCACGTATGTCTTCATTGGTCAGTGATTTAGCTGACCAATGAAGATTTTTGTTGTCAGAAACACAGAAAGGCCCTATGGGTTGTCCAATGGTACAAAGATAAGTAAGATATGGCCCTTGCCCTGCTGAGACTTTCAGTCTCTTGGAAAATATGAGACCTTGACAAATGACCACAAGGGAGACAGTAATTATCTTGATATATGAGAGGTAGAAAGTTTATAGAAAGAGAGCTCCCTTATACCACAATACCAGTACCGTGGGAAGCATCATGGAAGAACCAGTGTTAGAACTGGTCCTTGAAAAATGACAAGGGGAAAGATTCTCAGGCAGTAAGATTCTCATGTCTAAAGCAAAAGCTGGGAGTTAGGAACGTGAGTCTGTTTTCAGGATTTGACCAAAGGACACAGTAAGTGAGTAAGAATAACTAGGGATCAAACTAGAAAGGAGAACGTGAATTTAACGGAGTCCTAGGACACATAGGATCTTACCCATGCTTTCATAAACGTAATCTGGCTTCTGAGACTGTGTACAGGTAGGTTTGAGGAGGCTAGGTTTTATTTTTTTTTTCTTTTCAAATTTTTATTTAAATTCTAGTTGGGGCGCCTGGGTGGCGCAGTCGGTTAAGCGTCCGACTTCAGCCAGGTCACGATCTCGCGGTCCATGAGTTCGAGCCCCGTGTCGGGCTCTGGGCTGATGGCTCAGAGCCTGGAGCCTGTTTCCGATTCTGTGTCTCCCTCTCTCTCTGCCCCTCCCCCGTTCATGCTCTGTCTCTCTCTGTCCCAAAAATAAATAAACGTTGAAAAATAAATAAATAAATAAATAAATAAATAAATAAATTCTAGTTAGCTAACACACAATGCAATATTGGTTTCAGGAGTAGAATTCAGTGATTCATCACTTACATACAACACCCAGTGCTCATAATGAGGAGGGTAGGTTTTAAAATACAGGGTTTAGTGATTTTCTGTAAGGGTGGTTATTTTGTAAAAACAACACTGTTTATTTTTCTGAATATCAGTTGAAAATTTCTGTTTTATTTCTAAGACCATGTGCCCTCAGTGCAGAACATTTGTCTGAGTAGTACATTACTACCACCTGTTGGCAGCACCTGTAATTGCAGGCAAAATACTCTGTGTGTGTGTGTGTGTGTGTGTGTGTGTGTGTGTGTGTGTGTAACAGAGGGATTTTTATTCTGACAAGGGAAATTAAAATTGCAACACCATCACAACTGACCATAAGGGAAATAGCTGAAGTGGGATGTATTAATTCTTGACTACAGAAAGTGCATTTTAACTTTGTGAGGAGCAAGGGAAAAATGCACATGTCGCTGTGTAATGAAACGTGTAGCTCCTTCTGGGCTGATTTCACTCAAACCACACATGCAAATAATGGAAGTAAAAACTGGCAAGAGATACTGTCTATTCCCCTGCTGGATATCACCTATTGGAAATCGGCATCCTTCCCATCCATTAAAAGAGACAGCCAGTTGTCCTAACATCCCTGTTTTTAATGTTCCAGATTAGAAAAGGCACCAGGCATGTATTTGCCCAGCTACCCGACATTTTCCAGCCTCCCTTGCAATTAATTGTGTCCTTAAGACCACATTTTTTCTAACAGGACACAAACAGAAATTATGCTGCCACTTCCGGGCCCGCCCACAAAATCTTAGCACACATGTTTCTCCATGCTGTGTCCTTCCTCTAGCTGACCAAGATGTGGCCACAAGGGCTACCTCGGAGGCCCCACGTCAAAGGCAGAAAAGCCATCAACAGTCTGACTCACCTCATGACTGATGGAGCAGGATTGCCACTGGCCTCACCCCTGCCCTGGACCATCCCCTAAATAATAAACTTTTAATTCTTTTTTTTTGAAGTTCATACATTTATTTTGAGGCGGGGAGGGGCAGAGAGAGGGTGAAAGAGAATCCCAAGCAAGACTTGTGCTGTCAGCACTGAGCCCAGCTCAGGGCTCGATCCCATGAGCCTTGAGATCATGGCCTGCGCCGAAATCAAGAGTCAGATGCTTAACCAACTGAGCCACTCAGGTGCTCCTAAGCTTTTTATTCTTAAAGGCACTGAATGTGGGGAATCTATTTATTACCATAGTTCAGACTTCCCTCCTCCCATCCTTTTTCAGGGCCCCTTCCCGTATTCAGAAACTGGAAGCCTTAAACTGCATTTCCCAGACTCTGCGGCACAAGGGAGCTAGATGCCGTTAGGTTCTGCCGAGGAGATGTACTTGTGCATGATTTGCAAGTAGGAAGTGAGGCAGAGCTGTTCTTGCTATGAAGGTGTCCAATGGGTAGGGTCTGCCAGACGCAAACATTGCACCAGCCAGATTTCTTGTTCCACTCTGGCATTGGCTTTGTGGACCAGGGTGTTCTGATGATGATGGAGACTTCCTCCCCTCTGGACACAGCTGCTGTTATGTGACCTCGATGCCGAGTGAATGCCTTCTGCCTTCCACTTCTCCAGCCCCTTTAACACTAATGTGAACACAATTCCCTATATTAAATACCTTTCTGCATTCCATTGTCCTACACTCATACTGCCCCCCACCCCCCGCACTCCAGGGGGAGGTAACATTTTTCATCTTTCTAGACAAATTCACAGTATTCACAATAATCCACCCTTTTCCTTTAATTTATTTACCCTCCTCAGAGACTCATCATCTTCCTATGCATCTCCCTGGACCAAACATTTGTCTCAGTAGTTAGTCAAAATTGCCCCCTGAGCCTCAGTTTCCACATCTATAAAATGGGAATAATAATCCCTGACCTACAGCGTTGTTCTGAAGATAAAATGAGACAATATTGGATGGAAAAACCACCCGGCAGATTGGATTATGACGTATTAGATCCCCCCAAAATGGAGTAAACATTAATTTGGTGAGTCGATTGGTGAAGAAACTGCAGTATTTGCTTGTTATTTGAAATAAATCTATTTTTATTTATTTTTTATTATATTTTATTTTCAAAGGTTTTTTTTTAAGTTTATTTATTTTGAGAGAGAGAGAAAGAGAGAGCAGGGGAGAGGCAGAGAGAGAGGGAGAGCGTGAGAATCCAAGCAGGATCCACCCTGTCAGTACAGAGCCTGACTCGGGGCTTGAACTCACGAACCACGAAATCATGACCTGAGCCGAGACCAAGAGACAGATGCTCAACCAACTGAGCCACCCAGGCACCCCGAAAGAAATCTATTTTTAGATGTATGGATATAAATGTTAGATCTCTGTATATATTTTTCAAAATATATGTACAGGAATACATATTAAGATCTAGAAATTCTAAGTATAGGTTGATTGCCTAAATGTGAAGTGTAAGTCATAACACAAGATCGGCCAAGTGTGGCCCTAATTATTCAAAACATCTTGAATCACTCAATATCTATTTTCTAAAAGGAATTCATTTCACCGTGACCACCGGTGACCAACTGAAAAACTTTTAAAATTCAAGATAATGTGTCTGTGCCCAAGTCCACTCTCTCTGGTCAACAGTTATTCTCCCGTTAACTCCTGTGGCCCCGCGGGTTTTTGCACTCATTGGTGCTGCACGAAGGGCCCCCGACAACTTCCTTTCCTCTCTGTTCAAACAAACAATAGCCTTTGGAACAAAGAAGGAAATTTGCAGCAGGTGAAAGTTTAGTTTTAACGATGCAGAGACCAAATTGTTTTTAGGCTCAAAAATCTATAAAGGACTCCAAGCCCCGTCTAATTTCTCATTTCTTTTTTTTTTTTAATTTTTTTTTCAACGTTTATTTATTTTTGGGACAGAGAGAGACAGAGCATGAACGGGGGAGGGACAGAGAGAGAGAGGGAGACACAGAATCGGAAACAGGCTCCAGGCTCTGAGCCATCAGCCCAGAGCCTGACGCGGGGCTCGAACTCCCGGACCGCGAGATCGTGACCTGGCTGAAGTCGGACGCTTAACCGACTGCACCACCCAGGCGCCCCTAATTTCTCATTTCTTACAATCATCCGTTATTGTTTACGAGATCCCTTACTTGGAATCACAGAATCTTTGAAAGAAATTCAGAAACCAACTTTTTGCACGTACGTAGCTTATTAGCAACAGGAAAAACTGCTTTTCCCTCTGACGCTGAGTGTTTCTCTCTTCCAGAACATAAACCGTAGGATGAAGCGGCAGTGGCCTGTGAAACATTCATATTTCCTCAGGGAAAGAAAATCCAGGCCAGAGAGGGGAAAAAAGCATAAGCTTGGTCATGTGTGACCCCATGTAGCAAAGGAGCTATCGGGCACTGATGAGATGCTCAGATCAGAACACCCAAGGCTGTCTGTCACTTCTCCTCGTGCCCTGCAACCCTTGAATCAGGAATTTAATTGGTGTATAGAAAGTTACCTTAACAAGGTCACCATCACCTTGCCCAGAAATCCTCACGACAAAGGATTTGTGAAAACTTTTCTTTTTTTTTTTTTTCAACGTTTATTTATTTTGGGGGCAGAGAGAGACAGAGCATGAACGGGGGAGGGGCAGAGAGAGAGGGAGACACAGAATCGGAAACAGGCTCCAGGCTCTGAGCCATCAGCCCAGAGCCCGACGCGGGGCTCGAACTCCCGGACCGCGAGATCGTGACCCGGCTGAAGTCGGACGCTTAACCGACTGCGCCACCCAGGCGCCCCTGAAAACTTTTCTAAGTAAACATGATCTCGCCGACGTTCGGCTATAAAGAAAGAAGAAATGTCAGCTTTCACATACGCAACCGTTCCCACCCTCTGAGATCTCTTTCCCACCAAAAACCAGAGGCAGTGTTGAGAATGGAGGAACCAGATATGAGCCGGGTGGGGGTGGTAACAGGTGCATCAGTCAGGCTCAGTTACACAAGCTGCTGGCTCAAGAGGTATATATACTTGCTATTTTATTTTATTTTTATTTTAGGGATTTATTTATTTTGAGAGAGAGAGAGAGAACAGGGAGGGGGCAAAGAGGGAAAGAGAGAATCCCAAGTAGGCCCTGCACTGTCAGCACAGAGCCTGATGCAGGGCTTGAACTCACAAACCGTGAGATCATGACCTGAGCCGAGATCAACAGCCGGACGCTGAGCTGACTGAGCCACCCAGGCGCCCCTCCACTTGCTCTTTTGATTTGCCCAACCGCCCTCTAGGGATTATACCCATTGGCATTTCCCCCAGCCTTACCTGGGAATGCCTTGTTTTCTCCCGGCCTGTCAAGCAAAATTCAGGGATTTGTTTTCAGTCTGCTACATGAAAAACACTTGATACCAAAGTTCCCGAAAAGCTCAGTGTGTCGACGGGATAGTTCTCCTTCTCTTTTCTTGTATTTTTTGTTTGTTTGTTTGTTTTACTGTGATAAAATACACATCGCGTAAAAGTTGCCGTTTTAATTGCTTTGGAGTGTAAAATTCAGCGGCATTAAGTGCATTCGCGTTGCTGTGTCACCACCACCACCACCCATCTCTGGAACGTTTTCATCTTCCCAGACTGAAACATCAACTCCGCACCCGGCTCCCCCCACCCCTTGTAGCCCCTCGTCTACTTTCCTTCTCTGTGACTTCGCCTATCTTAGGGACTTCACGTAAGTGAAATCATACAGGAGTTGTGCATTTGTGTGTTTGTGTCTGGCTTTTTCACTCGGCACATTTTTTTTAAGGCTCCGTAGTGTCGTAGCAGGTGTCAGGATTTCATTCCTTATCAAAGCTGAGCAACCGTCCGTGGGTGTGGATGTTAACGCATTTGGCTTATCCACTCATCTGCCAGTGCACATCGGGTTGTCCCCAAACACCTTTCAGCTATCGTGAATAATGCTGCTGTAAACATTGTGCAAATACCTGCCCGAGTCTCTGCTTTCGAGTCTTTTGAAGTGGAATTCGTGGGTCAGGTGGTAACCTAGGTTTGCTCTTCTGAGAAACTGCTCGACGATTTTCCACGGCGGCTACATCGTATTGCTTCCGATAACTGAAATTCAAATAACAGATGTATGTGCGATCACTCAGGGTTTGCAAAGTGATCTTTCCTTAAAGAGTCTCGTAACAATCCTCGCGACAATACCGCGAAGGGAGTGCGACTTCAGCCCCCGCTTTGCACATGAGGGAAGTCAAGGCAGGCAGGGAGGTCGGATCCCAGAGATCTAGGAGGGGTTCTTTTTTTTTTTTTTTTTTTTTTTTTTTAACGTTTATTTATTTTTGGGACAGAGAGAGACAGAGCATGAACGGGGGAGGGGCAGAGAGAGAGGGAGACACAGAATCGGAAACAGGCTCCAGGCTCTGAGCCATCAGCCCAGAGCCTGATGCGGGGCTCGAACTCCCGGACCGCGAGATCGTGACCTGGCTGAAGTCGGACGCTCAACCGACTGCGCCACCCAGGCGCCCCTAGGAGGGGTTCTTAATAACAGCTCCCGCAGAACGGAGTCTAGCTAGTTTACGAGAAAAGCTGCTCATCAAAGTGTTTCATAGGGAAGGGTGCCGGGTGGCTCAGTCGGTGTGTCGGCTCAGGTCATAATCTCAGGGTGTGTGGGTTCGAGCCCCGCATGGGGCTCTCCGGTGTCAGCGCGGAGCCCAGTTCTGATGCTCTGTTCCCCCCTCTCTCTCTCTCTTCCCCTCCCCTGCTTGTGCGTGCTCTCTCCGAGGGACCAATCAGAGCTATGTTATTTTGGGTCCCAAATGAGACATGACTATAGTGAGACAAATTTACTTTTAGGACTCAAATAGGCTCTCAAGGTAGGTTGGGGAGCACCAAAGTCTGCACGGTGGCAGTGAGGGGGCGGGGGGATGGGGAGGGGGTCGAAGCGCATGTGGAGCTTCCCAGGATGACTGCCTACCAGAAAGTTCGCTGAGCAGGACAGGCGTGCTGTTTGCTGTGTGGGCTAACCATTTCCCACCCCAGGCATGTGAGTGGGGCCCTCCTTCCTTACTGCCGAGTCCCTCTATCTTCTTTCCAATTACTCCAGTCTAGAGAGAGAGTTTCTGCAACACAGAGAATCTGTTACGTACTCTCCCTGCACTGTCGAAAGCAGCTCCCTCCCACCGACCCGCCAGATGACAGTGCCTCGGGCAGTGACCTGACCCTCAGAACAGGTGAAAAGATCATCTTAGAAAATCCATATAGACGTCCCCACGCTGCTGCTCGTCCCCGAAAATCTTTAAGGATCTCCGTGTTAACATATGTACTCTTAACTCCCCCCTTGTTCTGAAAAAGGCATCATGCTCTGCCAGGTAACTCGATGCCCTTTTCACACATGGGTCAAGGCTCAGACCCGGCCAGCTCGGTGAACTCTGTCTGAGGTCATGCCCTCACTGTGCAGCAAGGCTTCCAAGAATGGGCATCATCCGGACCTCAGGGAGGAAACTGCCCCCTGAGATCCTGCCCTCGGCATCGCACGGGAGCCTGGTCCCGTCTCCGGAGTGGCCACTCCCCAGAACAGATGCTGGGACGGGAAGGGCAGATGGTCTGACCTTGCCCCCCTTCCCCATGTTCATCCCATCACAGAAGGACTCAAGATCTGAGAAACCCAAAATTCCCTTTTAGTAGCGTTTAATCTTTACTGTCTCTTTCATAGATAGACGATAGATAGAGGATTGGCCGATGATTGACGATGATGATAGATAGATGGTGGATGGATAGACGGACAATATGTAATGCAACGTAGTAATAGCTGAATTTGTGTGATTCTTTATTCCTCTCTCAATACCTTGTAAATCTGTGAAACAATGGGGAAGCCATCAGTAACAGCTGTTCCTTTATCATTTTTACCATTATATGCTTCCTATTCTTCTTTGAGCACATGTTAATTGAGCACCTCATATATGCCAAGGACCCTGTATAGCCTCACTCCCATCCAACCATCCAGACTTTCCTCCGGTCACCACCTGCCAGGTGCCCTCGGGTCTCAGGTCACTGAATACTCGCCAATTCTCTACCCACTAGAACTCACCACTCTTCCCTAAATTTGTCAAAAGCAGCCTTTCTTTTTCTGCACCTAGCAAAGCTCAGTGATCCCTCGGGACATCTGTCCAATGTCACCTGCTCTCTAAAGCCCACCCTGATTGGCTTTCCTTCTTTTAATACGTATCGAATGATATCCTAATTATTGGCTCACATGTGTGATTATCTCCCTGGACTGTAAGCTCCCCGTAATCACGTTATTCTTTCTACCCAGCCCAGCCCCTCCGAGAGGGTCTTTGACCTGCCTTTGGTCCTCAATTAATGTTTGGTGAATGAAGGAGGGTGTTAACAATGAGAGGAGATACCAAGAGGAGGATGAAGGAAGCCCAGAAGACAAATAAATGTTCCTCAGTTTCCGAGCGTGTGTTTCAGGTGCCTCTGGACCACGTAGACCTAAAGGCAATTTGCTCCCTCCTCGTGTTGGGGCTTGACTCGCTTCTCCTAGCTCCTACCAGCTTTGGAATGAGTTAGTCTGGGTATTATTTTAGTTTTTCCCCACAAGGCCTACTCCCAGTGGCTGCGGATGATTTTTAGGGAGCTGTGCGTAGATGATTTTGTAGACCCACCACGCCGTGATGGGTCCATGGGCACCTTATGTTCCCGTGTCCGGAGTGCTGGTCAACCGAGGAATCCAGGCAGCATTCCATTTACTGTTAAGGAGGAAGAGGAAAAGTGCGTGTTTAGAAGGGCCGGTTGGCATAAACTCCCACCATCGGCCTTTTTGTTGCAGGGCGTTTGGTCCACATGGGTTTGTTCCTCTGCTCAGACTGCGAGATCCCACACTTTTCCAAAGACTAACAAGCAAACAGGCTGAAAGCAGGCACATGGCCGGCTGGCCGCCTGCCCCCAGTTCAGCCTCCTGTCTTCTCATCTCTTTGGCTCCATCACAGAGTGAGGCCCTTGGGTGTTTGGGGTGACCTGTCTGCTCTGATCTTGCTGAGAAGCCATTAGTGAAACTCCTGTAAAAAGAACAGCAGCCTCCCTGTGAGATGAACAGAAGTCGTTAAAACTTTCTCTCTGAAATGAGGGCAAACGCTGGGGACGGAGATGGAAAAGTTCCCGGATGAAAGATGCTTAGCAAATCCTGAGGAACGTTAGAATTTGCAAATGAAAAATACTTAGATTAACATATCTTCCTCAACAGCTTGCCTCAAACAGCTTTTTTGTTTTTTTCTGCTAGTGTTGTTAATCACTCCTAGGGGTCCTTAAAAGGTGATGTGTGCAATCGCTCAGCCGTATGTATTCTAAAGCTCCTATGGGAATTTGTAATCATGTACGGATGTCTTGTCTCCCCCCCCCAATCCCCCCCCACACACGTGTGTGCCCTCCTTCCATGCACATCCTGTGTTATAAGCCCCTGAGGGAGACAGCTATTGCATGGTCCACCCCAAATTCCTCCTTCTCTGGGATTGCCTCACATAGCGTTAGGAGTCCCAAGGGACCCTCCATGTTCCCGCCTCCCCCTATCTGCCTGCCTCAGATGTCTGTTCCTGGGGATGGTCTTCATGGCCACGGCTAGGGGACGTGAGGCTCCAGCACCATCAGTGATCGTGTTTCCTACACAAAGAAAACTCCAGCTTGCAACTAGAGAGAAGGAAGAAGCAGAGACAAGAGGCAGAGGGAGATTCCTGGCACCGGTGGGGTCTCCGGAGGCAGTTGTTCCTGAAGCCAAGCTCTGTCCTTCCTGTCTGCCTCTCGACTGGGCAACGGTTCCTTAGATTACGTGAGCCCTCACACAGTCCACCGCCTCTTTTTGAATGACCTGCAAGCTAAGAATTTACGTGTCGTAAATGGTTGAAGATAAAATATTTTGTGGAAATTATATGAAATCCAAATAAGGTTTTATTGGAAGCCACACTCATTTGCTGTGGTTGCTTTTGTGCTAAGATGGCAGAATTGAGTAGGTGTGACAGAGCCCCCAAAACCGTAAGATACTTACCATTTGGTTCTTTACAGAAAAAAAAAAAGACCTATCCTAAAGTCAGAAACAACGGAGCATCTTTTAAGAAGCTATGAAATTAGATCACCTTTTGAAAATGTTACTCATGGTACAGCCACAATGGAAAACAGTATGGAGTTTCCTCAAAAAATTAGAGATCGAGGGGCACCCGGGTGGCTCAGTCGGTTGAGCATCTGACTCTTGATTTTGGTTCAGGTCATGATCCAAGGATCGCGGGATCGAGCCCCGTTTTAGGCTCTGCCCTGAGCGCGGGGCCTACTTGAGACTCTCTCACTCCCCCCCCCCCCCGCCCCTCCCCACTCTTTCTCAGATTAAAAATAAAATAAATTCCGACTTCAGCCAGGTCACGATCTCGTGGTCCGGGAGTTCGAGTCCCGAGTCAGGCTCTGGGCTGATGGCTCGGAGCCTGGAGCCTGTTTCCGATTCTGTGTCTCCCTCTCTCTCTGCCCCTCCCCCGTTCATGCTCTGTCTCTCTCTGTCCCAAAAATAAATAAACGTTAAAAATAAAATAAAATAAAAATAGACCTACCATACGATCCAGTAATTCCATTTCCAGGTATGTATCTGAAGAATGAAATAACTATCTCAAAGAAGTGTCTGCACGTCCATAATAGCTGATTGAAACAGCCTAACTGTCCACTGACAGATGAGTGGATAAAGAAAATGTGACACAACACACACACACACACACACACACACACACACACACACATAGAGACGAACACACAACCACATAACAGAATATTATTCAGCTATAATAAAGAAGGAAATCCTGCCATTTGCAACAACACAGACGGAACTCAAGGGCATTAGACATTATATGAAGTAAGATAAGTCAGAGAGAGAGAGAGAGAGAGAGAAATAGAATCGAAAAACACCAAACTCAGAGATACAGAGAATAGAGAATTGGTGGTTGCCAGAGGCAGGGAGGGGGTGGGGTAAGGGAAATGAATGAAGGCATCAAAAGGTACAAGCTTCTAGCTATAAAATAAATAAGTCCGGGGGTGTGGTGTATACCAGAGTGACTATAGTTAATAGACAATACTGGACAATAGACAATACTGGATTGTCTATTTGAAAGTTGCTAAGAAAGTAGTTTTATTTTTTTTAAGTTTATTTATGAGAGAGAGAGAGAGAGAGAGAGAGCAGGGGAGGAGCAGAGAGAGAGAGAGAGAGAGAGAGAATCCCGAGCAGGCTCCACGCTGCCAGCTCAGAGCCCGACACAGGGCTCGATCCCATGAACCGTGAGATCATGACCTGAGCCAAAACCAAGAGTCGGTTCCTTGGTCAGCTGAGTCACCCAGGTGTCCCAAGAGAGTCGTTTTAAAAGTTCTCATCTTAGGAAAGAAAGTTTAACTACATGAGATGCTGGAATGTATTGTGGGGATCATTTGGTATATCTATCAGATCATTATGTTATATACCTGAAACTAACACAACGTTATCCGTGGATTAGATCTCAATAAAACTGGAGGAAAGCATTTTTTTCTTATTTAATGTTACTCCTTGCTGCAGAAACTCTAGCAGCAGTGTATCTGCAGTTTTAGGTGCAACTATTATCCTTTAGAAAAAAAAAGGGGGGGGACCCAAAGAAGCCACCTTAAGCCTCTATACACAGAGGAAGTCCTCAGTTATTTGTACGTATAAACTGAACAGAGAAATGCATTTCCTCTGACTGGAAATTCCCACTGATAAAGCAGAGTAGCGACATGACTGTGAGCATGTCCTTGGCCCCGCCATTTGGAAGAAGCTGGCCCAGCCAGGCCCCGTGTACAGCATGTTCAAGGACATGCCTAGGCATTACGCTGACCTGGCCTGTCACCAAGAGCTCGGTCTGACCCTCCTATGGCTCCACCTCTTCCTGAGGCGAGCTCAAGAAAGACCCACACCTGCAGCCTTCTGCCGTCTCCCCAGATTGGATTCAAATTCAAAGGGAATCTTTCAAGTAGAGGGCGTTGTTCACATGTGACGACATGTTTCTGACAAATTTCCAGGAAAGAAAGCGGCAACGTCCTCTAGCGGGTGGTTCTGACTAAAGGGAAAGGGAGGGTGGAGTGGGTTGAATAGTGGCTTCCCAAAATTCAGGTCCATCCAGAACCTCAGAAGGTGGCTTTATTTGGAAATAGGGTCTTTGTGTGTATAATTAAGTAAAGACCTTGATGTTATATTGGGTTTCGGGCGGACCTTAAATCCAGCAACTGTTGCCCTTATAAGAAGAGGAGAAGACACAAAGTCTTGTGAAGAGGGAGGCAGAGGAATGTTGAGACCACCAGAAGCTGGAAAAAGCAAGAAAGAATTCTCCCCAGAGCCTTTGGAGGGGGTATGGCCCTGCCAGCAAATGATTTCAGGCTTCTGGCCTCCAGAACTATAAGACAAGAAATTTCTGTTCTTTTCTGCCACCAAGTCCATGGTATTTGGTGGGTTTTTTTTTTTTTTTAAGTTTACTTATTTATTTTGAGAGAGAGAGTACAAGCAGGGGAGGAGCAGAGAGAGAGGGAGAGAGAGAATCCCAAGCGGGCTCCACACTGTCAACACAGAGCCCGACACAAGACTCGAACTCACCAACCATGAGATCATGATCTGAGCCAAAACCAAGAGTTGGACGCTTGACCTACTGAGCCGCCCAGGCGCCCTTGGGGTGCTTGGTAATGGTAGCCCTAGAAAACTCACACAGAGGGGCTCGAGTTTCCAGAAGGGGAGGCATGGTGGTAGGTTAGGTAACAGGCAAGGACAGAGGCAATTATTCCCACGGGCCTGCGGCTCCCACCCCCTTCCACGGCCAGGCCCCACCCTCTCATTTCTGCCCTTCCTTCTGACACTGGCTCTCAGCCTTCTTGCTTGGACTCAAGAAAGACCAGCCAACAAATGAAGGAGTGGCCTCTGAGCGGTCTTTGCTGAACCAAACTCTTCCTGTTTGTCAAACTTTCTATTTGTCATTCCATATCCTGATTTGTGTTTTGTGGATCACTCTCTTTCCATTTGTAAAATCCCAACTTTCTTATCACTACAATCCCTTTGTCCACAGAGAAATTCCCTGTATTTCCATTTGCAAATTCTCCGTCAGTTCTAGGCACGGGTGAACACCACCTTTCTCCTAGAAATTCCGCAGTGCCCCCTCGGCCACGACAACACTCCCAAGGGCGAACACAACCCTCAGTGGTTCAGGGGAGGAAGAAGGGTAGAGGACTCATCCAAATTCTGGATGCTTTTAACTGTGGCCAATGCATCATGAATAATCAGAACAAAGTTCTTAAAAGCATTCTTACTTCTCTTAATTCCAAAAGCATGAACGTACCCTGCCTCTTACTGATGGCATACTTTAAAATTACGGTAGACTCTCAGACAACATGGGTTTAAACTGCATGGGGCATGGGTCTACTTATATGCATACTTTTTTTGTAAATACCGATATTGTAAATGTATTTTTTCAATAACATTTTCCTTTCTCTAACTTACTTTATTGTAAGAATACAGCATATGATGCATTTAACACACAAAATATATGTTGATTCACTGTATTATCAGTGAGGCTTCCAGTCAGTGGTGGGCTATAAGTAGTTAAGTGTTGGGGAAGTCAACAGTTATTCAACTTTTGTTGGATTTTCAACTGTGTGGGGGGTCAGTGCTGTTAGCTCCTGTGTTATTCAAGGATCAACTCTAGTTCCTTTGCTGTTTCTCTGGTCAAATGCTTGAAGTCTACTCTAAAAATTGGTCATATACTATTTACGCTCTTGGAATGTCCTCAACTCATTTTGGGTTTTTTTGATGGAGAAGAAAAATAATACTGGTGTTAAGCCTTCCCTCCCCCCACCCCGCCCGGCCATAAGGTATGTATTCGTCAAGATTGCGACTGTTGATAGCGTTAAGACATGCCCATGGTGGATAACCGAAAATTTCATCCTCCCATATACTCGAAGCAGCTGAAAAACAAATATTCCCTCTTGGTTGCAAATAGATCATTAAGCTACAGTCAGTGGAACATTAGATGAAGACTAGATCTTCTCTTCCTGGCTCACTGTATGTTGTTTAGAAAATCACACAACCTCTCTGATGCTTTGCTCTGTTCTGTTCCGTTTCGTTGAAGGCAGGCTGGATTCCACTCTTACGATTGTGGTACTTCCCCTTTCATTCTGTGTTATTTGGGGGGCTGGCACTTGCAATAAAGCACACATGAGCACAATCCTGGGGAGACATACAACTGGTGAAGCCAATTCTGTTCCGCCCCATTTCAGCAAAGCTGGGGTATTTGTCCCCTCCTCTGTGGCACTGGTCTGCGTGATGAAAATCGAGCTCTCAGAAATGACGCTGAAGCCCACAGATGCTTGTCTCTGGGACGCATCAGGGGGACAAAGCCAGAGCCACCCAGCGCTCATTAATCCACGTGGAAATAAAAAAGATTAAACGGCACAGACACTGTGACCACTGAGAAAATGACAGAAATAAAGATCATTACACGCATCTGGTTTTCCAGGGGGAAGAAATGGAGATAAAGCCTTAAGTCTTTAATAAGGCTAGAAATTAAAACCGGGATTAACGACAACAAGAAGCATTTGTAAGAAGCTACACATGACACTCCTGCTTAAGTTTTGCTGGCCTGATTTCCAGAACATTTTCTGTTGTTAACATTTATCATCAGCTTCCTCTCTGGTTGGAAAAAAAAAAAATAGCCAGCCTCTGGCTTCAGGTCCACAGCCTTTCTGCAGGCATACTCGACCTGCATCTGTGCTGTATTTCTTAAAAAAAAAAAAAAAAAAAAAAAAAAGAGGTTAGAGAGGGAGGGAGCCAAAACATAAGAGACTCTCAAAAACTGAGAACAGGGGCGCCTGGGTGGCGCAGTCGGTTAAGCGTCCGACTTCAGCCAGGTCACGATCTCACGGTCCGTGAGTTCGAGCCCCGAGTCAGGCTCTGGGCTGATGGCTCGGAGCCTGGAGCCTGTTTCCGATTCTGTGTCTCCCTCTCTCTCTGCCCCTCCCCCGTTCATGCTCTGTCTCTCTCTCTCTCAAAAATAAATAAACGTTGAAAAAAAAAATTTTATACAAAAACTGTCAGAATCTATCAATGAGAATAATTTAAGAATGCCACCTCTGGTGCCTCCAATGAGTTTCTTGTCTTGGATAAGTCAGTCTTGGATAGTCACTCTCCTAGAACGAAGGAAAATAGACGGGCTGTCAATCCAAGTACCTATTTCTGTTGAAGACCACGTGAGGAGACGTAAGCAGAATGCCATGTGAAGGCACAAGTTTCCACTGATGGATCTACAAGCCAAGGAACGCCAAAGACTGATGGCCAAACACCAAGTCTACGAGAGTAGACTCTCCCTCGTGGCCATCAGAAGCAACCAACCGTACCCACTCCTGGATCTCAGGCTTCCAGCCTCTGGAACTGAGACGATGAAATGTCTGTCATTTCCATCACTCAATTTGTGGGACTCTGTTACATCAGCTCTAGGAAACTATATACCAAGTAGAAGTCATCCGTGCCTCAGCTATGGTCCCCCAGCAAAGAACAGCATTTTAAAGAAAATGTGTCCAAAAGGGAAGGCTTAGAAGATCCAAGGGGAGGGTTGGGGCAAGCAAAGGGCACATCAGAGGGCATGTTGCCACAAGGACCATAGGATCCCCAAGGGCTAATCTAAGAGCCTCCTGGGGGGCGCCTGGGGGGCTCAGTCGGTTTTGCGTCCGACTTCGGCTCAGGTCATGATCTCACGGTTCGTGGGTTCGAGCCCCACGTTGGGCTCTGTGCTGACAACTTGGGGCCTGGAGCCTGCTTCAGACTCTGTGTCTCCCTGGGTCTTTGCTCCTCCCCTGCTCACACTCTGTCTCTCTCTCAAAAATAAATAAAGATTAAAATAAATAAATAAATAAGAGCCTCCTGGGAGCCTCAGGAAGTTGGGGACAGAGGCCAAACCGAGGATCAGGAAGGTGTTAAAGATAAGCTCTCCTCCATAGATGTTGGTGAGGTTTTACCTGTAACCTGAAATAATCATATGGCGATGTTAGGTAGCGCACTAGTCAGCGAAGGCTGCCGTAACAGGTAAGCACAGACTGGGCGGCTTAAACTGGAGGCTGCAAGTCCAGGATCAGGGTGCCGGTAAAGTAGGTTTCATCCTGAGGCCTCTTCTCTTGGCTTGCAGAAGGCCACTGCCTCTCTGTATGCTCACGTGACTTCTTTGTGCACGTGGGAGAGAGAAAAAAGACCCTCGGGTGTCTCTTAGAAGGACACTAGTCCAATCAGATGAGGTCCCACCCTTATGACCGTCATATTTAACTTTCTCATTTAACTGTAATATTTTCTTACTCCCCAAACAGCCATACTGGGGGGTTAGGGCTTTGATATTCGAATTTGGGGGAAAAGAAGCTTTCGGTCCACAACAGGGACCAAATTTTTCGGTGTTTTCTTCTAGCAAATTAGAGTAAGGGCTTAAGAGCAAGTTTATTTCCATAATAGGGAAGTAAACTAAATTTCTCTAATCACGTCTGAGTGTGTGACCTATAAAACCTGGGCCTGGCAATAATATGTAAATATGAATGTATGTATCTTGTATCTAAGCATGATTATACAAACTCTCAGACGATTTATATAAAATATTAGCATTGGATACCATTTGGAAATGGCCTTATAGATGATTTGTATTTTATTCTATTCACATCCCTATATGTACATATTTAACCTGCATTTCCTTTATAATAAAAAAAAAACACACTAAAAAAAAAAGAGAGGCACTATCATCCAATGATCAAGACTTGACACAAAATAATAAGCATGAAATCTCTAATCCCGGAAAGACTGGGGGGAAAGAGTGCCTTCATTCCTTGCTCGTAGACACGTGAATTGTTCCAAACTTTGTGAAGGGTCATTTGGTAATATGTATGAAAAGCCTTAAAGTGTGCATATGCTCTGACTTAGCAAGACCACTTCTAGGAATTCCTTCTTTAAAGATTTGTTCAGGGCACCTGGGTGGCTCAGTCGGTTAAGCATCCGACTTCGGCTCAGGTCATGATCTCACGGTTCGTGTGTTCGAGCCCCGCATTGGGCTCCGTGCGGACGGCTCGGAGCCTGGAGCCTGCTCTGGATTCTGTGTCTGCCTCACTCTCCGCCTTCTCCCACTCGTGCTGTGTCTGTCTCTGTCTCAAAAATAAACATTAAAAACAATAAAAAATAAATAAAAAAATTTGTTCTAGGGAGCATGAGAACATGCATGGAGACGTATACAGGGATGTTCCCGGCAGCTTGATTTCCATTAGCAAAAACACTGGAAACACCTGACTGTCCAACTATAGGGAACTGAGTTAAAGAATTAGGATATTCCATACCATGGAATACTATGCAGCCTTTAAAAGTCAAGTTGTAGAACTATATTGATGTTTACACTATATTGCTAACTGAAAGATCAGGCTGCAACGGTGTAGGTTTAATATTAGCCTGATCTCCCACAATATCACAAAACAAAACCTCTCCCAGCTCAGTGGCTTATCCCGAACAGTAATTCTCATGCTCATGGCGTGTAGATTGTCTGACATCTGGCTGTTCTAGGCTGGGCTCTGCTGCGTGGCTCTCACCTTCAGGCTGGGGCACTTGGGTGGGCTCTAAGCTGCAAACTGGGGACCGGCTCTTCTGTCATCCTGATCAAACATCCTTGTCATGGCCTTCCTCCTTGGGGCACAAGATGCCCGAAGCCCTGAAGGTATGTGTGTGCCTGCTGCCCAGCCCTTGAATGTTTCAGAATCACCGATTTTGTCTACATGTATTAGTAAAGACTTTGTCTCTACCGAGGTGGGCCCAGAGAGCAGCTGAGAAGTGCAGTTTTGCTTTTTCGCCCCTGCTTTTTAAAGAAATACCAGGCTTCCAGGATTAAACGTAAGAGCTGTTGATTGACACATTGCCTAGAGCCACCCAACATTTTCCCCCAGATCGGATGTCAATTTCTCTGACGAGATTACCCAGCCCATTTGCTTCCCCTCGAAGCCACTGCGGCAGCAACTACAATTTAATAATCATGGTTATCGCAGGGTTCAGCCTTAAGCGGTCCTTCTTTAAACACCAAACAAAACAAAAGGATGTATCCAATATGTTTGCAATTTTGTTCCTTGCTGGGAAAGGCCTGGTGAAATGTCTCTTGTGGCATAGCTGGAACAGAAGAGAAACTCATCAAAGGCGGAGAGGCTGAGGGGGTGCAGACACAATTATCTTGCAGCCATTTGGGCTTTCAAGTTAAGGAAGCTGATTGTAGCCAAGTGACTCCTTTGCAGAAACCAACTTATTAGAGCTGCTCCAGGGACCTGAAGCTTGGGGAGGCTGTCCCAAACGCTGGAAACTCCTGCACTGACTTGAATTTAGAATCAAGTTCAATGGAGTTTTGTTTTTTGTTTTTTTTTAACTCCAGTGAGAATCGTTATTCCCTAGTTTACTTTTGAAAAGAAAGTTGAAGTCATCTAGGAACCCAAATCAGAGGATAGAGACTTCGAAGTTTATCATTTATGCTTATACTCCGAGGGGAGGGGGAGAGCTTTTTTTCTGTTAATTAACGCAAGAGCCAATCTTCTTGGAATACAATTCTGTCTCTTTCTGTCTCTCTCTCTCTTTCTTCTAGGCGGACAGCACTGCTTCGCAATGTAAAATGCCCACATCTTAAGTCTACCGCTCTTTGAATTTTGACAAATGGGAACCTCTGTAACTATCACCTGACACAAGGTCTACAACATTTCCATCCTCCCAGAAAATTCCCCTGTGCCTTTTTTCAACCAACTAGAACTATTCTAATCTCTACTACCACAGATTGGTTTTTGCGTGTTGTTGGACCTTGTACTAATAGAATTGTCAAATATGTACCCTTTTGTGTTGGCTTCTTGTGCTCAACGGAATGTTTTTCAGATTCATCCGTGATCGCCTGTATCAGTAATTTATTCCTTTTGATTGTCGAGTAGAATTGCATTGCAAAAGCATACCATAATTTGCTTATCCATTTTCTTGTGAGTGATTCCAGTTACGATAAATAGAGCTACCATGAACATTTTTGGACATACCTTTTGGTGAAATACGTGTTCATTTCTGTTGGGTATATATCCAGAAGTAGACTTTCTGGATCATGAAGTAGATACGTGTTTAATTAACATTGTACTATTTTATATTGTCACCAACAATGTATGGCGGCCACCCTCGATCTTGTCGGTCTTATCATCTTACATGTCCTGATGAGCATGTTATAGTATCTCATGGTGGTTTTACTGCATTCCTTGTTGTCCAATGATGTAGAACACCCCTCCGTGTATTTCTTGGCCATTCAGGTCTCCTTTGCTTTCCTTTGCAAAGTGCTTGTGAAAGATTTTTGTCCATTTTTATGGATTTTTTTTTATTTTTTTTTTTCAACCTTTATTTATTTTTGGGACAGAGAGAGACAGAGCATGAACGGGGGAGGGGCAGAGAGAGAGAGGGAGACACAGAATCGGAAACAGGCTCCAGGCTCTGAGCCATCAGCCCAGAGCCCGACGCGGGGCTCGAACTCCCGGACCGCGAGATCGTGACCTGGCTGAAGTCGGACGCTTAACCCACTGCGCCACCCAGGCGCCCCCATTTTTATGGATTTTTAAAATTGATTTATAAGAATTCTTTATACATCCCAGAGAATGCCCTTTTCGGATGTATATTCCTTAAATATTTCCTCCCAATCTGTAGCTTGACATAGGGAAGGGAAGCAAAAATAATATAAAAACAGGGAGGGGGACAAAACAGAAGAGACTCTTAAATATAGAGAACAAACTGAGGGTTATGGGAGGGATTGTGGGGAGGGGTGGGCTAAATGGGTAAGGGGCGCTAAGGTATCTACTCCTGAAATCACTGTTGCACCAGATGCTAACTAATTTGGTTGTAAATTAAAAAACAAACAAGCAAACAAAAAGTTTATTAACTCTTAAGAAAAGAGGAATGTCAGAAACAAACAGCAAAGGTTTTATTTGAAATAAAAAAGTGAAGGGCGCCTGGGTGGCTCAGTCAGTTGAGCATCAGACTCTTGATTTTGGCTCAGGTCATGACCCCACGGTTCGCGGATGGGGCCCCACGTCCGGCTCTGCCCTGACAACACGGAGCCTGCTTGGGATTCTCTTTCTCCCTCACTCTCTGCCCCTACCCCGCTAGTCGGCACTCTCTCTCTCTCTCTCTCAAAATAAATAAATATACATTGAAAAATTAATAATAATTTTAATTGTTTTCCCTTTTTTAATGTTTACATTTACATTTTTTAATGGAATTTACATTACATTTTAATAAAAATGTCTTATTTTTAACAGAGAGAAAGAGAGACAGAGCACGAGTGGGGGCGGGGCAGAGGGCGAGGGAGACACAGGATCCAAAGCAGGCTCCAGGCTCTGAGCCATCAGCACAGAGCCCGACGAGGGGCTTGAACTCATGGACCACGAGATCGAGACCTGAGACGAAGTCGGAAACTCAATCCATGGAGCCACCCAGGCGCCCCAGTAATAATAATTTTTAAAATAACTTTTAAACTTTTAAAATAATTTTTAAAATAATTTTTAAAATAACTCCTGTCATCACTACAACTGGGTGACTCTTGAGGAACTGGGCGTTCCATCCCCAGGGCAATGCTTATCTTCAACAGCTGACCATCAATACAAAAATCCTGAAAGGCACACTTTCACCCTGAAGTTAAGAATCATCCTTGTATAACCCAGGAACCACCATCATCCGTGAAATGCGTAACCTGAGTTTGCGAAGTGGAGGAGGAGGGATCCCTGAGAAACCCTGTCTCCGGTCACCCGTGTCTCCTCACCCCCAGCTCCCTCCCCGCTTCCGGCCCCACCCAAGTCCTTTGGCCTCTGAGTCAACCCAGGGATCTGCTCTGTGTGAAGGGGACCCAGCCCAGGCCCTCTTCCTGCACTAAAGTGGGATTCCACGTCCCGTGGGGGGACCCCAGCCGGACGAGGCCCTAACAGCGGTCTCCCTAGAGCTTCTTTTCCCAGCATGCCTTTCCCCCAGGTTTGCCTCAGAAGGGAACTGAGTGATCTCTCTTCGCAGATCCCCAAAGCAACCGGCCTCAGGAAACGAACCCTTCCTAAACTGACTGTCGAGAGGCCCACCCTCCCAACCGGGAATCAGGAGGCCTCGACTCCACAGCTAAAACCTCTCCTCCAGCCTGTCCTCGGGTGGCACCTGCTCTCAGCTCCCCCATGGCCAAAGCCCGATCCCCACACGCATCCGGCCAAGCCCTCTGGCTGTGCCTGCCCGCGGGCCCTGTGCGGTGGGGAGGATAGCCTCTGTGCCTGACCACCTCTGTTGCGGGTTCCGACGGCCTTTCCTGACCGTGGGTTCTGAGAGATCACTCCTGATCCCTCCCAATCAACCACGCCACCACACATACCCCTTTCGTCTTCCTTACGGTCCCTTGAGCCGGTTTGGGACCCCTTGCCACCAAAATAACCTTGCCTGGGTCGGGGGACACCAGCCGCCTACAAAAGGAGGACAAACAGAAGCGTTGCTGTGCCCTGCGCGAAGCCAGGCCGAGGAGGGGGGAGGGGATACCAAACGTAAACAAGGGATGCGGTCAAGACCTTGCCACCAGCTGGCCCAAGCTTGTGCAGGAGCCGGGGAACATCATCAGAGTCCCGAGCTGGGCGAGGGCGCCCTTGTAAACACAACCCATGCAGGGTGGCTGGGAAGTGATGGGCCCACTTGTGAGCCCAGGCTGGTGCGAACCCCGCCGACGACTCCACTCTTCACCTGTGCTTGTGGCCCTCACTGCCCCCCATTCATTCCCACCCCAGGGGGAGCGTTAGGTGCCGAAGACTGGCAGCGAGGGGACCCAACATCCCCGCCCTCAGGGAGTTCACGTCCCCCGTATGGAGCCTCTGTGGGACGCTCTTCAAAATTCCTCACTGCCTTCACCCCTTCAATCTTCGGAGCAGCCCTGGGAGGCAGGCACCGCTATGTGCTGCACTGAGCAGTTGTTGACCCGCGGCCCAGAGAGAGGAGGAAACCGGCCAAAGGACACACAGCCGGCCAGCGGCCCAGGTACGACCCAGCAGGCAGCCTTGTTCCAGGGCCCGAGGCCTTGACTTCCATCTGGGGAGACCTGGCCATCCAGGCTTATTTCCCCTCCTCCTCACATGCACAGATCCTGTGGAATCCTGCTCGGCACTGGGACACGATGAGAAAGGACCCCTCGAGTCCAGTGAGAGATGCAGCCATGTGGGGTCTTGACGAGCGGGTGCTCTAAAGAAGGAGCCATTCATGCCACAAGAAGTGGGTTCACAGGCACAGGCGTTCCAGAGAGTACACCCCAAAGACAGAGCCTGAGAAGGGGAAGGAGCCCGGGCCCTTGGGGGGCGGTGGGGGGAGATAAGAGGTCTGGCGTGGCTCCGAGACCAGTCCCTTGTGGGATGGCTGGGGGGGGAGGGGCAGTGGCGGGCTGATGGAGGGGGTCAGGGGGCAGTGGGTGGGAGGGACGGGCGGGGTGTCCTGTCGCCTCACAGGAGGGAGGGGAGGGAGGCAGAAAGGGTTAAAAAACCAAGGTGGGCCTGGTTATGGAAGACAGGGTTCTAGTAAAAGGTTTGGGCTTTCTGTGGTCAATGGGGTGTCATTAATGGTTTCGTCGGGGAGGTGATAAGCAGTATTTGACCAAATCTGTTTCCGTATTAGATAAATGGAGGTGATTGAGAGAGATAGATAGATTGGTGATAGATAGAAGGATGGATGGATAGATAGAAATATAGATAGATAGATGATAGATAGAACAAAGATAGAATTAGATAAGTAGATAGATAAATAGAGAGGTGGAGAGGTGAGGGAAAGGGGGCAAAGGAGAAGGAGCTGGGGTTGACATAGACATGGGGTGGGGACAGGGACAGGGATAAGGGGAATGTATCTTTTCCCCTGGGGGGGGTGGAGGTGTAGGAGGAGGGCATGCGCAGAAGCAGGATTCCTTGTCGCAAATGTTCTGCGATCACTTCAGGGAAAAGAGTCCTCTGTTCCTTGCTGTCACAGCTCAGGGCTGGGCTGAGGGCTGGTGGCCGTGGCCGGTGGCCAGAGGAGGCAGGAAGCAAGCACCTGGTCGAAACAGCCGCTTCCCCCTCGGCCGCCTGCCACCAGGCTTCAGATCGCCCGACCGGACCTGCTACCGATGTAGCTGCTAATCACCACGGAAAAGGTCCCTCCCTGGAAATCAGGGGGCTCGTTTTTGCGTTTTGCCCCCAGCAGCCTTGTCCACATTGGCCTCAGTGTCCAGCCCTCGCTGTGACTGCCTCTTGGGCCTGAACGTTCTTAGGAAGGGACAGATCCCGCAGGTAGCTGCCACCTGGCCCACAATGGCAGCCTAGGAAAGCCCGGCTCCCGCTGCGAGGGGCCGAGCCACCCCGGGAGGGAAATGACCAAGGTCAATGTTGGGGACGCAGCATCTGCGGCAAAGCCTCTGCCCCATTCTCCTCCTGTGGTCATTGTTACTTTCCACTGACCAGCTGCCTGCAGGCTCCGGGCAAAGACAAAATGGGTAACACAGCCGCCATTCAGTGGAGATTAATGCCTGGAATGAACCACACCTCTGAACAATTGCTTCCTCCACGAGGGACAGCGCTGAATGGCCGGGGAGCCCCATTGATGGCTGCTATGAAAGAGGTGAAGGCCTGCGGTGGAGGGGAAGAAAACCCTCACACCGCCCCTCAAACCTAGCCCCGATTCTTCCTTCTCGCCTTCCTTTTCCCTTCTGACTGCCCACTTCGCCCATGTCGCCCTAATCCAGAACCATCCTTTTTGTGGGGGGACTTGGGCAGCGCGCTTAAAATTCACGGATTTGCTACTGTAAGTCATATCGCTGCGGCTGCGTGCTGATCGCATTAGTACCCATTATCTCTGCAACTTTCCGACTTGATAATTAGTTACTATCATTCACGCTGTGCAATCAGCTGTTAAATCCTCGTTTATGCTGATTTGAATATGAATGTGCTGTTCAATAACATGTTAGATTGCCATGTTTACAAATATACTCCAGGTATTTGGAAATTTAGATGATGCGGAACATACTGTTTCAGCTGTGCTCGGTGCCAGTCTAAATAACTTAAGCCTATTTACCAATCACTTAGCAATTCTTTTCACATACTTCTGTTTCCCCCGTCCTATCCTTCTCGACCCAAACTCAGATATGCTCTTTTTCGTCTGTTTGCGTGTTGTCGCTGTACTAAACTAACAATCTTCAAGATGGGACTTAAGTAGCAGCCACCTCTATGTGGGCCTTCTTTTCTGATTCCTGCTGATCTCATTCCTGCGTCTTTGAGAGGCAGAGGAAACTGCAAATGGGAAAAAGAAAGAAAAAAAAAATGATCTCTGCAGCTGGAGTGTTAAATATCAAGTCTCTGAAAGGACATGTTTTGCATGCAGCACAAAAGGGAAGGAAGAGAAAATTTCTGAATGTGGGTAACACCCAAGAGAGCAAGATGCATCTGATTGGAAACTCCTAGAAGGCAAACAAGTGGTTCTGGAGAGCGGGGCTTCTCAAACTTGAACGTGCCTTTGAATCACTTGGGGGTTCCCTATGGCTTGTGGAGGCTGGCTCGCTAAGTAAGGCCGGGGCTGAGACAGGACGTGTCTGATCACCTCCCAGGTGCAAGAACACTCTAAAACAAAGGGACTATGGGGGCGCCTGGGTGGCTCAGTCGGTTAAGCGTCCACCTTCGCCTCAGGTCATGATCTCGAGGTCTGTGAGTTCGAGCCCCGCATCGGGCTCTGTGCTGACAGCTCTGAGCCTGGAGCCTGCTTCGGATTCTGTGTCTCCCTCTCTCTCTGCCCCTCCCTTGCTGGCACTCACTCTCTTTCTCTCTCTCTCTCTCTCAAAAATAAATACATATTTTAGAAAATATTTAAAAAAAAGAATACGCTTTTCCATTTGAGATTTAAACACCAAGCTTGACAATTCCACTTCTGGGTATACATGCAAAAGAATTGAAAGCAGGGACTTGAACAGCTATTTATGCACCCATGTTTATAGCAGCGTGATTCTCAACAGCCGAGAAGTAGAAGCAACCCAAGCGTCCATGCATGGATGAATGGATCAACGCAATGTGGCTCGTACATAAGATGGAATGTTATGCAGCCTTAAAAAGAAAGGAAATGCTAAAAAAAAAAAAAAAAATTAAAAAAAAAAATTAAAAGAAAGGGGCGCCTGGGTGGCTCAGTCGGTTAAGCGTCCGACTTCGGCTCAGGTCACCATCTCGCGGTCCGTGAGTTCGAGCCCCGCGTCGGGCTCTGGGCTGACAGCTCGGAGCCTGGAGCCTGCTTCCGGTTCTGTGTCTGCCTCTCTCTCTGCCCCTCCCCCATTCATGCTCTGTCTCTCTCTGTCTCAAAAATAAATAAAATAAACGTTAAAAGAAAAAATTAAAAATAAATAAATAAATAAGAAGAAAGGAAATGCTAACACACACCACAACATGGATGAGGACATTATGTTTCGGGAAGGAAGCCGGTCGCACAAGAATAAATGCCGTATGATTCCACTTCCCGGAAGTTATCTGGCCAAATGCACGGAAACAGAAGTAAAATGGTGGAGGGAGGGTTGGAGGGAAGAGGGGATGGGGAGCTGCTTAACAGGTATAGAGTTTCAATCTTGAAAGATGAAAACGTTCCGGAAGCAGATTGCGTGACGATGTGAATGTATGTAACACTACTGAACCATGCGCTTAAAAATGGTTAAGATGGCAAAACTTATGTGTCTTTTACCACAATTAAATTTTTTTTTTTTACAATACATTGGGGAAAAAAAGTCATTCTTGGTTTTAGGGACATCGTGAAAAAAGGTTTACTTCTACCAAGCAACCTGTATTTCAGCAGACTCACCTTCAATTCTTCAGTGAGTTGATCGGATTTCCTGGACACCAGCCAGGAAAGAATAACTCAATTTTTCTTCCGTGTTCCCACGTCCTTTGATCAAAACCCCATTCCAGGGGCGCCTGGGTGGCTCAGTCCGTTGAGCGTCTGCCTCTCGATTTCGGCTCAGGTCGTGATCTCACAGTTGGCTCTGCGCTGACAGCGGGGAGCCTGCTTGGGATTCTCTCTCTCCCCCTCTCTCTGCCCCTCCCCCACTCATGCACTCTCTTTCTCTCAAAATAAATAAACTTTAGAGAAAAAAGAAAACCCCAACCCCTCCCCCATTCCAACAATTATAGCATTCCGATCAATGTTCAAATTCCATGTGTGTCTCCATTTCCCTAGGAGGCTTTGAGGCTGGTGTTTGCCCTTCAGTGATGGACCTAAGCTGCAGACACTTCTCTCCCCCATCCTGACACAGTCCTGATTTTGTCCAGGTGTCTCTCCTTCTCACCTTTGCCCTTATGCGTCAGAGGAGGCCACAACCCTAGGACATGAACCATCAGGAGCCTAAATCAGTCGCGATGGCTCCATTCCATGGTCAATGAGGTCTGAGGGAGTTCTGCTGGAAGGCTTCGGGGAAAGGTTTCCTTACCTTTAAAAAGAGACACGGGAAGAGAATGTTCCTCTGTTTACAAGGGAGATTGTCTGGGCGAGACACGTGGAACACAGGTGGTCATCTTGACAGCAGCCTGATTAAGGCAGCACCAGCAGATGGCAGAGACAGAACAATCTAGAAAGGCAGAGCCGGAGCCAGAGCCACCCTACCTCTGGGTCTCTTGCTTTGTCAAAAATAGAGCGCTTCCTGGTTTAAGCCAATTGAGCCGGAGTGTTCTGTTCTGGCCGCCGAAACAGCCTTAACCGATCCCAGTACCTTGCAGGTAGGAGATATGCTGATATTTGGTGGATTCAATTCAAGTAGGAAGACCGGGCTGGTTCACTGCCCTTAGAGGACTCCTCAGGCATTGTGACATCTGTCCCCATCCCAGGCAACCTCACTGGTGAAATGGTTTTTCCAACGAGAAAGATAACAGGGTGTTTTTGCTTGCTTGTTTTCGTCACAGATCTTCCATGGGCTGCTTTTTCTAGAAAACGTGTAAAACGTCATTCCATTGTCAACGTATCATTGAATTATACCTTTTGACAGACCCGTGCCTTACAGGAGCAAACTTCAGGAAGGGGGTCATCACAAACGGCTCATGCTCGCTGAGCATTTTTATGCGCCAGACGTTAGGCTCAGTTAATCCTCAGATTGATTCTGTCATTCCCCTCCTTTCGCGGATAAAGAAACCGAGGCGCAGAAAGCTTCATTCACCTGCCCAAGGCCACACAGCTAATAATGCGCGGGGGCTGGGATTCGAACCTGAGGAGTTGGCTCCTATCCTTAGGCTCCATGGCGATGAATTGCTTAGGTGCGCGCGGCTTTCTTCAGTTCAGACAACGGCAGTCCATTCCCTGCCGTCAAAACCTTAAAACTCTTAAAATCTCCTTAAAACTCAGATCACGTTAGCCTCCAACTCGATGCCCTCCGGTGGGTCCCCGCGGACGTTCTAGAGAGCATCCGAAACAAGGCTCGAGTCTGTGTTGGTCCCCACTCCCCTGGCTTCCCTCCCAGTGGCCACTTTGGCCACGTCCAGCTCCTTTAGCACATTCAGCCTTCTTTGCCTCCGGGCTTTCACACCTGCTCTTCATTCTGCCCGGGGTTCAACACCTGACCGGACAGACAGACGCATCCACACAGGCGCGCACACACCCGACCCCTGGAGAACTTCCACTCATCCTTCAAGTGTCCGTTGAAATAGTTTACTTCCTTAGAGATCTCTCCGCTGCCCTTCGGTCCGATTTGTCCCATGGTCGTACCCTCCCCGTCACCTGGGTGGCACTTCTCAGAATTCATAGTTGCACGAGTGTGTGTGGTTTTCTGCTTTGTCTCTGTCCTCCCTCGGGAGACCGTCATGCCCGTGTTGTCTCTACAGTATCCCGAGTGACGGTCACATTGCGGCAAGAGTGGGGAAATGTTCGAGGAGAGGAGGCAGAAAAGAAGTTGAGAAGGAAAGAAAAAACTGGAAGGAAGGGAAGGGAAATTGAGAGACTATGGTCAGGAAGGAAGAGGCTCCGTGAGTTGCCAAGCGTTTGAAAGCTTTTACCACAGTAACGTTCCTTCCCTAGGTAAGCAAAGGGCATGGCCTTGGCAATAGCTGGCTTGTTTCCTTCTTCCCTCTGTTCCTCCTTTCCTTCCCTCCTTCCCTCCTTCCCTCCTTCCTTCCTTCTTTCCTTCCTTCCTTCCCTCTTTCCTTTCCTCCTTCCTTCCCTCCTTCCCTCCTTTCCTTCTTTCCTTCCCTCCCTCCTTCCTTCCTTCTTTCCTTCTTTCTTTCCTTCTTCCTTTCCTTATTTCCTTCCCTCCCTCCTTCCTTCTTTCCTTCCCTCCTTCCTTCCCTCCTTCCCTCCTTTCCTCCTTCCTTCTTTCCCACCTTCCTTCCTTCCCTCCTTTCTTCCCTCCCTCTTCCTTCCCTCCCTTCCCTCCTTCTTTCCTTCCCTCCTTCCTTACTTCCCTCCTTCCTTTCCTCCTTCCCTCCCTTCCCTCCTTCCTTCTCTCCTTCCTTCCCTCCTTCCTTCTTCCCTTCCTTCCCTCCTTCCTTCCTTCTTTCAACTTCCTTCATTCCCTCCTTACTTCTGCCCTCTCTCTTTCTTTCTATACCTATTTTCCTTTTTCAAAAAAAAAAAAAAAACTCCCTAAAACAAAAGTAAAAGACCAGCATTTAAAATTCATCCATAAATTTTAAAGTGAAGCCTGTGTGTTTGGCCCACAGGATATTTTTACCACTGTTTTGCAGAGAGCAGTGGGGCTCTTCCTTCTTGTATCCTCTGTCCCTTCTCCCAGCTCTACCAGTTTAGATCAAGTGGACGACTCTTTACAATCCCCTCCGTATTTCGGGACAATCATACCAACCAAACTAATATATTGGAACTAGGAATATAACTTTGGGAAAAGCAACTAGACAGATAGAAGGATTTTTCACTTTTATAGGGTTAAGTGGCTATAAAAATTATAAATTGATATCAAATTATATCATAAGGTCAAGAGATTTGCTGCTCACTTCCCTTTAATGAATTAAGAAACAACTAGTGAGGGGCGCCTGGGTGGCGCAGTCGGT
Organism: Felis catus; assembly: GCF_018350175.1. Lineage (NCBI taxonomy): Eukaryota > Metazoa > Chordata > Mammalia > Carnivora > Felidae > Felis > Felis catus. Next base: position 12,421,992 of record NC_058376.1, read on the forward strand.
TAAGCGTCCGACTTCAGCCAGGTCACGATCTCGCGGTCCGTGAGTTCGAGCCCCGCGTCGGGCTCTGTCTGGGCTGATGGCTCAGAGCCTGGAGCCTGTTTCCGATTCTGTGTCTCCCTCTCTCTCTGCCCCTCGCCCGTTCATGCTCTGTCTCTCTCTGTCCCAAAAATAAATAAACGTTGAAAAAAAAATTAAAAAAAAAAAAACGTAGTGAGAAAAACGTAACGACACAAAAATATCCAAGCAAACAGAAAATATTTAAAGGTGACAGCCACCGAAACAGAATAACTTGTGAACATATTATTAGTAGAATCTCTAGCACTTTAACTCATTTAAAAATAGACAAAGTAAGGGCACCTGGGTGGCTCAGTGGGTTGAGCGTCCGACCTCAGCTCGGGTCATGGTCTCACAGTTCACGAGTTGGAGCCCCACGCCGGGCTCTGTGCTAACAACAGCTCCGAGCCTGGAACCTGCTTCAGATTCTGTATCTCCCTCTCTCTCTCCCCCTCCCCTGCTCATGCTCTGCCTCTCAAAAATAAATAAATGTTAAAATTTTTTTTTTTAAATAGACAAAGTGAATTCATTCCAGGACATGTCCAACTACTTACGAAATATGATTATGTGATTATACTCAATCTATTGTTTTAAAATTTATTTTTTCAGAGTTTGCGTTATTATAACTAAGATGTAATTGACCAAGAAAATGCTAGCCACACCACTTACGTCATATATTGTTTCCCAGGTTTGAAGATACAAAGGATTGTGCTTCAAGTATGGAAAAACTGGAGAATGCCTTATTTTTGAGAGGTGGGAGGAAAGGCAAAGAGAGAAGGAGACATAGAATTTGAAGCAGGTTCTAGGCTTTGAGCTGTCAGCACAGAGCTCTGCATGGGGCTCAAACCCACGAACCATGAGATCATGACTAGAGCCAAAAGCGATGCTTAACCGACTGAGCCACACGGGCACCCTTTGTTTGAGACATTTTCAAATTCATTTTATTAGAGTACCAACCCATCAAAGAGTCACCTGAGGAAGCAATGAGAACGAAGACAGGAAGGGAGAAAGAAGAACGGAAGGAGAGAGAAATGGGGGTAAAGAAACTTTGCATCCAGATCAATTATTACCCTTCAGTAGCATTACCCTGAAATCACACATTCATTCTGCAGTACCTCCACACCCAAATATTTGATGCATGGGCATGTCATGTCATGTCACGATAAAGGTTTAGGCCTGCAAAGAACTTAAAAAGTTATCAAGGGTTTATTTTATAGGCGAGAAAGCCAGAATTCAGGGAGTTCCAAGCGCTTGACAAAGTCACAGAGCTTTTATCCACTTAAAAAATGGATGACAGAGTGAGAAAAGGGATTTGAATCAGTACTACATCGAATTATTCAAAGTATATCATTCTTTTCCGTTGAACTTCCTCATTCATTCATTCATCCCACACATATTTACTGAGTGCCTCGTATGTTCTGGGCACTGCTGAAGATACAGCAGCGAACAAACAGACAAAACACCGTACATTCGTGGGGTGCACGTCCCAGGGCGTCAATATAATTTAAATTCCTCGTTCTATTTTCCATGCCGAGGTTGCTGTTTTAACAATTTTCGGGAGCCACCTCATTAGAATCAGAGATGCTGAACGAATTCTCTACTGACACAACTTGGTGAGTGTAGGAATTACAAATATGAGTCAACTCTATTGATTACAAAGAGGAGGCAGTGCACATACAACTTTTTTAGAGAGAAATGAAACCCCATTAAAACATAATAGACGATGCTCCACATGGCATCCGACTCACCAGCCACATCTCCTAAAACACAGGGCAGGACTGTTGGAAAGAAAAGAAAAGAAAAAAGAAAAGAAAAGAAAAGAAAAGAAAAGAAAAGAAAGAAAAGAAAAGAAAAGAAAAGAAAACTAAGCATTTTTAAAGGCTTTCCAGCCAAGAAGACATTAAACTTTTGGCAAGCATCCTGGCAGCCAGCAGAATGGAACCACGCACTGCCTGCAAATGTTTAGCCCACAGCTGTTGGAAATGAAGAATGTCAAAATACCCAAAAGCAAGAATCCATGCACACACATCAAAGAAGCGAAGCTCTGGGGGACACCCAGCGTCGAAGCGGATGATGGCGGGAGCACCAGAAGGGAGGCAGGACGGGCAACACAGAGGACCAACCAATCTTGATATCGCGTCTACAACCTCGGCTGTGTTCATCCCTGCTGTACCGCCACGGAAAATGGTCCCCGACGTTCAGAAATCCACGGGCGAGGACCCAAAGCCTGCTGCCGTTAACTTCATTCTGCAAACGGTGTGTCCTTTACTCCATGACGAAATGGTGAAAACTCAGGCAGGGGTCCCTTTTTTCTTTTTCTGTTGTTTCTTTTTTAGCCAAACTCTCAATGTGTACTGCACCCGTAGAAATAGTTATTTTTAACCCTCAATTCACCTGAAACGAATTAAATGAATTAAGTAAAATGAAACGTGGTTTATTTTGAGAAGCCAATGTTCCGAAAGTGCGTAGATCCCGGTAGTTCTTTGGTTTAAGATGAAACACCACGTTCCAGCCATAAGAGCACGGCGGCCTCACAAATGGGGCCAACATTTACTTAACTTTCTAGAGGACGGTTTGAAGATTAAGAAGGAAGGAAAAAAAAAAGTTAGAGAGGGAGAGAGCCAAACCATAAGAGACTCTTAAAAACTGAGAATAAACTGAGGGTTGATGGGGGGTGGGAGGGAGGGGAGGGTGGGTGATGGGCATGGAGGAGGGCACCTGTTGGGATGAGCACTGGGTGTTCTATGGAAACCAACTTGACAATAAATTTCATATGAATAAATAAATAAATAAATAAATAAGAAGATTACTGTTTTGTCACTCAAAACGGTATGGTACTGGCTAAAAATATAGACACAGAGATCAGTGAAGATTATGCCACAGCTTAGAGAAATGGTGATATGGGTTTGTTTTCTCTTTTCTTATGTTTACAGAATTTGACTGTGTCGGTTTTATAATTTCAAAAAACTGTTTACTAAAAATAAAATAGAGTGAATCTCTACTACAGCTAGAGTGAGTGGCATGAGTCTAGGTACAACCTTTCACATAAAATGACCAAGGAAGGTGACAAATCTGGAAAAAGCAATGGGGCCAGCTAAATCACAAGATACATGAAAGGTACAGAGTAAGGTGTCTCTCTTACGTCACCAAGCCGTTCTTCAGATAATTCGAGACTTTTGTAAGCATGAGGAAGTTGGTCCCCAAAATGTCATCTGCTATTTTGGTAAGAAAAGAAAGAGGGAGCAGGCAGTAGAGTGATTTTGTAAATCACTGATGAGAACGAGAACCTAGAGAGAATTGATACAGGTCAATATAGCTTCCCAGCCACTGCGTCCTTCCTGCCCACAAAAAGTCAACTGGCAGGATTTGTATTAGGTCATCAATTCCCAGAGGACAGCTTGACTACATGTGTAAAAACTTGTATACCCTCTGACCCAAGAATTCCTCTTTAATCGGAGAAGTACACAAAAATGTTTGCACGAAGACGCTCATTTCGTTGTTCTTAAAATAGGAACAAAATGGACACACCCTAATTGGCCTACCAAAAAAAAGCTTAGTTAGATAATTCAGGAGTATCTGGATGATGGATTCTTACACTACCTTTAAAAAGGAATGTGCAGGGGCGCCTGGGTGGCTCAGTCAGTTAAGCGTCTGACTCTTGATTTCGATTCGGGTCGTGACGTCGAGGTTCATGGGATTGAGCACCACGCTGGGCTCTGTGCTGGATGCGGATCCCGCTTGGGATTCTCTCTCTCTCTCTCTCTCTCCCCCCCATCAAAATAAATAAACTTAAACAAATAAAAAGAAAAAGAAAGTGATATCAAAAAGAATCTCCATGATATATTATCGAGCAAAAACAAGCCGTTTATAAAATGGGGTAGGTGGTATGGTGTCATTTTCGTTTAATCAATTATACAAACGATAGGAAGACATCTGGAAGAATGGTCTCCAGTCTATTGGCAGTGGATGTCTCTGGGTGGAGAATTTAGCAAGATGTTTACTTTGTTCCTTCTGCCGTCCTGTGTAGCCTGAACATTCTAGAAGAGTAGGTGTGGCACTGGAAGGAGGCCTCTGGGACAGAGCCGCTGGGAAGTCCTGGGAAACCCCAGGATAATGACCATTGGAGGCCCCGTGGACGGATCTGAGGGTGGCAGAAAGGCTTAAACGATGCGGAAGCAAAGAGGGAGCCAAAGTGGTTTATGGCAAGAGAAAGAACGGTGACGAAGCAGAATTTCCGGGTGATTAGACCGAATTCTCTGGGAGGCTGCACGGGATTGTGTTTCTATTATTATTCATAGAATTCCTGCCATCGTAGAACTCAGTGGGCCATTGGAACAGCCGGGCTAACTGGAATTTTTTTTTTTTTTTTCAGTTAGCGTGGGGGGGCCTGTGCAGGGAAAGAAAATCCCAAGCTAACTTTCTCAAGAAATAACACACAGCCTGTGGAGGCGGGACAGAAATTGTTCCATGCAACCTACTAACTCATCGTGGCCCACGGGAGGCTGGAAACTATCTAGAATGCGGTGTGTTTGGCCCTATGAGATATTGTAAGTGTTTCTTTCCTAAAAAACAGGTGACCATCCCTGTGACCATTGTACTCAGCTTTGAAGTCCTCGTCAACCAAAGATGTGGGTAGTTATCTGTTAGAAAGTAGACTGGCTTGGGGCGCCTGGGTGGCGCAGTCGGTTAAGCGTCCGACTTCAGCCAGGTCACGATCTCGCGGTCTGTGAGTTCGAGCCCTGCGTCGGGCTCTGGGCTGATGGCTCAGAGCCTGGAGCCTGTTTCCAATTCTGTGTCTCCCTCTCTCTCTGCCCCTCCCCCGTTCATGCTCTGTCTCTCTCTGTCCCAAAAATAAATAAACGTTGAAAAAAAAAAAATTTAGAAAGTAGACTGGCTTAATGGTCTAAAAGGTTCTGGGTGGTAAATGAGAAGATTCAGGGGCCTAATGACTAGTTTGCCTGCTTGAATATTCTTCTTTACAGAGTAGCTGGAGCTAGAGACAGAGATCGGAACTATTCAGTTTGGAAAGAATTTTCAATACTTCAATAACACAGTTTCTAGTACCTAAATTTTTTTTTTTAAAAAAGGTACTCTGAAAATATTAGCAACATGCTTATTAAAAGGAAACGATCTGCACAATTATTACCCTGAAGAGTTCCAAGTTAAACGTCTAGGGAAGTGACATCCTCCTTTCCAGAGGGCTTTCCTGTTTGATCATTTTAAAATTTAACTGCCAAAAGAAATGAAAAGCAAAACCAGACAGCAGAAACAAGCGGCCACAAAGGATCCTCAAACATTGGGTCCATTTAGACATTTTAGAACATCTCAGTGAAAAGCAGCCATCTCTGCTCAAACCTAGTTAGAAAATGTTTGATGTTACAACACAGATTTTCTATCATGCACTTTGAGTTAACACAGAGATGCAACTTAATGCAATAGGCATGGTTTCTCCCATTTGGGATTCTTAAAACATAAGAAACATAGCATGCTGGGCATTTACTTGGTTTGAATTAATAGCGATGTATATATAGAATATTATGAAGATCAAGTGATCCTCTGACCATTCGCTGCTTGAAATTTTCCCATTCAGCAGATTCTATACATCGCTAATGTTAAAAATGAGAGGGGTTTTTTTTGTGCCCGGAAAAAAAAAAAAAAAGTATTTGTGTAATCTTCAAAGTGTTTAATTTGTATTAAAGCTAAATCCAGAGGCTCTGAAACCTTAGGGGCTCTCGATGTGGATTTTTGTTCTGGTTCACACACCTTGAGACAAAGGCTCATAGTCAAGACGTGGAGGAAAAAGACGCTTTTTTGTGTGCGAGATGCGGGGCAAATTTATTCCCCGGGCAGCCTGGAATGAACTTCAGAAAATGGATAGAGTGTCTTCTTGAAGAAAGGGCCTCTAAGTAAACTCGACTGCCATTCAAAAGATTTGCTCTGACACTTAAGTGGTGCAGGAAGAAAGGAAAATCTGTTGTCAGGTTTGGGGTGTTTATCAGCCCCCCTCGAGACACTTGACCTAATGCTGCGGCCCCCCCTAATCCGCTGATCTGCATGCCGTGGTCTCGCGAGCCTCAGCCCGCAACTGCTGGTAAAATTGCCTGGAACACTTGTCCCAACACATTGATCCCTCGGTATATTGTGTGCGGCTCACCTACCCCCCCCCTCCTCTTGCGGCTCCCCCTAAATTTAATTCTGCTCACAAATTGTGAAATAAGTTGTTTGGGCTGGATTTGTCGAGTGAATTGTCCCGCTAATGAAACAGTCTGTTCATTATTCAGTTGTGGGACGGAAGATTTAGCGCTCCCATACCCCGGGCCCCGGGCAGGTTAACGTTTTTAGACTTGACAGTTTACAAAAGAATGAATAGGTCTCTCCTGTCACATCAGGCTTACAAACAGCTTGGCACACAAACAGTTACTGCTTGTGTGCATGTGGATTTAGGGTCCCCGCCTGCTAATGCCCCAGATTTGTAAGTACAAATTGGTTGGTCTTCAAACTGTTTGCGAAAGGAATAAAATGACCAAAAATTAGTTTGTTTTAGCCTTTTCCCCCTCCCCTCCCCGCTCTTGCAAGGGAAACATTTAAAAAAAGAGAGAGAGAGAGAGAGAGAGAGAGAGAGAGAAGGAAAGGCTAAAATAGTATGTAGCAGGTCCTCAGGGAATATTGTGGCATTTTTGCTTAAGGCATCAAATTAAGCAGGACCATTGTTTGGCAGAAAACATTTTGTTCTGCTGGGGCACCCTGCTTCTCAGAAGGCAGCTGAAAATCTAAGGGAATTAATTTAAGACGTGTGATTTTAAAAGATAGAGCAGAGAGAGTGGGGGGGAGGGAGATCAAAAACTTTTCATTTCTATTCATTTTAGTACCTGTTGCTTACAACTGGTTATAATACCTCCCTCCCTCCTTCTAACCGCATTGATCTTTTAAAATGGGTCATTTAGGTTTCTGAATCTTTTCATAGGCAATTATGTGTAAATTAGCTAAAACCCGTTTTATTTTTTCTATGGCAGTTTGAATTGTGCGGTGAGTTGGTTAAATTCTTGCCAAATCTTTGAGAGAGAATGCTGCAGAGGAAGTCAGGTGAATAGTTTTATCATGTGATTTATCATCAGTTTGGTGATACTTTTTAGTCTGGATTGAGTTTAAACACTCTTTGGTTTATTATAGCTACAGCAGGATAGTTGATGAGAGTAGTAGATGTTTCCATCACTTTAGAGGAGAAACAAAGAAAAGTAACAGACTGTGCTCGCTTCGACAGCATGTATACTAAAATTGGAACGATACAGAAAAGCTTAGCATGTCCCCTGTGCAAGGATGACACACGCAAATTCCGGAAGCGGTCCACGTTAAAAAAAAAAAAGTAACAAAGAATTTTTTCAGATTCAGCTTGACCTAACATCTTTGAATTAAAGACTCTCTCCTTGATCAGATACAGCCCCAGGATGTTCACCCTCCTTACAGTACGAGGGGTTATTCTTTCATATTTCAGTAAGTTCATTATCACATGTTTCCATGGACTGTAAAGGCAATTTGTAACAATCAGACTTTTTGGCAACTTTGCAAGCAGCAGTTACGAGCTAATGCAAACATCCCTTAAAACCTGTTCCCTTGTCAGTGCCTAAATCTCACGCTGAGAATCTGAAGCATTAAGAGTTCCCAGACAGAAAGCATAATCGTAACTCATACCTGCGCAAAGTCAGTGACGGTTGGCTGTTGGAAATCTGAATAAAGCAAAAGCGTTGGAGACAAACGCGGGTCCGCCTCCACCCCGGATATGGTGCAGTCATTTTGTACGAATTCATCCAAGCCTCCAGCATATACTGCACATGTGAGCCCTTAAGCCAAAATCGGTCACATTTGAAATCTGGAGACAGGAGTGGAAGAAAAAGTTACAAATAATTCAACAACCACAACAAACTACACTATGTGCACAGAGTAGAGCCAGTGCCCTTTTCTGGGTTTCCGTCTCTCCCACCTACTCCCCGAACTTGGCAAACACGTTCCCGTAATAACATCCATCCTAAGATTTTTTTTTTTTTCCTACCTCATCACGACGTTTTAGGACATTTCAAAGACAGAGGCCATGACTTGCGAAGAACGTTGGGCTAAGGTAATACATACGTTGAGTGAAATATTTTTCGAGAAACATGGCATTTCTCCTTGAATTCTGAAATGCGGCGACTGCCTTCCGTGCAAAGCTTTCAGCAAATGCAGGAGTTGCAGTCAGCGGTCACCTGTTGGGGCAGGCTTCTTAACAATCCCCTGGAACCCCAGGATGAGTGAGGTCAAAGTTGACCCAAGTGCCATGCAAAGATTGAAGAAACATGAATAAATACTAACATAAAATATTTATTTATATCAATAAATACAAAAGGGCTCCTTTTGTCTTACTCCTGATGAAACAAAAGATACGAGCAGAAATATTTTTGAATAGCTAACGGTAGGCTAAAATATAAAGCCTTTCTGCTCTCAAAAGGAGACCCAGTGCTAAAAACAAATCTGCGTAATTAGCAGGGAGGGAGGGGTGTTGCGCGTAGGTCTCCGCTGAAGGTAAGGCGGTTGACCAGTATGTACAATCGTCAGCGAAGTGACTCCTCCAGGGGCTTCCCTGCCCCACCGTGAAATGGAAAGAACGTTATCTCATACTGTTGTTGAGTTGTATGGGTGGCACAGTCTTGGTGGCCTGGTCCAGCAATCAAAAAATATCAATAGGGGCGCCCGGGTGGCTCAGTCGGTTGAGTGTCCGATTTCGGCTCAGGTCATGATCTCGCGGTTGATAAGTTCGAGCCCCATGTCGGGCTCTGTGCTGACAGCTCGGAGCCTGGAGCCTGCTTCGGATTCTGCGTCTGTCTCTCTCTCTCTGCACCTCCCCCACTCATGCTCTGTCTCTCTCTGTCTCAAAAATAAAATAAACATTAAAAAAAGTTTTTAATATTAATAAAATATATATTACATATCTATACACATTTGTTGAGGTTTCTGAGCAATCCCAATGGCTGAAGTAGAAAAATACTAGGGTCCTGTGAGGCACCCAGAAGAGCCCATGGAAACTTAATAAGCCAACCTGACGGGTAGACCTCCCTCCAATGCTGTATTGCCGGGTAAGACTTAATCTATCAAATACCAGTCCTAGATGTCTATACATCCTTTATTTCACAGATGAGGAAACCGAGGTTCAAATTCACAAAACCCAGCCTCCTGACCACCAATCTAATAATGTTCTTCATAAATATTTATTTAAAAAGAAAATGCCGAGGGGTGCCTGGGTGGCTTGGTTGGTTGAGCATCTGACTTCAGCTCAGGTCATGATCTCACGGTTCCTGAGTTCGAGCCCTGCATCAGGCTCTGTGCTGACAGCTCGGAGCCTGGAGCCTGTTTCAGATTCTGTGTTTCCCTCTCTCTCTGCCCCTCCCCTGCTAGCTCTCTCTCTCTCTGTCTCAAAAATAAACAAATATTTTTTAAACATTTAAAAAGAAAATGCTGAGGCACCTGGGTGGCTCAGTCCGTTAAGCGTCCGACTCTTGATTTCGTCTCAGGTCCTGATCTCAGGGTGCGTGGGTTCGAGCCCCGCATCCAGCTCTGTGCTGACGGGGCAGAGCCTGCTTGAGATTCTGTATCCCTCTCTCTCTGCCCCTGCCTTGCTCGCTTTCTCTCAAAGTAAATAAATAAGCATTTGAAAAATAAACAAATGGGGCGCCTGGGTGGCTCAGTCGGTTAAGCGTCCGGCTTCGGCTCAGGTCATGATCTTGCAGTCTGTGAGTTCAAGCCCCACGTCGGGCTCTGTGCTGACAGCTCAGAGCCTGGAGCCTGCTTCAGATTCTGTGTCCCCCTCTCTCTCTGCCCCTCGCCCACTCATGCTCTGTCTCTCTCTGTCTCAGAAATAAATAAACGTTAAAAAAAAAAAATTAAAAATAAATAAATAAATAAACAAACAAATAAAAAAATGAAAAAAAATGCTGTAGGGGCTCCTGGGTGGCTCAGTCGTTTAAGCCTCCGACTTCGCCTCAGGTCATGATCTCGTAGTTCATGGGTTCAAGCCCTGCACGGGGCTGTGTGCTGACAGCTTGGAGCCTGGAGCCTGGTTCGGATTCTGTGTCTCCCTGTCTCTCTCTGCCCCTCCCCCCACTCACACTCTGTCTCTGTCTCTCTCTCTCTCAAAAACTAAATAAGCATTAAATGTATATATATGTATATGTGTATATATGAAGAAATGCTGTCAATGTTGTACCCTGATTTATCTTTTGGACTACAGGATTCCTACTTCGTTTGTATAAAACGGAACATTTGGGTGAGTTCAGTGAGTGTTCTGAATCAACACTCTTTGGTGGCTTTTTGCCGTTTAGGCGTGTTTGTGGATCTGTGAGAACTATTTTTAGAAATTAATTACGGCGTCTGTCTTTTCCTACTCAAATGCTAAGGTGGTGGTTATTGCCCTGTTCCTTGTGAAGCCAAGTGAATAAAACAAATCTTTTTTAAAACCTTTTAAAAGTGTAACATCAAAAATACATTTCTCACACACAAAAAACGTCTTGGCTTGAGAAAACAGTACCTGATCAAGGCCCAAGGGTAAAATGAACAGTGAAGAAGAATGCCAATTAAAACAGGTTGTATGATGGGGCACCTGGGTGGCGCAGTCGGTTAAGCGTCCGACTTCAGCCAGGTCGCGATCTGGCGGTCCGTGGGTTCGAGCCCCGCGTCGGGCTCTGGGCTGATGGCTCGGAGCCTGTTTCCGATTCTGTGTCTCCCCCTCTCTCTGCCCCTCCCCCGTTCATGCTCTGTCTCTCTCTGTCCCAAAAATAAATAAACGTTAAAAAAAAATTTTTTTTTTCTTAAAAAATAAAACAGGTTGTATGAGAAATGCACTTACTTTCCCTTACACGGGTTTTCCAAGACCCTAAGTTCCCCCCGAAACCTATAAAGCTCTTGGTTTTCTTCTCTAACACTCCCCCCCTGGGAAGGCTGCCAGACCAGCTTGACTGGAAGCAGGAATTCAGCATGAAGGGACAGAAGCTAAAAGAGCCACCACTCAGGGCTCGGGGTGCATGTCAGCAGCTCGGGCTACATATTGCCTTGAGTCAACAGATTTCTTCTAAAATGCAAGTATTAGAAGCATCCCAGATTGGCAGAGGTTTTCTTTTAGAGAAAGGGATACAGAAAGAGAAAGCTAGAACCCCCGGGACAAATTTTATCATTCGTCTCGTACCAGCCCATGGAAGAGCTCTGTAACAGCCACCGCTCTTTAAAGGTGGGGCCGGGGAATTAAATCCTAAGTCAAAAGGAATATAATGTAGGGGTTGGAAATAAAAAATAAACCAAAAAAAAAAAAAATTGGCTATGCACAGGACTCGGCTTTGAATTGTAGTGCAGCTGTGTATAAGTTGTGCGACCTTGTTTAAGTTATTTAGCTAGGTTGTGGATTGATTTCTTCATCGATAAGGTGGGGGTGAGAATATCTACCATGAGACTGAGAGTAAGGATTAGAGGCGCCTGGGTGGCTCAGTCAGTTAAGCATCCGACTTCAGCTCAGGTCATGGTCTCACCGTTTGTGAGTTCGAGCCACGCATCAGGCTCTGTGTTGACAGCTCAGAGCCCGGAGCCTGCTTCCTCTCTCTCTGCCCCTCCCCGGCTTGCTCTCCCTCTCTCTCTCTCAAAAATAAGTAAGTAAACATTAAAAAAAAAAAAGTAAGGATTAAATGGACGTACATAACACACGCAGACTGCAGCGTTAATAAACGTTAGCGGCTATCACTGGATATTCTCAAGTTCTCTAGTGTCTTGCCCTTCAAAGTGTGGTCCTTGGACCAGCAGCCAACAACATGTTGCCAGCAATGCAGAATCCCAGGCCCCATCCCAGACCTGTTGAATCAGAATCTGTTTCAATAACATACATACATTAAATTCTGAGGAATGCTGACTACTTAGCATTCACTTCTTTCTACATTCCACACTCACCCCTCGAGGCTTGGGGGGGGGGGGGTGTGGCGCTGGGAGGGGCGTCTAAATGAATGGTAGAGTCTTTGGCTAGGATCCCCCGTTTGCCAGAACACTACTCAGCAGCGGAGGTCATCAGGCTGGTTATTTAATGAGTTTTATGATACATTAAATCTTCTAGACCTCACGGCAATTTGACCATTAAAGAAATAACTTTTTTGAAGGTAGCCCAAAACAAGCCAACTCAAGCGAATAATGGGATTAGCGTGGTGATGTTGAAATCAGGGTTGTACCACGTGAGTCCCTCTCCATCAATCACGACTGCTGTCCTCACGGCTGATTATGGCACATTGTTTCATCAAATTAAACACCAAAGGGATGTTGTAAAGGCAGCATATGGTCCTCTTTCAGAAGTCGTTAGCCTGGCATTGCACAACCGGCCTCATCCTGGCTCTCCCGAAAACTTCGACATCAACACATTGAGGGTATTTGCTTTGGCAAAACAACGTCTCATAAAAGTGGTTGCTTTTAATTGCGGGCTTGCTGTTGTCGGAAGCACGGCCAGGACGGGTGAGATGGGGATGGAGCAGCGGAATCAGGTTAGGAGGGGGAAATCAACTGCCCACCTTTTCCTAGGAGGAAAGGGGAGGTGTCTAGGCGGTACCTGTCCTCACCGCTGCAACTCAGATGGCTCCCGAGCTCTGTGAAATCTACCTTTCACCCCCTCTGATTATTGGGGATGGGTTTGGGGATCAAGGCAGAAACAATTACACGTGGTTAAAAGACTGGCTGAAAGAGATTTTCTTTAAGGATCGGGAGATGCGGAAGATCACCTTTTTGTGGGAAGCCAGCCTCAAGACAGAACCCTCGTGGTTCGTGGCTTACACGTGCCCCTGAAAGGTGAGACCAGCCCGGGACTGAATTTCAAGAGAAAAGTCATTAGCCAACATTAACGGCAGTGTTTGGTTGTTATTTTGCCTTTACGCGGCTGGCCTTCCCTCCAAGGAGCAGAGCTCTCACCGAAGTGTAATTAGCGAGCAGCAATCCTCACGGCGCCCCTGCCAGCTCGGTATGCAGCGGGGTCAAAGGTAGTTAGCCCCCTTCCTCTGCCTGCGGCAATTCTTTCTGCCACCCTCCCCTCGAGGCGCCCCCAAGACAAGAGGGCTTGGCCAACCTGGGTGCAGGGGTTACATAAAGATTGCCATAGGGTACGTTGAGTCATTCTGCTATGCACCTTAAACTTGCACAGGGCTGTATTTCAATCGTATCCCAGTAAAACTGGGGAAAATCAAAGATGAACGGGGTGGGGGGGGACCCCCCTACCTCTTGGTTTGTATGTAGCTCTTTGTCACCAGCCCTAGGGGGCAGCCCTGAGTCTGTAGCCCCTTCTGTGGCAGACACAGCCAAGCAGGGAGGGAATCACTGGATCACAGCTTCAAAAAAAAAAAAAAAAAAGTTTTTTTGTATTATTGAAAAAAAAGACACGCTCGTTTTTAAAATTTTTCAGAATATAGCGAAGAGGAGAAAATGAAAATGGGAAGTCTTACCTTCTCTCCTCCCTCTGTCCAAGGGTAACCACTGTAACCGGTGTGTTATGTATTCTGAAAGAGGTTTTAGATGGTGCCTCCTCAGCGTCCCAGGAGATCTTGGAATCTCCTCTATGATGCTGAGAACGAGCCAGAATGTCCCTGCGACTTCACCGTGGGGGGAATATCTCACAAACAACGTTGCTTGGTACCTCAGAAATTCAGAGGTTTGGTTTTCGTCCCGATTTATTCATTTATTTATTTTTTTAAATGCTTTAATGTTTATTTTTGAGAGAGAGTGAGAGATAGCGTGAGCCAGGGAGGGGCAGAGAGCGAGGGAGACGCAGAATCCGAAGCAGGCTCCAGGCTCCGAGCTGTCAGCACAGAGCCCGACGCGGGGCTCGAACTCATGAACTGTGAGATCACGACCTGCACCGAAGTCCGACACTCAACCAACGGAGCCACCCAGGCGCCCCTTAATTTATTTATTTTTAGCTCTGGGAGGATTTTGCAGTATCATAGGGGTGCTGTTTTGCCCTTCATAAAAGGGACATGATAAAACGCATCACCTTCCCACCAGGGGGTAAAAAAAAAAACCCTAAATATTTAGGAATGCAGGACAATAAAATCCAGAAGAGTGGCAATTTTAGTGACCTCAAAATTCTAAGTTGTTTTCCTCGACCGATTGGAACCTTTAAAACTTCAAATAAGCAGAAGTTGAAAAATGATAGTTAAGGTCATTGTCTGCCAAAGAAGCTATTAATAAAGGAGAAGGGGTTTTTAGTAAAAAAAAAAAAAAAAAAAAAGAAAGAAAGAAAAGAAAAGAAAAGAAAAAGAAAAAAGAACACATCTACTAATCTGATTAAGAAAATTCAGCATGGAGAAATTTCATTATAAACAAGAGAGAAGCATGCCATTTCTGCTGGAACCACAGCGGATGTGTCTCTTACGGTGGAGCGTGTCCCCTCTGTCACCAGGCTGAGAATATAACACAAATCTGTGCCCCTAACTGCGGCAGGGGCAGGACCCCACGACCACGTTGCTCCTGGTATAGTATTCACGGGCACCGGCACACGCGTGCTCTCTTCGTCACTCAGTGAGAAGAATGGAAATGCGTCGCCAATTTAAGTGACCTTAATCAACTAGTAACCCTAGGGTTTTGGTCACTTTGGGACCTCGCTGCCGCTGAAGCGTAGCAAACAACCAACCTGCTGGGGGACCATGTTCCCCAAAACACCCCTGTGACGAGTTATTTTTCGGTATCAATTGAAAGCCCAAACTCTGATGCAATGTGGCCCTCTTTGGAGCTGGCCGTCCTCAGCCGTTCTCCCCATTAATTAGCAGGAGCCGTAAGATGTTGCTAATAGCTACACATCTTGTAAACATGTTGGACTGGCCCTGCCCCCGAAGGCCCTGTGCCGTTAAGTGATATCTCAACTGGGGCTGACAGAGCCGGAGTCCCCACCGGGGATCAGCCAAAAAGGGTGCAGCCTCCGTTCAGAATCAAAACATCGTGCTCCGAGAGCTCCCTTTCTGTCGCTGCTCCCGTAGAGGTGACCGCCTTTTGGGGGTCACGCCAGCAAATAACGAGAAGGGGAACAAAAATAAAAAGAGGAGGAAGAGCAGAACAGACTTGCACTTACCCTTGCTAGGGTATGTTTCTGACAAGGCCGGGTGGGAGACCTATGGAAATACCGGTTCCTTCCCACCGGGGTGAACAGAGAGGTCAAGGCTCGCAGAGAAGAAAGTCTGTGACTATTCTTTAGTTGGCTAAGGTGGCTGGTCAGCTGCTTCGTTTATTTATTTAGTTTCTGAGAGAGAGACAGAGCGAGCAGGGGTGGGGCAGAGAGAGAGGGAGAGAGAGAATCCCAAGCCGGCTCCACGCTGTCAGCACCGAGCCCGATGTCAGGCTCGATCTCACGAGCTGTGAGATCATTATCTGAGCGGAAACCAAGAGGTGGGCGCTCAACCGACTGAGCCACCCAGGCGCCCCTGCTTTTACACCTCGCCACCAAAACAAAAACCACAGCGGTGGCTGTTTAAAAACAGGTTTGCAAAACAGCTCTCGGGTAGGAAACCGCTAAGCGCGAAGAAAGGATGAAGAGGGGAAGGCCATGTGGCTGTGGTTTTGTCGGCTAACTTTATGCTCGAATTCTGCTCCAGGACTGTGTTCAGGTTCAGGCGTTGAGTGGTATATCAGGCAAGGGGGCGGTAGAAACCAAGCAGAGAGGAAGCCCAGAGTCGTTGGGGGTGGACTCACCCACTTTGCGTGAACTCTGAGTTTCAGCGCTGGAAGTCAGGTGTTAGGGGAAACCCTTCCGTCCGCAGACCAGGCCGGTTGGTCACTCTACCTGGAGTCACAGCCATGCATGGTTGAGAGGGACCCTAAAGACCATCTCGTCCAACTCTGCCATCTTGCATAAGAGGAAACTGAGGTCCAGAGGGGTCCATGAGGCAGCACAACATAGGGCTCAGGTCTTCTTGATAAATGATGAATGTATCTATTATCATATGGACAAAGTCAACAGAGATTACTAAGGGCAAGACAAAGAACCGGTCACCGAGTGAGGTGATGGGGGTTCTAATCTTGGTTCTGCCAAGATAGGAACCTTGGGTAAGGTCATCCCCACCTGCCAACCACCTCCCACTGACAATTTCCTTAATCTGAATGACAGTCCTTTGAGGGAGGATTAACCTGCCTGTTGAACAGGGGGAAAATGGGTTCAGAGAAATCGAGTAACTTGCCTAAAGTCACAGCAAGAGGTGAGATTTGAAGGGGAGTTCCTCTGACATCAAGGTGGACATTCCTCCCAGAATGACAGACGGATACAAAACTGTGGGTAACTTCCAATAGCCCGTAGCTCCCACCAAATGATTCACCAAATGGGAACGCCAGCTGGAAAAGGATTATTTTCTGGTTGAGCAGTGCAGTTACAGAGGTAACACAATCGTCACAAAATACCCAAATGATGGATAATTGAGGGATTATATATTAAGTACTGCCTGCTTCCAAGAAGGATGTAGATTAGCAAGATACACGTATCGACCAGAACTTTCATTGCCTTTTTGTCTTTGTGAGAAACCCATCATCTGATAGACTTTTTACAGTGTTACAATCACCAATTTTTTGTCTCCATCAGAATCAGAATATTAACTTCATGAGGACAGGAATTTTGTTCACTGCTATAACCCCAGGGCAAATATGCCTGACACATAGTAGGGCCTCACTCCATATTTGTTGAATGAATGAATGAATGAATGAATGAAATTTAAAAAACGACACAAGAATGTTAAGCAATTTTATTATGTATTTTTATTTTGTAACGTACTTCAAAGTTGATCACAAACCCAATAGGGAGGAGGTTAAGATACATTTGCCATAAAAATTTTAACTAAAGAAAATTATTGAATGGGATCTTAAATAGATGTATGTGACTTTAATTGCTGTAAATTAAATACTTTTAGTTACACTAAAAGAGCCTGCTAGTTAAAGGAAGCAGTGTGAGTGTGAGTGTGTGCGTGTGTGTGTGTGTGTGTGTGGCTCCTGTCATAAAACAAAGAATCTTTTCAGAAAGGGAATAATGACCATAAGTTGATTTTCTAAAAAACTTAAGGGTTCACGTTGGATTTGCTTCCAGTGAAGGATTTTTTAATGGTCAAGTTCAATCTCACTTCCCTTTGTTTATGTGGTGACATACATTAGGAAGCACCAAACTGAATGGTGTTATATTTTATCATTATTTTTGCCTCTTACATATTTATCAAGTATCTGGTGTCAAAACAACATTAAACAATCAGAGCTCTCCAAGCCACTTTTTAAAAAATAAATCTGTAGGTCCTTTCCAAATGATTAGCATTATTTTAATTAAAAATTACCAACAGGGGCGCCTGGGTGGCTCAGTCGGTTAAGCGTCCAACTCGGTTTCGGCTCAGGTCATGATCTTGTGGCTTCGTGGGTTCAAGCCCCGTGTTGGGCTCTGCGCTGACAGCATGGAGCCCGCTTGGGATTCTCTCTTTCTCCCGCTCACTTTGCCCCTCCCCCCACTCATGCTGCCTGTCTCTCTTAAAATAAATAAATAAACCTAAAAATAATTTCTACCAACATAAACGAGTACTTCTGACTTTCTATCATATGTGTTATATTCAAGATTCCTCTGATACGACAGATAGAGTGGGTACGGAGCATTAGGGGTTGGGGATTTATGGGTAAAGCTTCCTATCACTTACCGAGTCCTATGTCCTCTGTTAGCGCTCAGAAACGGCAATACATCTCTGAATAATGTATATCTGACAGGGGAGGATAAATACGAATACACCACATAGCTTCAAAAAATGCTGTGAAAATAGCCTCGGCCCTTACCGCACATTTGAGACGAAAAAGTAAACTATTCTACAGAGTTAATCATAATAAAGCAACATGTCAGGTTTGGTGGCAGAAGATCAGAAAATCAGCTTAAAAGTAATACATGGGGTTTGGAGTTCGTGTACAAATGTAACGGTCCGAGAAAGAGCTTTCTGATTGGATGGTCCGGACGCTCTGTGTTAGATGCGCCGTTAACATAATGATGGAACATCTTCTTTCTTTGTGGACACAAGAGGTCTGGTACCATGAAGAATTGATTAAATCTGTGACTTTTTCAAGGCAAACAGTGCATAAAATACCCATACTACAACAAGGAAATGTATCTAAGCCAGGTTAACAGATGCATGAAACCATATGAACCCTGCTTCGTTTGGCTTAGTCTTTATGTCTCCCTAGAACGATGACTAATCCTCTTCATTTGAACAACTTCAAAGACTCTGATTTGACCCACATGGGACACATATAACAGACAAACTTAGCTCCTGCCAGCAGGTGACCAGAAGCAATGAAAAGGTGTCTCCTGATGAAGAATCGCCTTGTTGTCCAAGCCTCCACTGCAGTTTCTCCAGCAGAAATCCACCCTGTCACGGCCCACTGCTCAGAGGCCAAAGGCAGCCAGTGTGCAGAAGCAAAGAAATCAGTCTAGCCTATCAGAACGCTTTTGACGGTGATCGATTTCATCCCGCTGTATTTACTTCGAGAAAACCTGGCAGTTCTTGTACAACTAACTTTGTCACCAGGCACCTTACTTAGGGATCTCGTTGCTTCCGACAGCTTTTTAATTGATGGCCATGAATTTTAGAAATAGAGAATCATATCATCTGCAAATCCCCATATTTATAGAGTTTTTGTTTGTTTGTTTCTCCTATCGAATTGCATTGGCTAGTACTTCCAGAATAATAGTAAATAATAGTTTCCATAGTGATCAGTATTGCCTTACCCTTGGTAATGATAGGAAAGTGCTCTTAATGCTTTTAACATTTTACCGTTAAGCGTTGGGATAGTTTTTCTTTTTTTTTTTTTTTATTTTATATATGAAATTTATTGTCAAATTGGTTTCCGTACAACACCCAGTGCTCATCCCAAAAGGTGCCCTCCTCAATACCCATCACCCACCCTCCCCTCCCTGGGATAGTTTTTCAATTAATATGTTCAATTAATAAGTTCACATGTGAATTTATTGTGTTCAGGATCTATTCCTAATTAAAGCTTTTTCAAGTAAAAAAATGTCTGATAAATTTTTTTTTAATTTTTTTTAATGTTTATTTATTTATTTATTTATTTATTTTTAATTTTTTTTTCAACGTTTATTTATTTTTGGGACAGAGAGAGACAGAGCATGAATGGGGGAGGGGCAGAGAGAGAGGGAGACACAGAATCGGAAACAGGCTCCAGGCTCTGAGCCATCAGCCCAGAGCCCGACGCGGGGCTCGAACTCGGGGACCGCGAGATCGTGACCTGGCTGAAGTCGGACGGTTAATCGACTGCGCCACCCAGGCGCCCCAATGTTTATTTATTTTTGAGAGAGAGAGAGACAGAGTGTGAGCAGAGGAGGAGCAGAGAGAGAGGGAGAGGAGGGGCAGAGAGAGAGGGAGACACGGAATCCGAAGCAGGCTCCAGGCCCTGAGCTGTCAGCACAGAGCCCGACGTGGGGTTCAAACTCACAAACGGTGACATCACGACCTGAGCTGAAGTTGGATGCCCAACCGACTGAGCCACCCAGGCGCCCCATAAATGGCTGTTAAATATTGATAAAAAGCTCTTTTGGCCACCAAGAATACAACCATGGGTTGTTGTCCCATAACTTATCAATATCAAACTATCCTTGCATTCCTATGCTTTTTGTGCTTTAATAAACTCCTGAATTTACATGCTAATATTTTCTTTCCAGAATTATACCTAAGGATACACAATAATATAAATAAATAGCATGATCCCCATCCATACTGACCCTCTATTCTTTTTGGCACTGTAGGAGAAAGGGATGCTATGAATACCTTTAGAATTTATTTGCTGAAAACAAGAAATAATAATAATCTTTGTAGCTCACACGGACATAGCCTGTATTCTGTGACAGAAGCTAGTCTAACCGCTGTGCATATATTGATGTTTTCAGTCCTCAGAGCAGTCCTGGGGGGAAACACTGCTCTCCTCATTGTCATCGTCCCCACGTCTGTTTTTCAGATGAGGAAACTGACCTTGAGTAACTTATTTAAGGCCACACAGGTGGTAAGCGACAAAGTCCAGGCAACTGGGCATGAGAGTGCATGCTTAGATTCCCCGCAGCGTGTATTTACGGAGTGACTCCTGCTTCGAGGGCACTACACAATACACTTCCCTTTCCAGAAGCAAGTGAGTACCGTGATGGATATTTAGACCTAAATCATGGGTCTCCTCGGGGCGCCTGGGTGGCTCCATCGGTGACGCATCCGACTTCGGCTCAGGTCATGATCTCACGGTCCGTGAGTTCGAGCCCCACGTCAGGCTCCGTGCCGACAGCTCAGGGCCTGGAGCCTGCTTCGGATTGTGTCTCCCTCTCTCTCTGACCCTCCCCCATTCATGCTCTGTCTCTGTCTCAAAAACAAATAAACGTTAAAAAAATTAAATCATGGGTCTCCTGTTTGTATCCCTTTGACCCAGGCAGTATTTCTAAAACAACTTGCTCCGCAATCTTCTGACACTTCCGTCTTCCTTAACCCCCGGGTGTCAGACTGAGGGTCCGAGAGACCAGCTTAGTCTGATGGCATCCTGGAAGATGCTGTGTGTGTGGGTGCTCCTGGAGAGCACACCCGCAGTAATGAAGGAGAACGAAATATCCACGTCAGTTTGATGGAGAGGCTGCAAAGGACGCTGTCAGACACACGATGCCCAGTCTGGAAAAGCTAGAACTCGCTAGACGAAGACGCGCAACAAGGCACAGCTGCTTGATCAGGAGAAGGCTAAAAATTTGGGAGACAGTGGTTCCTCGTGTCCATCAAGCAGCCAAGGGCTAGCTCGAGGCCGAGCGTGAGTGGGGCAGTGTCTGGGAGGTGCTTTCACACCACATGTCTTCCCCCTGTCCCAGAGCCCCCGTGGCATTTTTGAAGTGTCGGTCTTGGGTTCCTTCTATTACCTGGTTTTAATTAACCTCCTGAAGCCCCTTTGTGCGGGCTGCAGTGTCAGCTGTGAGGGCCAGGAATCGAAGGCGCCTCCCTCAATATTTTTTGGAAGGAGCCTCGTGAAGGGGCCTGATGAGCCGAGGCTGGGGGGCAGGGACTGGGAAGGAATGTTTCCTCTTTAATCCGGCATTTAATCGCTGGAACCAAGGACAATGGAGGCTCCTCTGGCCTCCCAAGAGCCTGATTCCATTCGGCAAGCCCAGCCCTCTTTTGTGGGCCGCGCAAGGAGGCCCCACCTCGCCGGGCTCCACACGAGATCCGATTCACAAGTGTCATTGAGATGAAACGGCCAGTACGTGGGGCCTGGCGACGACCGGGCCCAGCCTCTGCAACCCGCGCTGGCCTGTCCTTCACAGCCTTTGTAACTCTGTGGACCCATAATTCCATGAAAGCTGTGCCTTAACGTCCAGGCACGTTTATAGTTGAGAGTTTTCGAAGGGAGTGCGGCCTAGTGGAACCCTTTTCTCTCTATCAGTTTTTCCTCAGAAAATCGGGATTCCTCTGAGGAGCTAAAGGGTACCCCTGGCTCATAGAGATAGGAAGTTATAAACACAGCGTTACTAAAATCCAAGGACGTCTCTCAGTGACTTATATTTCTTCCTTCCCCTTCTAGTCCTTAATTAGAGTGCCTATCTAACTCTGTATGGTAACCACAGCAACAATGCGAGTTTTGTACTCTGGGGGAGGGGGGGTTCAGCCAAGTATTTTTTATTATTGCTGTGTCTCTAGTTTTTTATTAGCGCGTTTCCAAATGTCGGACACCGACCATAAGGACGCCAGCGAACATTTTCAAACACAGAGTGTTCAACTTCTTTCGAATTCTTTGCGTCGGAGAGATGCCAAGAAGTCTGATTACCGCACCGAAAGTGCGAACGTTTTTATGGTGCGAGAGCTCGGCTCCGAATTGCTACCTGAACTTCAAAAGAGTTGAACCAATTTCCACCGTAACCGGCTACCTCTGCGTGCAGCGTCTGGCCAAGGCCTCACCTGCGCGGCAAATTTTCATTTTCTTTTTTTTTTTTTTTTTAATTTTTTTTAACGTTTATTTATTTTTTTTTAATTTTTTTTAACGTTTATTTATTTTTGAGACACAGAGAGACAGAGCATGAACGGGGGAGGGGCAGAGAGAGAGGGAGACACAGAATCGGAAGCAGGCTCCAGGCTCTGAGCCATCAGCCCAGAGCCTGACACGGGGCTCGAATTCACGGACCGTGAGATCATGACCTGAGCCAAAGTCGGACGCTTAACCGACCAAGCCACCCAGGCACCCCGCAAATTTTCATTTTCAAACACGTTGGCTAGCGATGGAAGCTGCCCCCAGGTCCGCTGTTTGCCTACAAGTGAAGTCTGCACCTTTTTCCTGAGTTCCCTCATGAGAAAGAATTCCTCCTGTGCGTGACTGCCCCGCCATCTGTCAGTAGGTGAGCTTTAATACGGCATGAAGTCCATTCTTAAAAGATTTAAGTTCCCCAAGGTAGGAAGAGACTATATCACGTAGAGAAATCAACTTGGGCTTTAAGATGTCACTCGTGTCTAAAAATGTTTGCAAGGCTCTGCAGCCAGTGACCTCTCAAAACCAAGATCTAAGTTTTAGCTTCTTCCCGGACAGGGATCCCTCTGCCATGGTTTATCCAGGGCTGATGCCTGCCCCTGCATCGTTGGTCCTTTTCTGTGGGGTGCGTGTTACCTTGTAATGAAGGCAAATGACTAACATAGGGTCTAAAGTTGTACCTGTGAGAAGCTGAGACCTGGGGTGGCGGGGAGGGGAGCACGCTTCAACGAATGGATTAAGTGTTTTTGAGAGCTCGTTAGAACGTGGTTCCTACTCCCAAAGGAAACAATAAGCCCAAACTTAGTGATGGGAAACCATCGTGGAACACTGAACACAGGAGATCAGGAATTGGGGAGGCCAGGCAGCCTGGGGCGAGCCGGAAAGTCTTCAGAGAGGAGGCACGCGTTGTCCCGCCTTCGATCAATGACAGCAGAGCAGATGTGAGAGCTGGTCCGGCTAAGCCTTTAGTGCCTGGCCTCTGTGCTCAGCTGCCCCTGTCCGTGAGGGACTTCAGTCCACAGGAGGTGGAGGTTGACAGAGACAGGACGTGGAAATAAACGCCAATCACAGAATAAAGAGACAACTACGAGAAAGCCCTGACGACGGTGTTATGATTACAAGACGTGAGTGGTAGTATAACGGTCTAATATTGGAGTATGGTGTTACAATGGTAACAGCTGAGTATTAGTGTTTTTCATAAGATTTGAGTATGGCGTTGTGAGAAGTGGGCATCATTGCTATCACGAACTACTTGAGTGTGGTATTAATATTATCACATTTGAGCATTAGTATCTGAGTATAATATTTAAGGAGAGCATTATAATTATGACATTTGGGTTGCATCCTAGCTGTGTGACTTCACTGCAATGTACTTGAACCTGTTTCTTCATTTGCTAGGAATTTGGCAAGGAATGGTACTTCCTTGCCTGCCAGGTTGATGTAAGAAAAATGTGCGTTGAAAGATATGTTTGCATATCTTATTTAATGCAGTCCCATTCCCAAAGCACGCCCACCGTCCCCTGTCTTGGTTGAACTTTAGGGACTCATTTTACGGATTAAAACACCGAGGTTCGGGGAAGTCCTGCGTCTTGCCCAAGGTCGTGGGAGCCATGGTAAACCCACCTGAAGCCTATGCGTCTACGTAAAATGGTATTTTATTTTGTAGCTACGAAGTGTGTGCCAAGCATCGCGTTGGCCGTGTTTCTTAGGTTATCTCAGGCAACCCTCCCGCCTCTCTAGGTAGGAACTCAGTACTGCCTAGCGCTGGTTTATAGAATGACACTGAGGTTCGGGGAGAGACAAGCACCCAGGTAAGTTGATGGCAGAGCTCGGGTCCCTCTGACTCCAAAGCCTACACTCATTTCACAACACAACCAGCCTCCGCGGGAGATGATGGATCCACATCTTAGACGGGTGATGTCCACGGGCAGGGCCTGTGTGGGGAGAGTCTGTAGGCTGCTGGACCCACCTGAGGGAGGAGCTCTCTCGCTCTCGGCAGAAAGAGCGGGCTGGAGACCACAGAGGCCAACGGCATTCGGCTGTAGTTCAATCCAAGAGACAGTTTGGTTCTGAAATGTGTGTTCCCAGCTATATGGCCCATCAGAGAAAAATAAGCCCAAATCCTGCCGCTAATCACTTCATTTGGGGGGGGGGGCAAGAAAGATGAATCGTGACCCAAACATGGTTGGCCATTTAAGCTAATCAGTGAAAACAGATTATTTGCTCCAGGTAACGAATCTATTTCTTTTTCTAAACCTTGAAACACACACACAAACAGTGCACGACCATTTATTAGCTTTTGAAAAACAGGTTTAATGCAAGTTTTTATTTCTGTGTCTTTTGCCTTCTGACTCCAGTGTACTTTGAAAAACTCTAACAAAGTAAGGTAACAATTAACCAAGTAAAAAGTGTTCAGGTAAAAATAAAAATATCCTCACTTCTTTAAATACATAAATTTTATTCTTCAGGTTTAAGGTTCTGCTTTTAAAAATGTACAGTTTATAGGGGCGTCTGGGTGATGCAGTCGGTTAAGCGTCCGACCTTGGTTCAGGTCGTGATCTCGTGGCTTGTGAGTTCGAGCCCCGCATCGGGCTCTGTGCTGACAGCCTGGAGTCTGGAACCTGCTTCGGATTCTGTGTCTCCCTCTTTCTCTGCCCCTCCCTGACACATGCTCGCACACAAGCACGAGCTCTCTCTCTCTTTGTCAAAAATAAGCACTAAAAAAATTTTTTTTATTTAATTTTTAAAAATTCAAAAATAATGGGGTGCCTGGGTGGCTCAGTCATTTAAATGTCCAGCTTGAGCTCAGGTCATGATCTCTCGGTTCGTGGGTTCAAGCCCTGAGTCAGGCTCTGTACTGACAGCCTGGAGCCTGGAACCTGCTTCGGATTCTGTGTCTTCCTCTCCGCCCTCCCCTGCTCCTGTTCTGCCTCTGTCTCTCTCGAAAATAAGATAAAACATTAAAAAAAAAAAAAAAGAAGGTATACTAAATTAATATATTATCCCCAAATTAATTTGAGCTATGTTTCTATTACCAGTTTTCATTTTCTTTACAATTTAGTGGCTTTTTAAAATAGTGCTATTTCTCCATGTCAATTATTACTTGAATCTTATGCAAAAAAATAAAATAAAATACAATAAAACAAAATAAAATAAAATAAAGTACTGTTAAAACCAGAGATGGTTTTGAAATACACTGAAACAAGAATTTGCTTCATGAATTGCTTCATTAATAGAGCAAGTTACAAGACACATTTTAATTTCAGTCTTAATCTGTGGGTGATTGGCTTCTGTGGAACGTGGTAGATAACAAGTCGCAGAAGTAAATTTGCCCTGGGAAAATTACATTGTGGCACAACTTGAAAACAAATTTCCTGCATTTTCACTGCAGGCAGGAAAGGACGTTCATGGATCACAGAGAATAGACCTGTGGCCTCTGGAACGTCCAATGGTGACCCTTTGTGGGATTTATTTAGTGCCCTAGCCAAGTCCACTTGAACAAGCACAGGAATATTTTAAATAATCGAAACGGCTGCTTCCTTGAGTTTCAGAAACTTTTCCACCATGTTTCAACAGCTATCAAATTACACAGAAAACAATAGCAACATTTTGCAAAGAAGTGCGGTTTTGCACGAACACATGTGTTGAAAATGTCCCGTCGGTTTTCGCCGGCTGGGTTCAGTTCGCAGTGGGGGAGTCTGGCGGATGGCCAAGGCTCTGAAGGAAAACGAGGAAGCTCGTAGGATCTGCGATTGTTTGCTACCTGTAACTGCACTGACTGCATTGGAGCACAGTGCTGGTGACAAAAATAAAATACAGGAGAGCTGTGCAATCTCCTGGGGAGAATTCAGAGCCTGGGGAAGGGCCACGTCTCTCTGCGGTCCCGTCTCTGCCAAGTTCATTAGGACACCGTGGCTCGGGGCCCCTTCCACCCGTCTGCCAAGGAGTGATGTGGCTTTGCCCACCTTTCCCAGTTCAGCTCCCGAATGGGGAAGAGAGGGGGCGGAAGCCCACGGGTGACGGGCACTCCAGGTGAGCACCTAGGTTCACGCCAGCCTCGGGCCCTGGAGGGAAATGCACCTGCTTGTCTTGAATGCCTGTGGCCTCCTCCTTTCTCATCCGGGGTACTCTTTCTTCTTCCCAGCTCGGTACCTGTTGGGGGAGCGCCAGGCCCCAGGCCGCCTCTCCTGGTGGAGGGATCCCCTCCGTGTAGCGAGCTAACCAGGAATACTCTTCCCACGGGCTTGGTGACCTCCCATTCTGAAGAAACAGTAAAATACAAGATGGCCGCACGCAAGTTGTAATAGAACAGGCCTAGCCAGTGTGGACAGAATGGAGAGAGTGGATTAAATGACCTCTCAGCGCCTCTCAACTCTCCAGTTCTGTGGTTCTGACAAGCAAGAGTTTAACAGGGTAAAGATTGCTTTTTTTTTTTAATGTTTTTTTTTTACATTTTATTTATTTTTGATAGAGAGAGGCAGAGCACAAGTGGGGGAGGGGCAGTGAGAGAGGGAGACACAGAATCCGAAGCAGGCTCCAGGCTCCGAGCTATCAGCACAGAGCCCGACGCGGGTCTCGAACTCACAAACTGTGAGATCATGACCTGAGCCGAAGTCAGACGCTTAACCAACTGAGCCACCCGGGCGCTCCAAGATTGCTTTTAAATAGAGAACGCCCATCTGGCTTCCTGCCCCCTGGCACCAGCCACACTCCACTCTCTCAGCTAGAAAATGCCTGCCCTTTTTCCTCTCCAGCACTTACGCCCTTTGTCTCCGAGTGTTATTATTTCCTTCTTCAAACCGTTTCTCCAGTCTTTAGCTTCTCCGTCCAGTTATCATTCTTTCCACACGCGTTCTGTCTCCTCCCCCACCTCCTCTGGTCCTCTCTTAGGACCATTAATATGAGACCAGCTTACCCTGCCTAAAAAGTCCTGGCATCCCACCATTTCTCTGGCCCCCAGCCGCATCCCTCCCCGCTGCGCCGCCCCCCCCTCCACCCCCACCCCTGCTCGCCTGTCCAGGGTGAGCTCTCCCCAAATCCAGTCAATCCTTCCTCCGGTTCTGAGCTCGCCACACCCTGCTCGCTCCGCCAGCCGGTTCACTGGCACAATTTCTCTTCCTGGCAAATCCTTCTTGTTCCCCACACCTTCCCAAAGGTTCCCATCTTAGCTGTGTCCCCCTGAATATCATAGGTTGAAGTCTTAGCCCCCAGAACCTCAAAGTGTGGCTGTCTTTGGAGAGAGTGTCTTTAAAGGGTTCATTAAGTTCAAGTGAAGTCATTAGCGTGGGTCCAAATCCAGTAGGACTCTGTGTCCCTCTAAGAGGAGATTAGGACACAGACACACACAGAAGACCACGTGAGGACACAGGGAGAAGGCGGCCACCTACAGGCCATGGAGAGAGGCCTCAGAAGACATCCATTCTGCCGACACCTTGATCTTGGATTTCTAGCCTCCAGAAGAGTGAGAAAATACTTTCTGTGAAGCCCCCTGACTAAGTCACCAGTGTTGTCTGTCCACGGGGGGACTCAGCTCAAGTCCTCCATTTTCTGACTGTTCTTGTCCGTCCTGTCCCCACTTCCTCTGGATGTCATGACGGGGCCCTGCAAGCCGAGCAGGCAGAGAAGTGTGGGTGTGACGGTGATGAGAAGCCGTGACAAATCGGCAGCAGGGAGAGACCCTGGGTCCAGGCTGGGTCACGAGTCATGGGCGTCGAGCGTTCCGAAGATAGGTGGCAGGTGGAGATCGGGCTGAGCAAGGGACTGCAGTTACTGGAAATGACCGGGCGTCATGCCCGGCGGTGTGCTCATCAACCAGCACTTATCGAATTGCATTTATGCTCAGTCCCTTCAGAGGTAGCTGTTAACAATTCTCTAATGGCTCCACTTGTCCGGGCACCTCCAAGTTACCACACTCCCTACCCAGTACACAGAAGCTTCCAGCCGGGCAAGGGAGAGGAGATTTGTCAAAGGGCTCATCTGTTCAGGGCTACCAGTTGAAGACGGGGGCTGAAAAAGAGAAGTTTAGGGGGCACGAGAGGCTAATTTATATCCCAGTGATAGACATTTGGGAATACAGCAGAGAAGAAAAACACTGCCCTCCGCAAGCTTACTGAGTCATGGGGGGTTGGAAACGCTCCAGAGGCTCCCGGTAACAACACATCTATTTCCACAGAAAAGTAAAGAGAATCCACAGCCCATCCCCAGGCTAGCTTGCAAAAGTCTACTTTAAAGTTAGAAATGGACCGAATAAACGTACATCTTCCCTACAGCATAACTGTGCAGTCATCACAAACAAAAACAAGCAAACAAAACACCAAAAACCCTGAGGTACCCTTGGTGATAAGAAATCGACTTCAGGAAAGTTAAGAAAGGAACCCAGTTTATTAACAGGATGCATAGTATGTTTCCCTTATGTAAAAGTATGTTTCCCTTATGTAAATGCATATATGCATATATGCAAATGTATATGCAAATGCAAACGCATAGTATGTTTCCCTTATGTATATACAAATGCATATGCAAATGCATATATGCAAATGTATATGCATAGTATGTTTCCCTTATGTAAAACACACACACACACACACACACACACACATGTGCTCTTGTATATTAGAATAATTCTGGAAAGTTACACAAGAAACAGGAAGCATTAGCTGACTCTGAGTACATGTATATACACGTACACGTTCACGTACAGGGGAACTGAAAGACTGGGGGAAGAAGAGAACTTACTTTTATCGTATTTCCTTTTTTACTATTTGCATTTGTATCACATGTATTACTTTTTCAATACTAAAGCCAATGGTTCAAGTTTGCTGGGGGAACAGGAGGATCACACAGTCTCAAAGCATCACCCCACAGATTACTTTTTAATTGCAGAAGAAAATTTAACCTGATGTCTGGGTGAGGGAGGATGTGTTCAAGCATAAAAGCGAAAAGAGGGGCGCCTGGGTGGCGCAGTCGGTTAAGCGTCCGACTTCAGCCAGGTCACGATCTCGCGGTCCGTGAGTTCGAGCCCCGCGTCGGGCTCTGGGCTGATGGCTCGGAGCCTGGAGCCTGTTTCCGATTCTGTGTCTCCCTCTCTCTCTGACCCTCCCCCGTTCATGCTCTGTTTCTCTCTGTCCCAAAAATAAATAAAAAAATAATAATAAATAAATAAAAATAAATAAATAAAAGCGAAAAGAGACACTCACCCCCGCTCCATACACACATAAGACAGGTGTGGTTCACACAACTTCAGATTTTTTTTCCATAAGAAAATTCCCCCCTAGGGGCGCCTGGGTGGCTCAGTTGGTTAAGCATCTGACCTTTGATTTTGGCTCCCCGTTTGTGAGTCGAGCCCACCTCAGGCTCCATGCTGACAGTAGGGAGCCTGCTTGGGATTCTCCCTCTCTCCCTCCCTCCTTCTCTCTCTCTCTCTCTCTCTGCCCCTCTCCCGTGTGCACGCACACACACACTCACTCTCTCTCAAAATAAATAAGTTAAGCTTTAAAAAATTCTACTCTAAGTCCAACAAAAGATAAATTACAAATTATGAAAGACAACTACTATGAACATGACAGTGAGTCAGTATATGTATTATATAAAAGCCTAACACAAGTTGCCTTTTTAAAAAACAAGACAATAGGAAATGGACAAAGGAAAAAGATATTTCACAGGGCGGATGGACGGTCATAGGAACAATACAAAAAGAAGTCTTACCCCATCGTCCATCAAAGTAATGCCAAGTGAAATGAGATTGTATGTTTTACTTTCCAAAGTAGCCAAAAGTTGAAAATTAGGGGATACTTAAAGTGGCAGGCACTCTCACCGAGGCTGGTGGAAACATAAATCAGTTTAAACCCTCAAAAGAGAATCTGGCCAATGTACATCAAGAATTTAAAAATAGTTCATACACGTCGACTCAGTAATTCCATTTCTATGACACTGACCTAGAGAAATATGCCACATGCAGATGAAAATTTATATCCAGGATATTTATCACACCATATTTATAAGAGCAAAAAACCAGAAGGCATTTGAATATCGAGTAACAGGGAGATAGTTATTTGCAATACATCTGTACAATAATGTATTTTGCCGCCAATAAAATCAGGATTTTTTTTATTAGATTGTAAGTCAAAAAGCAGCAAAAAAAACCATTCAGTATGATCCCCATTTGGACTTTTTTTTTAATGTTTATTTATTTTTGACAGAGAAAGAGAGACAGAGCATGAACGGGGGAGGGGCAGAGA
The DNA here is from genome assembly GCF_018350175.1 of Felis catus. Lineage (NCBI taxonomy): Eukaryota > Metazoa > Chordata > Mammalia > Carnivora > Felidae > Felis > Felis catus. The sequence continues at coordinate 12,452,315 of NC_058376.1, forward strand.
GAGAGGGAGACACAGCATCTGAAACAGGCTCCAGGCTCTGAGCTGTCAGCACAGAGCCCGACGCGGGGCTCAAACCCACAGACCGCGAGATCATGACCTGAGCCGAAGTCGGACGCTCAACTGACTGAGCCACCCAGAAGCCCCAAGGACTTTTTTTTAAAATAAGCATTAAAAATGTGAACATTATGGCTTGCTCAGTCAGTAGAGTATGCAACTCTTGATCTCGGGGTTCTAAGTTTGAGCCCCACTTTGGGTATAGATTACTTAAAAAAATAAAAATCTTTAAAAACAAATGTGAAAGTTTAGCAATGATTGTCTCTGTGTAGTGGGATGACGTGATTTGTATGCTATTTATACCTCTGAATTTTTCAAACTTTTAATATTCATTTTATAATACAAGAAAGGTGTACATAATAATGGTAATAACAACATTAAAGCTACTATTTATCGGGCATTTCCTATGCGCCTGTCCCTATGGCAAGCACGTGACCTGTGTTACCTCCTGTATGGATAATCTTGTGTCTTAGGGATTCTTCTTACCTCGCCTTTGCAGAGAAAGAAACTGAGGTCAGAAATCAAATGAGGCATGGGGTGCCCAGTTGGCTCAGTCTATTAAGCATCCGACTTCGGCTCAGGTCATGATCCCGTGGTTCGTGAGTTTGAGCCCCACATCGGGCTCTGTACTGACAGCTTGAAGCCTGGAGCCTGCTTCGGATTCTGTGTCTCCCTCTCTCTCTGCCCCTCCCCCGCTCACCCTCTCTCTCTCTCTCTCTCTCTCTCTCTCAAAAGGAAATAAACACATTTTTAAAACTTAAAAGAAAAAAAAAGAAATCAAATGAGGCACCCCCTCTCTAGAGTTCACAGGTTTAAAGAATTTTTACTGACGAAAGGAGATGCTTCTGATAATTAAAAAGGATGACAATTTTTTTATAATACACAGAGAAAAATATCGGTCACGGTGATTATCTCTGGAGATGGACTTGAGGAAGATGACAATACTTTTCTTTGCATTTATATTGTTGGTAACAACCATAGATTACCCTGATAACATCCTGATGGAGGGAAATGATAAAATATGAAGCAATATTAAGGGTTAATTTGGAAAACGAACCGCCATGTAAAATGTTAATTAGAAAACGTATTTGGAGTTCCAAAAATTTTTAAATACAGCCCCTTCATAGATGGGGGGCTGACTGCATTACTTCTGATCCCACGTGTTGATGCAGTAAAATAATAGTACTTCTTCACCACCTACCAAGTACCTCTTTGTACCTACCAAAGTGCTAGCACAATGTTTGGAACGTGGGATTATCTCCATAAATATCCATTGATAAAAGTGGTAATGCTATGGGGCGCCTGGGTGGCTCAGTTGGTTAAGCGTCCGACTTCAGCTCAGGTCATGATCTCGCTGTCTGTGAGTTTGAGCCCGGCGACGGGCTCTGTGCTGACAGCTCAGAGCCTGGAGCCTGCTTCGGATGCTAGGTCTCCCTCTCTCTCTGCCCCTCCCCTGCTCATGTTCTGTCTCTCTCTGTCTCAAAAATAAATAAAAACATTTAAAAAAAAATTTTTAAGTGGCAATGCTACCAGAAATGTGCTAGAGGAAAGTTTTTTGAATTAGAAGGCACAGTGACATGATAAAGTGAGCATATTTTATGGTGAGCAGACCCCTAGCTGAGTCCTTCTAAGACCCAATGCCTATCATTAAGATTCTGGCCAACACAATCGAGTGAAGAAAGCCCAGGAATGCAGTACATCCAAGACAAAGAAGGCAAGCTCCATTCTCAAATCCAAAGTTAGGTCCAAAGATACTTGCTCAGAAAAGCACCTGGTTCCCCATTGTGTTTTCACTGTGATGTTTGCTGTCATCGAATCTCCCTTTCTTCTCTTCCCTCCGTCGCTGTCTTCCCTTCCTTGCTTCTAACTTAGCCTCTGGAGACCAGGGTAGCACTCCTGTCTCTGGCCCCAAACAAGCTTGTACCACTTCTCATTTGTCTCCTGGAGTCAGGAACGCTACTGGGAGCCCTCGGGCACCCCCTAGGGGAGTCGGCCAGCCTCTCAGAGAGCCAGTAAATGTGGTTTGGTTTGCAGAGAAACATTGCCATCTAGTGCAAGAAAAAGCAATATTCCCATCTCTTTTCCGGAGCTAAGAGGGTGACTAGGGATTGAACGTTTATAACCCCATCTCGCTTTTAAGCTGAATCATGCTTAAACTTTCCTAGAAAAAGTTCTGATCGTCTTGTTTCCACGTTGAATGTTGTACTTCAGTGAACCGAAGGAAGTGTTACTGACAACTACTTTCCTGTGGAAATGACCAGAAATCTGAGCTAGAGAGGAAATGAAACGAGGAGAGAAGAAAGGTGTCTTCACTTCATGATCAGTTTGCTCTCTCCCCCATCTTGACTGGTACCTTTTCCTTGTCTATGTACATACTATGATCTGTCGAAACCTCACTTAGCCTGGCCCCATGGGCTCAGAATACATAGGTGCTCATATTAGCCAACCTTCTTGGTATTCTGGATTAGTGATCTCGTTTTGGAAATATGCTATCAAGAAATTATTGTCATGGGGCGCCTGGGTGGCGCAGTCGGTTAAGCGTCCGACTTCAGCCAGGTCACAATCTCGCAGTCTGTGCGTTCGAGCCCCGCGTCGGGCTCTGGGCTGATGGCTCAGAGCCTGGAGCCTGTTTCCGATTCTGTGTGTCTCTCTCTCTCTCTCGGCCCCTCCCCCATTCATGCTCTGTCTTTCTCTGTCCCAAAAATAAATAAAAAACGTTGAAAAAAAATTAAAAAAAAAAAGAAATTATTGTCAAAATAGAGGTGAGTCGATGACCCCAAATCCAGAGGACAGGCTTAAGATTTATGACAATCACATTGGGGTGACAAGCATCATCAGCTGTGTCCCATAGGCCTTGGCAAAGCAAGCCTTAGAAAATTTTGAGTAAAAATAAAGGGAGGTGTGGGCTGAAGAGGGAGGACCACATGAGGGAAGGAGCCCAGATCACTATGTCACCCTGGAGCAGGGTCACCCCCTTCCAGGAACACTTGGATTGAACAGGGACAGGCTCGCTCCACAGAAAACCCATGAAATGGAAAGAGTCTGTCAATTCCAATTGCTTTCTTGTGAGTTATTAGGATTGGAATCTTGGTCTCTTAGTTAATACCGTTGGGGACACCTTTCAGTCCTGGGTCCCTGCCTGCCCCCAGTGACTACGCACAAGGAGAGAAGGAGACTCGGAGGAGGACGATCCTGAGACCTTTGTGGATGGCACCGCAAGTTCCTAAAGCAGAAGGAAAATTTAAACCAGGAGAATGAGCCTCATCCAGGGATAGCCCCCACCCCCACCCCTATTCTGCCCTGACTTGTTCTTGTGCACAGAGAGGGACATGGCCTGGCCCTGCTTTGATGCTCAAGGTTTGCTCTAGGGCCAGGTGGGTCTATAGTGACCGAGCTTCAGGCTGGGATCAGCCTTTCCCACTCCCGCAGTGCCTGTGGAAGTGAGATCACCGTCTACTTCAGAGCCAAGTTAAGAGAGAACCGTTTTCTAGAACCTGGCTGGCCTCCCCTCCCCCAGCCCAACTGATCTGCCCCGGTTGCCGGGCACCTGTTTACCTGACGGATGGATCCCTGCAGCGTTCTGAGCGGTCAGCCGTGGCCCGTGGGACGCTGGCACTCAGAGGCCGAGCCGTGGAGCCCTATGCAGCCCTGGAGGGCCGGATGCCCACCACCGGATCCACTTTCCAGCTAATCCTGGAGCAGCCGTGGGTGCGCTCCCGGGGATTTCTGGAAGCTTGAGACACCCCGTGTTTCCCCGGGCGATCCCGGTACGAACTGCGGTGCCGGCTTTGATCGCGAAGAGACGACACACGACAGGAAGCGTGAAGGCACTAGGCCAAAGGTGTCCTGCCCACGGTGGAGTCTGTGGAGAAGGCAGGGAGAACCTTGGACCGATGACACAGGCCGATGATGCGCTCAGGCTGCCCGGGGTGGAGGCCTGTCCCCCCACGTTACAAATCTGGTGCTTGTCGGCAATGGATACAAACCTGAGCAGGTCGTCCCTTCGGGACACTGTCAACTTCCTGAAACAGGCACAGAAGAGCCAGCCTCCTCAACGTTTCCAAGTCACGGGGCGGGGAGCCCCATCCTAAGAGCATCGGAGAAGGGTGGAGGGCAAGTTAGGAAGAAAACAACTGACGATCTTCCTGATAACACTCATTTTCCACAAAGCCCAGAGCTGCTCGACCAGGACATTTCAAGATGGAAGCAGAGAGGACAAGAGGAGGGGGGAAGAAAGCCTGGAGCAGGTCAGCCCTTTGCCTCCTCTCCTCCGAGATTACCCGAGAAATGGCGGGAACTGGGAGGAGGCTGAAGAGAGGAGGGAGCAGGAAAGGGCGATCACCCCATCCATCCGTCCATCCGTCCCAAGTGACCTGAAGGCTGTCGCTGATGATTTTGGCCTCAACGCGCCCCTTCAGAGTTCCGACCAGGAACATCAAGAAGTCGCCAGACAAGTGTGGGAAGAAAAGCAAATGAACGAAGAGCTTACAAGGTAAATAACGAGTCTCCAAATGGAGGAGGCATCTTTGTGGTGTGAAAACTCACAGCTCGAAAGGGAGATTCAGCGGCTGAAGCGAAAGCTTCAAGTTTTGCATGAGTTATATCAAGAACACATCCTGCCGCCTCCGAGAACACTGTTTGGGGAGGAAATGCACGGCTTGGCAACCGAGAAGAAACTGTCCAGCCTGCGCAGAATGGGCGCGCCTCGTGGCAGATTCGCGGCCTCTGCGAGAAGATGGCCAAAGACGTCTGCAAAGAGTTGGAGAGGAACACCTGCTGCCACGTCCAGGGCATCCTCTTCCGTGAGAAGAGAGCTCAGGAAGGCGGGGTGGCACTGTGCTGACCAAGAGAAAGCTGGAGGAGCTAAGGAAATACGGTGATTGCAACAGGCACCTGCTGGCCAACATCAGGTCCCACTGCCAGCCTTTCCCAAGTGGCCCTTCTGTTCCTGCTGCTCCCTCTGCCGCCCATAGAGCCCGGAAGTGTCAGGGGGCCCCCTGGGTCGACGGGCCCCCCAGGAACGAGGAAGATCACACCGTGAGGACTCGGGGATCCAAGGTCTCCTACAGGTTTGACTCAGCTCACAGCACAGGGGGCTTCGAGAATTAGATCATATAACGATTGCACTTTGACTTAAATAAAAGGGCCACTAGTACTGTAACCGCCACTGAAATCTGGCCTGGATGCAGACAGCTGCAGTAAAAAAGGCCATTTCTGTACGGCATGAGAATTTTTGTGTGCCATTTTGAAACGTGTATTAAAGCAGGTATTAAAAGTCTGTAGAAGTAACTTAATATTTACCTGGATAAATTTTGACTATTTTTTAAAAACCATTAAAAAAAAACCCTAAACAACACCCCATGCAAACTTCATCATATTTTTAGTAGATTAGCCCGAAATTCATAGATGAGTTTAGGAAAGTTTAAATTTTGCAACCAATTTTTAGATTTTGTGGGGCTTTTTTTTTTTAACTTTTTTCTTTGTTTTTTTTTTTTTAACTTTTTTAAACTTTTGTTTGCTGTTTAGATGTTTCTAAATTGTACGCAGTTAGAAGTTTTCCCTTGATGGCAAACACACACACACACACAAATAAATGATAAAGCAGTACGAGGCTCTCTTACTTGGTATGTCGGTAACATGGGATGGTAACACTTTCTTCACTTCCTTCCACTCAAATGGCCCCGTTCCTGAATGTAGACACGCCTCAGAGATACTGCGGGTTCAGTTCCAGACCACCACAGCAAGGTTAATGTCACAATAAAGTCAGTCAAATGAGTATCTTGGTTTCTCAGTGTCTGTAAAAGCTATGTTTACACTGTACTGGCATCTACCAAGTACAATAGCATCATGTCTCAAAAAATAGTGTACGTACTTTCATTTAAAACTACTTCATTGGCAAAAGATGCTAACCATCATCTGAGCTTTCAGCGAATCATAATCTTCTTGCTGGAGGTCTTTCCCTGATGTTGATGGCTGCCGGCTGATCAGGGTGGTGGTCGCAACAATTTCTTCCCACAAGAGCACAGGGAGGTTTGCCACGTCCATTGACTCCTCCTTTCACGGACAATTTAATTACTCTGTAGCATGTGACGCTGTTTGAAAAAGCATTCTAGCCACAGAGCTTCTTCCAAAATTGGGGTCAGTTTTTTTTTCCAACCCTGCCACTGCTTCATCAACTGAGTTTATGTCGTCCTTGGAACCTTTTGTTGTCATCTCGACGGTCTTCACAGCATCCTCACCAGGCGCGGATCCCATGTCAAGAAACCACTTCCCAGCTCATCCGTAAGAAGTGACGCCACATACGGTCAAGTATTGTCCTGAGATGGCAGCCTCAACGCAGAGCCCCCTGTGGGACTTGAAGCCACGAACTGTGAGATCATGACCTGAGCCAAAACCAAGAGTCAGATGCTCAACCGACTGACCCACCAGGGTGCCCCCAAATCATGGAGATCACCATAACAAATCGCCAAATGCATTGAGAATTACCAAAATGTGACACAGAGAGACGTGAAGCGAGCGAATGCTGCTGGAGACATGGCCCCAATAGACTCACTAAATGCAGGGTCGCCACAAACATCCAATTTGTGAAAAATGCAATATGTGCAAAGCACAGTAAAGCAATGCACAAAAACGTGAGGTATGCCTATAAAAATGGATACCTGGAGAAAGAAGAATAAGGCTAGAGACACCACGCTCCCTGACTTCAAACTACATTACAAAGCTGTAGTCATCAAAATAAAATGAAAAGTCAAGGTACTGGATGGGAGAAGATATTTGTAAATTATGTACCTGATAAGAAGTTAATACTCAGAACATATGAAGAACTAACACAACTCGGTAGCTAAAAAACAAAAACAATTCAATTTTAAAATGGGCAGTAGGGGCACTTGGGTGACTCAGTCAGTTGAGCATCCAAGTCTTGATTTCAGCTCAGGTCATGATCCCAGGGTTGTGGGATCGAGCCCACATGATGGTTCCATAATGAGTGTGAAGCCTGGTAAAGATTATCTCTCTCTCCCTCTCCCTTGCTCACGCCCTCTCTCTCTCTAAAATAAAATTTTAAAAAATTTATAAATGGGCAGAAGATCTAATTCGGTATTTTTCCAAAGAAGACACACGAATGGCCAACAGTTACACGAAAAGGTGCTCAACAGCACTGATCATCAGAGAAATGCAAATGAAAATCACAGTGAGATATCTCCTCATACGACTATAATGACTGTTATCAAAGAGACACGAAATAGTAAACGTTGACAAAAATGTGGAAAAAAAGGAACCCTTGTGTGTTGTCGGTGGGAATGTCAATTGGTGCAGCCACTAGGGCAATAATATAGACTTTGCTAAAAAAAATTAAAAATAGAACTACCATACGATCCAGAAATTCCACTTCTAGGTATTTATCCAAAGAAAATGAAACGCTAACACAAAAAGAAGTATGAACCCCCATGTTTATTGCAGCATTATTTAAAACAGTCAAGATACAAAATAACCTAAGTATCCACCAATGGATGAATGGATAAAGAAGTTGTGATATATACGTACAATGGAGTATTATTCAGCCATAGGAAAGAATAAAATGTTGCGAATTGCAATGACATGGATGGACCCTGAAGGCATTATACTAAGTGAAATAAATCAGAGAAAGACAAGTATCATTTGATCTCCCACTTAAACATAGGATCCAAAAAAGCAAACACAAAACTGAGCTCATTGAATAAATTGGTAGTTGACTGAGGTGGGAGTGGGAAAAGGGATCAAAAGGTACAGATTTTCAGTTATAAAATAAATAAGCCATGGGGATGTAATGTGCAGCATGGTGACTATAGTTAATAATACAGTTCTGCACATTTTAAACTTTGTAAGAAAGTAGAGCTTTTTTTAAGTTTATTTTTTTATTTTTATTTTTTAACATTTATTTATTTTTGAGAGAGAGAGAGAGACAGAGCATGAGCAGAGGAGGGGCAGAGAGAGAGGGAGATACAGAATCGGAAGCAGGCTCCAGGCTCTGAGCTGTCAGCACAGAGCCTGATGCGGGGCTCAAACTCACGAACCCTCGAACCATGAGATCATGACCTGAGCTGAAGTCGGATACTTAACCGACTGAGCCACCCAGGCGCCCCTTAAGTTTCTTCATTTTTGAGAAAGACAGGATGAATGGGGGAGGAGCAGAGAGAGAGAGAGAGAGAGAGAGAGAGAATACCAAGCAGGCTCTAAGCTATCAGCACAGAGCCTGATGCGGGGCTCGAACTCATTAAACCGTGAGATCATGACCTGAACCCAAACCAACAGTCTGTCGCTTAACATACTGAGCCGCCCAGGCACCCCATGTAAGAAAGTAAATCCTCAAAGTTCTTATCATAAGAAAAAATTTTTGTTTGCATGTTAATGCGTATTAACTACACGTACTGTGGAGATCATTTTGTAATATATACAAATACTGAATCATTGTTGTGCACCTGAAACCAATATAATGTCGTAGGTCAATTATACATCAATTTTAAAAAAACGGATACCTATATCATATGGTGCTCAAAAGTAATTATAGATATATTAAAAACTCAAATGTGAAAAGCAAAACTTTAAAATGTTCAGAAGAAAATATTAAAAAAAATCCTTATAACTTCAGATGAGGAAGGCCTCTGGGACCAGGCTGCCTGGGATCCAATCTGAGCTCCAGGACTCACAAGCTATAAAGAACCTGGGCAAATTACTCCCTGTTCTCTAGTTTCCACACGTGAAAAGTCAGCATAATAAAGAATTTTATGGAATCTCTTCCAGAACTCTCCCCCATTTTGTTTGTAGGTCATGGCAGCAAAGAAGGAATCCAAATGAATCCAGTGGACAAGATGGAGAACTTTTACCACATTTGGTTGTAATCCCATGTGTCCCAACTTCTCCCCCGAAAGTTACAAAAGTTAAAAACTGATCTAAAGAATGCTCTGCCGTGCACATCAGTCAGGCTGATCCTGACTTCAAAAGGCAGCAGCAGCCAAGAGGGCTGTAACCTTAGCAGTGACCATCTTGCCAAATATAGTCGATACATTTTAAATCACATGAAGTTCAGTTCAAAACAAGTATGCTTCTAACCTAAGTGTGTTCTCATAGATCCTCACTGATGCTGATATTCTTGGCTTGGGAGGCACCGGGAGTTTTCTAAAGAAGGCAGGACCCTGAACAGAGTTGAGGAGGCAGGTGGCCATAAGTTTATATGAGCCAAGCTGCCACAGAGATTTAACTACTTTTGAGCATCCTAAATGAAAGAGAAAGGAGAGGAGGACAGGTGTAGGAAGTTTAGATCATCTGTATCCAAACAGGCAGGGGTTTTTTTAGAGACTCATAATAGAAACTACCTCACAGGGTTGTTGGGGGGATTACATGAGTAATATGTATAAAGTGTCTAAAACCACCTGACACTTAAGTGCTTTACAGGTTTTTGTTGTTATTGGTTGTTGCTGTAGAGGAACGACACCTGGTTACAAGAGACAGGCACTCTTAATTTGGCAAATCTAAGCCTAACAAAAGCCAGGGGCACCTGGGTGGCTTAGTCAGTTAAGCGTCCAACTCTGGGCTTCAGCTCAGGTCACGATCTCACAGTTCATGGGTTCAAGCCCCGCGTCGGGCTCTGGGCTGACAGCTCAGAGCCTGGAGCCTGTTTCCGATTCTCTGTCTCTCTGCCCCTCCCCACTCAATCTCTCCCTCTCTCTCTCTGAAAAATAAGTAAACATTAAAAAATTAAAACAAATAAATAAATAGATAAGCTTAAAAAACTCAGAAATGTTAGTAATTAAGGGAAGAAAGGATGTTGAATCCTGGAGGGTAGCAAAGAAGGAAAACAACAGAAACACTAAAGAAAGGACAAGAGTTCGCAGTCTGCTCATCAAAAACCAAACGAGGGTCAATGAATTGAATTGCTCGACCAATCACTTCATTCGAGCATTTCACCTGGGTCCCGCTGCCAAACTGCCCCCCCCACCAAGCATCAGCTGCGCAAGGTGGGTTTCTGCCTTCTTCCCCCCGCTGCACTTCCATTTCCATTTACACTACATTTACATCCTGAAATGTGCATGCCCCATGGGTGTCCAGTAAAAATCAGCTGATCGAGGAACAAAATCTGCAACCTTGATGCTGCAAATATGGCTCAGATGACGTGCTCTTCCTCTATTTGCAGGCACATTTTCCGGTAAGACGCCACAGAAATCAGAAACAGTGAAAGCAAGTCTTCTCGGAGGTCCGGCAGACTTTGCCAGGCTTTCTTTCATGCTGTTCTTTTGCTGTTATACCCCCCTTCTCATTAGAAAATGTATTCTTGTCGGGGCACCTGCGTGGCTCAGTCAGTTAAACGTCCGACTCTTGATTTCGGCTCAGGTCAGGATCTCACAGTTTGTGGGATCGAGCCCCATGTCAGGCTCTGTGCTGACTGCATGAAGCCTGCTTAGGATTCCCCCTCCCTCCCTCTCTCTCTGCCCCTCCCTTGGCTCGTGCACTCTCTCTCTCTCTCAAAATAAATAAAAATAAACCAAAAAAAGAAAATGTATTACTGTCACTTTAACTGTATCAGTCGGTTTAACACATTTGCAGCATTTCCTGCTTTTGCAAGGTGGTATTTAAAGCACCAAATTAAAAAAAAAAAAAAATCCTGTGAACCCTGACCCTGAATTTCATTTCTGACCAACCAACTAGCAACGTTGTCTTGTCATCTAAAGTTAGTCGGGTTCCAGGAGTTTGTAACAAGGTTATTTTGGACAAGTCACACAGGTGGGGGTTTAATGATTTGAGCTTGGTATTTCCTCCCCAATAAACTTTAAGGATTTATAACAGACAACCAAATCACAGATTCGAAGGCTACAAATTAGGGGCAGGGGAGCGGTCAGTCAGAATTAGGACAAGGTTGAATAAGGAGTGCAGGTGGCCCTTCTTGCCACCCTCGGTCTAGTTGAGCTCCCCTCTTACCAAGATGAGATGCTGGGTTTGTTTTTTTCTGGTTTCACCTATCAATGTCTGGCTTAGAAATAAATTAATCTCCTCTTGCTTCGTGGGCAGTGCCTCTAACAGACATCATTTTTTTGTTAATGGTTTGAAACTTCTAGGGAGAAAGGGAGTGTGGACAACCCCTCTAAAATAACAGTCTTTCAAGGTGTCAGTCAAGCATTGGGACGGGCAGGTTGGAGGTCTGAGTCTGGAAGAATCAAGTGCTACCAGTAGGTGGAGCACTTGGCCAGAAATTCATGGCGGCTATTGGGGGATGTGGAAGATGGAGAAGGCTGCCAGCTTAGCGTCCCAAGCAGGTCAGGGCATGTCATGGCCCAGATAGTTCAGCGAATATCAGGAAGCGGGTATTTAACTAGATGAAACACAAGACTAACAGAGTGAAGAATGGTGCCACTAAGCTAGGGGCAACCCTCGCCGGTGAGTTCTACAGCTACCCTCTCTTGGACGATGGACCCAATCTTTACCGCACGCCCTCAGAGTCCTCTGAGCCAGGGCCTTCTCCATCTGGCTGGCGGACACCCCAGAGCACACCATAGTGTGGAACTCTGGACGCCAGCCACCTGCACTTCGGCAGGCAGCGAGGAGAACCCATGGGCTTGGTGAGGACTCAGGAAGTAAGGCCAGCGAGTCCTCTTTTCTTTTTTTTCTTTAAGTGTTTATTTTTGAGAGAGAGACACAGTGAGAGTGGAGGAGGGACAGGAGAGTGGGAGACACAGAACCCGAAGCAGGTTCCAGGCTCTGAGCTGTTCGCACAGAGCCCGACGTGGGGCTCGAACCCACAGACCGCGAGATCATGACCTGAGCCGAAGCCGGACGCTTAACAGACTGCACCCCAAGGCCACTGAGTCCTCTAATCGCTGGTTCCCCATCTGGTTACATAAAGCTACACATTCCCTTACACTGGTTGTTTACGTACCTTGGTGGTTCATCTCCCAGATATCCTAAGAAGCCCCCTCCCTCTCGGACACGTGTTTTGCAAGCTGGGCTCTTTGCCCAAAGTTAACTAATAGCTGTCCATTTCCTTCTCCCTTCTTCCCCCTGCCCCACATTAATTGTATCCCACCCCACCAGGTTTATATATCAGTCTCCTAAGACTTTGAGTAGCATAAGCCTGTTCCTCAGAACATGATCAGGTCCAAGTTCACTGAAAAAAAAAAATAACTTTCTGGTGCCTCACAGTTAGATTAGACCCTGAACGATGATGATCTTCCAACCGACCAGTCACCCACTCCCGTGCATCTCTAAAACATGGGTGCCCTTCCATTTTTTATATTCCAATTCTGAGTCTGCTTCCAGTAAGAAGAGGTGATATTGGCTTGAATGAATGAGCCTCTGTACTTGGCCCTGACAAAGATTGAACTGTTGGGCTTGGAGGCTGCTCACTGTCCATTTATGGACATGCTGTTACATTGTTTTGAAGAAAGGAAAATTCCAAGGTAAGCTGGAACGTGAATACACCCAGAGTTTTAAAATATGACAAGTAGGTTTTAAGAGAACGAAGGCTGACAAAATAATTTTTGTGGATAGGAGCACCTGGGTGGCTCAGAAGGTTAAGCATTGCCCTGGGCTCAGGTCCTGATCTCACAATTCATAAGTTCGAGCCCCATGTAGGGCTCTCTGCTGTCAGTACAGAGCTTGTTCCAGATCCTCTGTCCCCCTCTTTCTCTCTGCCCCTTCCCTGCTGGTTCTCTCTCTGTCTCTCTCTCAAAAATAAATAAATAAACTTAAAAATAATTTTTGTGGACAACTCATTGACAGGAAGTTCTCAAGTCTTTTAAAATTTGTCCCATGGCTTGGGGCACCTGAGTGGCTCAGTAGGGTGAGTGTTCGACTCTTGATTTTAGCTTAGGTCATGATCCCAGGGTCATGGGATCGAGCCCTTTGTTGGGCTGTGTGCTGAGCATGGAGCCTGCTTAAGGTTCTTTCTCTCTCCCCCTCTTGCGTGTGCTCACTCACTCTCTCTCAAATTAAAAAGTTTTTAAAAACCCCTAACAAAAATGGCACAAAAACAGACACATAGACCAATGGAATAAAATAGAAACCTCAGAACTAGACCCACAAACGTATGGCCAACTCATCTTTGACAAAGCAGGAAAGAACATCCAATGGGAAAAAGACAGTCTCTTTAACAAATGGTGCTGGGAGAACTGGACAGCAACATGCAGAAGGTTGAAACTAGACCACTTTCTCACACCATTCACAAAAATAAACTCAAAATGGATAAAGGACCTGAATGTGAGACAGGAAACCATCAAAACCTTAGAGGAGAAAGCAGGAAAAGACCTCTCTGACCTCAGCCGTAGCAATCTCTTACTTGACACATCCCCAAAGGCAAGGGAATTGAAAGCAAAAGTGAATTACTGGGACCTTATGAAGATAAAAAGCTTCTGCACAGCAAAGGAAACAACCAACAAAACTAAAAGGCAACCAACGGAATGGGAAAAGATATTCGCAAATGACATATCGGACAAAGGGCTAGTTTCCAAAATCTATAAAGAGCTCACCAAACTCCACACCCGAAAAACAAATAACCCAGTGAAGAAATGGGCAGAAAACATGAATAGACACTTCTCTAAAGAAGACATCCGCATGGCCAACAGGCACATGAAAAGATGTTCAGCGTCGCTCCTTATCAGGGAAATACAAATCAAAACCACACTCAGGTATCACCTCACGCCAGTCAGAGTGGCCAAAATGAACAAATCAGGAGACTATAGATGCTGGAGAGGATGTGGAGAAACGGGAACCCTCTTGCACTGTTGGTGGGAATGCAAATTGGTGCAGCCGCTCTGGAAAGCAGTGTGGAGGTTCCTCAGAAAATTAAAAATAGACCTACCCTATGACCCAGCAATAGCACTGCTAGGAATTTATCCAAGGGATACAGGAGTACTGATGCATAGGGGCACTTGTACCCCAATGGTTATAGCAGCACTCTCAACAATAGCCAAATTATGGAAAGAGCCTAAATGTCCATCCACTGATGAATGGATAAAGAAATTGTGGTTTATATACACAATGGAGTACTACATGGCAATGAGAAAGAATGAAATATGGCCCTTTGCGCCAACGTGGATGGAACTGGAGAGTGTGATACTAAGTGAAATAAGCCATACAGAGAAAGACAGATACCATATGGTTTCACTCTTATGTGGATCCTGAGAAACTTAACAGAAACCCATGGGGGAGGGGAAGGAAAAAAAAGAGGTTAGAGTGGGAGAGAGACAAAGCATAAGAGACTGTTAAAAACTGAGAACAAACTGAGGGTTGATGGGGGGTGGGAGGGAGGGGAAGGTGGGTGAGGGTATTGAGGAGGGCACCTTTTGGGATGAGCACTGGGTGTTGTATGGAAACCAATTTGACAATAAATTTCATATATTAAAAAAAAAACCCTAACAAAAATAATTTGTTCAGTGGTCCAAAAAAACGTTTTGATGCAAAGTGTGATGGCAAAGATTTGGACCCTAGTGTGTTTGCTAGGCAAAGTCAAGATATGTCACGAGCACCTTCCTTGTTGCTACAGTTCTAAATAAACCAAACATGAAGCTCCTTGGGGCCTGTTTAGAAACAAAGAACTCTTAATACAAGTTCTGGGTTGGAGGGAAGTCAAATCAATGCAACAGGTCAATGCATTGAAATCCCAGACAAGTGGAAAAGCAAAGGATTTCTACTTTGGAAACCTAAGGAATGTTGAATTGATTTGCCAAGGAGAATGAGGAAGATTGCCCTGTATTGGAAGTATGACATCTCACTTCGGGAGGAGCTAAAATGGCTAAGGAGGAGCTAAGGAGGACCCTAGGCTTGTCTAGTCCCTCAAACACAACTGGACAGCTATCACATCTTTCTAAATACCCCAGAAATCAACCCGAAGACTGACAGAACAAACTCCACAACTAAAGGGAGGCAGTATGGCATCTCTGTGCCACAGATGAACCTTTGTGATTCCTAATGAAGGGGACCCACGGGAAGAACCAGTACAGTGTTAGCAGCCTGGACCAGCAAAGCAGTAACATCTGAATTCTTCAAATCATGTGTTTCATTGTAAAATGCTCTCTGTTACTCTTGGAAGACACACTGGTTTGTTTCCATAAGCAAAAAAGCACACTTAAAGTGCCCTTTGCAGAAATTTCATTTCTCTTGCAATAA